>NW_027104297.1:0-486334 GCF_902728285.1 Clytia hemisphaerica | reverse complement strand
GTTGCAGATTTTTCAGAGATGTATTTGAAAGTTTCTAGATTGATAATTCAAAATGCAGATGATGTACAGTATGGTTTCGATAGAGAAGGAACCCTCCATCATTGGATTAATCAGATTGATAACAGTCTTTTTCTATGTTTTTGTTTCGATGACATGGCCATGGGAAAGAATAGCAGAGGAAAGGAAGTCCCGCGATGGAAATGTATGCTTGTAATAATGGTTAAAGAACAACATTTTTTCAACAGCAAAACAATTTGGATGCTTTCTTGATTATCGTCAAGCTCTAAATGTTTCGAATTTTAGAAGAAAGATGTACTGTAATGATTTTTGAGTTGAAAAGTCAATGACGTACGTTGTTGTGGAGAACGAGAATTAGGAGAGAACTTTTATAAAAATCACTCGTCATTTGGTTTAATACAAGACATTACACTTTCCTTGTTATGTTATGAGAAATTTTATTGGCAAATATTGAAGAATTTCAAGTTTTTTTGTATGCATGATAAAAAAACTGTTTGGGTTATCACACGACAATTTGCCAAACAGTTGAAAATATTTGGGTCGTGTCAAGTAGTTTTATAATTAATTCTTTGTTCATCAGATTTGATTTTAGTGTCTTTTATGGAAGAACTCCAAAGTAAAAGTTAATCTGAACATATTTTTGTTGCGTTTTTCCCTTTGATTCCCAGCCAAGTCCTGTTTTGTTTTAATTTTTCTCCCGCCGCTTACCCAGTCCCCCAAAGTCAACGCGGTCATATTTCCAGACTAAAGAAATATGAAATATCGCAAATATCTTGATGCTCTCTCGACCAATCAAAACGCTGATATTTTTTGGGTCGGCAATAAGGAAAGAAAAATTGGATATATCCTCCACGTTTTTTTAGCACCCAAAATTTTTGAAGCCTGCGGATGTTTTTAACTTTTTGAGTATATTTTGACCATTTTGTGAATATTTTTTACCATTTTCCTAAGAAATTGATGTTTTCGGGTCCACAAAGCCTTAAAATGTTATCAACTTGTTCTTAACAAGCAAAAAGATTTTTGACAAGCAAAAAATTATATACTTTTAGTTTGTTCTTATAAAAAAACGACTTTTAGTTTGAAGGATGGAGTAGTTTCTATGATTTTTACCTTGAAATGGAAACCGGATTCATTTGTCAAAAAAATAATTGGGATAGAATATTAAATTTTGGAAATTTTGATTTAAAACTATTGAACATTTTTTGACTACTTCATCTTAAGAGGTTAAACTTTTTAGAAATATTATAAAAATAATTTTCCAATTCACGTCAAATACTTTTTCGCATCAAGACGTCTTTTTTTAAGCTGGCGAATCTCGCAAGGAAAATGGAGGAAAAAATCGATGAAAATGACCAAGAACCCCAACAAAATGCATTATTAGAGAAGGAACAATACCAAAAGACACTCTGACCTGCAGGAAGTGCCATCGAGATGTTCATTATAACTGTTCCTAGCTACCAATCTACCAAATACAGATTTGCTTAACGTTTAAATCTAGAAGTTTCCAATGTCAAAGTTGCGTTAAGATCTCACCAGAGCTGATGGAACGAGTTGAAACATGCAGAAACGCTAAAATCGAAGGACTTCAAAAGGAAATTAAAGCATGTGAAAACATTATGAAAGTTCAAAATGAAGAAATCTCCCAACTGAAATCAAACGACCTCAACGTTATTACAAAAGAAATCAAAGAAAGCCTTGAAACAAAGATGAGCATACTCGAGAAGAAGATAGAAACAAAGATCGAGAACATCATAATCGAAAAGAAGCAAGAGCTGAAAGAGGTTAGTTATACTGAAGTTTTATCCAAACAGATGAATCAAGAATCAAATAAAGTGGAGAAAATGGCTCGAAGTGAAACAGTCGGCAAACAACGATCCACAGCATGCAATCTAATTTTCCATGGAATCAAAGAAAATTTTGAGGATCCCGAAAATACAACGAAAATCTACGACGAGAAATTTATCAAGTACAGAATCCTTGGATTACAACTGGGTATCAAGGACATAAAAATTGTAAACACACAGAGGATTGGAGTATTCACGGAAGAGAAAGAGGAGGAAGGGAGGTATCGACCAATCAAGGTAGTTTTCGAAAATGAAGAAGACAAGATCAAAGTCTTAAGAACCATCACGACATACAAAGGCCCTCATTCATCCTATCGAGCGACAGAAAACCTCACAATTATTGAACGTTTGACAATCAAAGAATTTAGCAAGAAAGCACGCGAGCTCAATGCTCAAATGAAAGACAAAACTATTCAATTTAAAGTCAGGGGAAGCCCCAGAACAAATTTATACCTAAAGAAAATTGTAACAACAAGCGTTTGTAAAAAGATAGGTTCTTAGAGGCCCACGGCGCGCCTTGAACCTCAATCCTTTAATAAATAAATAAATTTTTTATCTTTTCGATCGTACGGACTAGCGGGTACCATTTAAGTACATATTTATCCCCCTTAACTACAATCATGGTCGTAATACTTGAGAAAAAAGGGAAATCCACCGGGAAGTTTTGAAACCACAATCGATTTGTAAGTGCTCTAAAGTAGGTTTGAAGGGTAGAGTTTTAACTCTGAGTTTTAACATTAGACTTAAGACTGAGGATCCAAAAGTTCAAAAATAGCCCAATAAGGCTCAGAATATAGCCTGGAAGTCTGCCAACCCCTCCCAAATTGAAATATTCGATTAAGTTAAAGAGATAGCCCAAAATCGACTTTCTCGCCAGAACTTTAAATCTTGAAAAACGTTAAAATAACCGGAATTCTCATTCTATTTCGACCATGATTGTCTTTGAAAATAAAAAATGCCAAAATTCTGCTCTGCTGGGGGTCTAATTTCAAACTAAAGGCATATTTTCCGGTTAAAAATATCCCTTTCTTCGATTAAACAGCCAAAAACTTTTAAAAAATTGAAAATTTTCTGAAATATTGGCATTTTTGGAATTCCGTAAATGGGACCTTTTCAAAAAGTGAAATATTTCACCAAAAACTGATTTTGACTCAATGAAAATGCTTCAAAATGGTCGGAAAAGGGTTATTTTTCAAATTTTTAGGCTTTTCTGGTAATTTTAGACCCCCCGCAGAGCAGAAATCAGCATTTTCAGTTTTCAAAGACAATCATGGTCGTAATACTTGAGAAAAAAGGGAAATCCACCGGGAAGTTTTGAAACCACAATCGATTTGTAAGTGCTCTAAAGTAGGTTTGAAGGGTAGAGTTTTAACTCTGAGTTTTAACATCTCGTCGTTTTTAATTTTATTTTGTAAAATGTTGGATTTTATTAGTTGTGATTTGTGGATCAGGTCCGGTTATCGTGGTCGCTGGTTGGATTCTTTAACAGTGAACAGAACTGTTAAAGAATCCGCCCCCAGCGTATTTTATTGACCAAAAACTGTTTAAGAATCCGCCCCCCTTCAGTTTAAGAATCCACCCCTACTGTTCAAGAATCCACCCCTCTTCAGTTTAACAATCTGCCCCTCTTCAGTTTAACAATCCGCCCCTCTTCAGTTTAACAATCCACCCCTACTGTTTAAGAATCCACCCCTCTTCAGTTTAAGAATCCGCCCCTTTTCAGTTTAACAATCCGCCCCTCTTCAGTTCAACAATCCGCCCCTCTTCAGTTCAACAATCCGCCCCTCTTCAGTTTAACAATCCGCTCCTCTTCAGTTTAACAATCTGCCCCTCTTCAGTTTAACAATCCGCCCCTTTTCAGTTTAACAATCCACCCCTACTGTTTAACAATCCGCCCCTCTTCAGTTTAACAATCTGCCCCTCTTCAGTTTAACAATCTGCCCCTTTTCAGTTTAAGAATCCACCCCTCTTCAGTTTAACAATTCGCCCCTTTTCAGTTTAAGAATTCGCCCCTCTTCAGTTTAACAATCCGCTCCTCTTTAGTTTAACAATCCGCTCCTCTTTAACTTTAGTTTAACAATCTCCCCCCCCCCCTATTAATCTGATAGCAGCTCATTTGAAAATTTTACAAACCCGTGCGGATAGTCTATAGTAACTACATGACAGGACAAAGACTTTCCTTCCATCAGATTATTTTGCTTACTTTAAAGCAGTCGCCCGTCTGTTAACCCAAGAAGTGCCAATGTCGGATATATCCAACACGGCTTTTGGAGGCGAGGATAAAACCATCCTGATAATTATTTTTCAATTTGAAATCTTTGTTTTTTGCCTAAGTTGATGGCAATGAAATGTATGAATTACTCTTTCTTGCCCTGTCACCACATTAAATTTGTGAGCATGTCACATTTGGCTAGAGTTTTGCGGGTAATTTAACAAAAATCATTGTTGGATATTGGTCGGCGTTTCAACCTAACAAAAGCCTCTTTAAGCGTTGAAGTTTTGGCGAAATTATTCGAAATCAATGTTTCAATGTTTCTTTTTTTTTTAAACCTATTCATAGGTCGCTTTATCGGGAAATTTTATTTCAGTGAAAATGAGTCTGTAACGTGTAAGGTTTAAATTCACAAATTCACGCGCAAAAATGTCTGCTTTCATGGTCACACAAACACTTTGTTTCACGCATTCACGCACACGTTCAATTCAAGTCTGCCTAACTGACGCACAAAAAAATCCATTTAACGCATTCACGACAGCAAAAAGGCCATTTACGCAGACCTCAAAGCTCCCATTCCGAAAGGGTTAAAAAGTAGCCCACCATTCCGAGATAGGATCTAATCCGTTCTGTGGAAGGCTTACTTCAGAAGTTGAAAAGTTTTAATGGTTTGTGCAGCAGGCATTCATGTAATCTTTTCAACAATTTACGGACGGATTTTTTAAAACTTTCACGCTAAATCGGGGAAATCGGGCAAAATTCTTCAATTCACGATATTTTTCGAACGAAAGTTCTCCAATGCATCACGTACAAAGATAAATTCAAAATTCATGTATCCACACAACGTATAACGTATCCGTATCATTCACGCAATCTTCCAAATTACGGAGAGATCTGATAAAAAGATCCCTCGATTTAGATATAAATTGCCAACTTCAATCCCAGCGAGCGCTAGATATGCTACTTTTTAATCTTGATACGTTTAGCCCTAGCCTTGGCTGGTCACGTGATCCCCTGAAATTAGGGATTTTGGAGAAAAAATACGCCTACTTTTTATAGGCTAATGCAGAATAAATCAATGCGAATGACTCTACGGAGTTGCGTAAGAGGATCTGCGGATTTTCTTCAGAAAATGTTTACAAATTTGCGTGCTATTTTTCAAAGAAAAAAGACTCGGCCTGAGTGAATTTCTAAACGACTTCGGAGCGAAGTGAATCTTTTAGTGCTATCTTTTAGCCTAAACTCATTTGATATCCATCCTTCGGAGCGGATAAATACATAAAAGGGTTATATCCAACCTCTTCAGATCATCATAATCGCCACATCCTTTTAGGGCAGAGCGTGGTGTGCAAAGAATTTTCATGATCTGTTATGATATTAGGTTATCACGGAATTAATTAATGTGAATGCGAATAAAACCTTAAAAATCCAATCCCAGTAATTTGAAGGTAAATATAGCCAAATACGGGCCTTTATGTTGGCAAAAGAAAACTTCTTAGTCTTCGTTTTGGAAAATCACCAAAGTTTGAAAAGAAAATGCGAAAGGTCACAAAAAGTTTTCAGTTTTGCGGAATTTAATAATGCGAATTTGTGCCCATTACTTCCCCATTGATTTATTTCACATCGATGTATTCTATCTAGCATTGATTTATTTCATTGAGGCCTGAGATTTGGATTTGAAAGAAAACAATAGATCTATTGTTATATTATAGAAAATAGCTCAAAATAGCATATACTTGTAAAAAAGGTGTATTCATGTCAACAACATTATGTAATGTTTCAAATTAAAAATTTATACAGGCTTTTGAAAAATTAGGTAAACATGAAAACGAGGTTGAGTACTGTAAAAATGCTTTTGTTGCGTAATGTTTTTCATCAGCCCAGGCCAGGACTAGATCCTTATCAAATAACATCTAAACAGGAACTTCGAAAGGAGAACGAACGAACTAAATAAATTATTTATCTAGGCTTGAAATATCTCTTTCTCCTTTTTCAAATACAAAATAAAAACTAAAACAAAAAACACAACAATTGGTGAAACCACTTTCATATCGTTTTCTCAGCCTTGGGGGTAGTCGAAATTGATGCGTGCAATAATATTGTCGAATGGATGATCAAGTCCATACCAGTCTCTGAAATTAAACAAAAGAAAAAGTTTCTAAGGACAAGTCATTTCTTTATTATATTCTAAATATTTAGCTACAAAGTTTATCAAAAAATTCCTTAAAGAGGACCTTTATTGAGTTTAAAGGAATTATACGGCGTTATATACACCCGACTCGTCTGAAACTGATGTCAGAAAAAATTTAATTAAAGAGTCCTTTCAAATTTGTAAATAAAAGGAAGAAAAAAATCTTGCTCCACATTTTTCTTTATTCATTACAAAAGATTCTATTTATTTCAATCTGCTGAATCAACATACATTATATAACTATGTAAAAGGTCAATGGCTTTAATATAATAAAAGAGCAATTTTTGACCCGATCGTATACCCTTCTTAAAACTCACGAGAGAAATGAGAATTTCGAGCTACCGAGGAGGCAGTTAAAGTCTGTAAGTGGAAAATATTATACCTCCACATAAATTCATCCATATAGCTTTGAAGGTCAGCACGCATTATTCCTTTCATTGCTTTAATCTTGAGCTTGAATCTATTCCAGTAGGATTCAATGTGCTAAAAAGTAGAGAAATCCTTCTTTTATCTACTAGCCGGCATGGAATTTAATGAGGAAGTCTTACTCCATGTATAATTTCTTCTCAATTAAAAGATAAAAATATTCATTCGAAATCTGCTAATTCATCACATGGATTAATTTTAATGAACAAAAAGATAATTAAAACATCTAAACACCTGTGTGTGGGCTCCTGTTTGAGGATCGACAAAATTATATGTGTGATTTACGGTGTCATGTGCTATACAGTTCGGTACGAACTGTGGCAGGTTGATATACGCACGCCATTCGTCACTGTGGATCACACTATTTTGACTAAGTACGCGGTTAATTACTCCTGTTAAGGTTACGCGGTTTCTCCTTTGAACAATCTCCATGTAACCCCTAGCAGGGACGAACCTCGTATCAGCTAGTCCAAATACCCATACGGGAGCTTGAGCAACGCGGCCGACTCCACCCTAGAAACATAAAAATATTATTAACTTCAAACTACCTCCCATTTTAGTCACTTTTTCCAGCCAGTAATTTGCTCCTTTTTCGGAAAGTCTATCTAACAGTCTAGACTTAAGTTGCACCAGTTCTTGTTTTTCAGGGGGTTTTCAGGGCTAATGTGGAATGTTAAAGTCTATTCACGATAAGTGTGCACTCTTTTTTCTTTTACCTATAACTTTTGAAAGAATTCTTCAATCTTCATAAATTTGGTATCGTTGGAGAGATATTTGTGAGTGGAACAATTTAAAATCAAAAAGTCTTTTAAAAAATTCTAAAAATGAAGATGAAAATGAAGAAGAAAAAAATGAAGATCTTGCAGAAAAGTGCTATAACCATCATTTTCACTTAAGTGAATCCTTGATCATCGAACGTCATCACTGTGAAAAAAATTCTCTAAAATAATTATTCAGTCAAAAGATATCAAACAAAATTATAGGCTGATTGACTGTTTTCTGCAGTTTTTTGCTGTTTTCGGGGTCAATCACTTATTAACTTTGTATCATAACTTTATATTGAATAAATATTTTAATGAAATTTCTTCACAGTGATGATCTCCTAAGATCAAAAAATCAAAATAAAAAAAAGTGTGTATGAAAAAATAAAACTCACTCTTCGTCTGTGATGAAATTGGCTTTCATCTATTTGGACAACGAAATTGGCCCCACCACCACCAATTCTAATTGGGTTTCTTTGAAGGTCGTTGCTACAAACTTCTCGCAGCAGTTGAAACATGGCAATCACGTGATCTTTTTTCACTCCGACAATATCAGTAACCTTGGCGCAACTGATCTTCTTCGACCATAAGTAGATCATAAAGAAAAGATCCGATATCGAGGTTCTGTGCCAATTCGC
Source organism: Clytia hemisphaerica (assembly GCF_902728285.1). Classification (NCBI taxonomy): domain Eukaryota; kingdom Metazoa; phylum Cnidaria; class Hydrozoa; order Leptothecata; family Clytiidae; genus Clytia; species Clytia hemisphaerica. The sequence continues at coordinate 478,244 of NW_027104297.1, read as the reverse complement.
GAAAATCGTTCCATGTCTGAGTGTCAAAGTTTTCCGACATGGTCGGTTACATCTCCTAAAAATTATAAACAGACGGATAGGTCAATTTGTAAAAAAAACACATAGCTGGTTCGCGCCAAAATTGTAATATAGAAACCGTTTAATTATTAATACCCCCCCCCCCCAGTCACCCTTTAATTCACGCAAGGAGCTAAAAGGCCCTTTCAAGCAATCACGCAAACCGTTTAGGGTATCTTTAATTGAAAGACAATAAAACCTAGGTAAGCTTAACTAGCGGTAATTGTCTTTGGATAAAAACTAAATCAAAAATAATAATTACCATCGGTATCCATCAGGGCATGTTGCGTGTGCTTCCATGTGCATGTTATTCTGACAGTTCGGACACACCTTTTGCACAGAAACCAATCCTTTTCCCTGTAAAAAATGCACAATTGCTGCTTTGTCAGGGCCAAAAAGTAAACCTCCCCATCTTCTCATAAACCCTTGTCGTGCTGCTACTGCCATTGTGAAAGTACTGTGAGCGAGTTTTCTGTTTGACCTCGACTTTATGAATTGAAATCTATTATATTCGTTCTTCATTTTCATTGGTTAAAAATATTTCACTTTAAGTTTTATATCGCCATGGTTACCTTTAGAAAATAGTGCACTGTGGAATTTCCGGAAATCGAATAACAGAGAACTGGTGGCTGAACGCGATAAAGGTTCATTCAAACTTGCGTGAGAAAAAATTTCAATCATTCTATATTTGCTCAAGCACAATTGAATTTCAATAATAGCCTCATTTGATATTCAAGTTATTTGTCACATTTTTTCTTTCGTCAAAATTTAAAGTTGTGTTATTCATTCGACTGTGGGTTTTAAAGTGAAAATGCCCGGTGAAAATGAAAAGAAAAAGATGTCGAACAAGAGACGCAAACCTATATTCATTTCCTGGAATTAGAGGATAAAAGATACTACCTCCAGTATTTCACCTCTGTTTCATCCACTGCAAGCACAACAAATTTGAACAGCCTCAACTTATCTGGCACCCGATGTAGAAATTTTCTTCTAAAACGCTCTGCTCTTAAAGGTCAGGAAAATTTTCAACATCTGGAAGGTTTGGATTACGGCATTTCACCAGATTGCAAATATTAAATTCCACGAAAAATGCTCAAGGTCGCTATTTGCGAAAGTTAATTCCCGCGAAAAATAATTTTTTTACTTAAATTTTGAAAAAAATTGATGATATATGAATGTGTTGATGATTTTCTAAATTTCATTCATGTTTCGATTTTTGAAAAGAGATTTTTCCCCTCTTTTTTCACTCTCAACTTCATTAATCATGCACAGAAGAAAAAAATGCAAGGAATTTTTCTTCTTTATTTAATCGACAAGATTGTCTTTTGTTTATTTCTCTATTGTTCAAAAATAAGGAGTTATCTGAAAATGCAGTAAAAAGGACTATTTATTTAAACGAAATTGAATTGCTATTTATTATTCCTAAAAATTCATAATTTTTCTTCTCTTTTTATGGGTGGCCAAAATACAACTTTTTTGTCATGGCAACGAAATTTTTTCTCGGTGTCAGTGTGATGGGATTGCAATAAAATTAACAACAAAAAACAGAGGAGTGGAATTTCTTTTGTTTCAATATTATGATGTCACTTTTTTAATTTTACAATAAAAGAAAACAAATCAAAACATCCGATAGACGATAGACAACGAATGAAAAGTGATGAAATATATCCAAAAAATAATATCCTATTGGATGAATTCATCTGCATACCGTCTGCTCAAAGTGCCAATAAACCTCTCTCCAAAATCAAGTTGATTTTCAAAAAATCGAAAGTTATATTCCGCGAGGAACCCACCAGCTTTATTGCAGGGTATGCCTCGCTTCGAACGAAGCCAATTTTTGGCAAGTCCTTCAGGGTTAGCATCTCCTTGATACAATCCAACAACATTTGATACAGCCACATTATCCGGTACATTATACTGTTCTGCAGCAAACAACGTACTACCCGGTTGAATCGGCAGAATATAACGGCGTTCTATGTTGTTGTAACGCCCTTCAGTGTTATGAAGTAAAAAACCATGGTGACTTCCTTGCTCTTTGATGATTAAGATGTCACAGTTATTTGAGCAACGCTTCAAGACTTTGACTTGGAGATGTCGACCAGGTCCACCAATTTGAGGGGGATGGTCGTGAATGGAAGCCTGACATTGCTCTCGCAAGCCTTTAACCATCTCTGAGACTGTTGGGATGGAAACATCAACATCATTCTTGATAGCCTAAAAACGAGGGAAACAGACACATTTAGAACACCCCTGTCTCTGTGACCATCTGGGAAGAAAATCTTAAAAAGAGCCACCCCACTATGAAAATATGATAAAAGAACAATAGATTTTCATGACCCGGGTGGAAAAATATAACCGTTGACCCAACCCAGTGGGTTTAAAAGTTTTGAATTTCACCCCATTGGATATAAAAAGTCTTCTTATTATCGGAAAAAGGAAAACAAAAAAGGATGTGTTTAATTTTTATTTATAACAAAAGCTTTTATTATATGAATTTTCTTGTGTTCTATAACAATATAAGCCCAAGACCGCATTAATTTGTACATTTACGGTAGTATGTATAAAAATATCTAATTAAACGTTCTTATGATTTTTTTTCTCTAAAAATAAATGATGACGTACCCTAAAAGGCTCCAAAAGGACTAAAAACAATAAAACTTACTCGAATCGAATATTCTTGGCTCCACAAATCAATGACTTTGATCCAGGTGAGCAAAGAGACGTTTGAGTATTGAAAAAATGATTTCGTCCGAACCGAGACATTACTGGTGCAATCATTGCATCTCCTATAAAGTTCAAAAAATAACTTTTAAGATAACGAACTATCAACAGTATATCCTATATTTTTAATAAAGAATACACGTTTCTTTTATAAGCAGAACGCTTATGAGCATATTCAGACTCAAATCTGATTATCTTTTACCAAAATAATGGACTAATTTCACCAAACTGCTCGAACAGACTCTTTTGAATAGTTTTTAACAAAGTACCTTACTTACCAGCGTTTAACATTTTGAGACAATTGCATGTCCACATCATAATCGTGTTTGTTACGGTTTTGGCACTTTCGCGACCTTGCTAGTACCCCCCGTTGCATTAACTCGTAGGTCAAAACCTGTTCATCTTGCATTTGAACTATTTGCGCAAACTCCATCTTGAAAAAAGCTTTGATGAAAAATGATCACAAAGTCTAACTTTTGATATTTATATGGAATTTGCTCATTCATTCTACTAAGCCCACGTGCAAAAATGAAGAAAAAACGAAGACCTGTCTGTCATTTTTTTCTTCCTTCCAGCAACCTTTTTAAAAGAACCAAAACCGCGTAGAAGAAAATATGCATATTAAATCAATAGCGTGGAGAGTGGAGCCTTTAAAAATATTAATACTTGGGCCAAACCCTAAAATATTATTCGTTTCCGCGTTACCGGGTGAAGAAAAAAAGGTCATGCGGGTGGCTGCAAAAAAGTTATTTTACCTTGTTTTTCTAGGTTGTATTCACTCTTTAATAGAGGACTGACGGTAAAACCAGACAGATTTGATCATAAAAAACGTCCAAATTTAGAGAAAGGTTGTAAAACGAAATTACTGTCGCTTAAGGAATTCCAATGCTGAACCGAACTAGCATATATGAAAAGTTAATCTCATAACGGGGCTCCCCCAGGGGCTGGCGTGACGTGTGAATGACCCTTTTTTCTGTCGTGAATACGTGAATTGGACTTTTTCAACGCGTGAATACGTGAATTGAGATATCCGCGTGAACGTGAAAATAAGATTTTACCAGCGTGAATTAATGAATCGAGATTTTGAGCGTGAACGTGAAAAGCAAATTTTTGTCTAAAACAAAACTGAATAAACCTAAATATGTAAAATTTCCTGGTTCGCTTCGCTCCCATAATCCTTGATGAAACAAATATTTTTCCTTATTTTTCTAAGGGTGCATTTTGCGATGCAATTAATTGCATCCAGTGAGAGTGTTTTGAGCCAAAACAAAAAAGTCTAAATGAGAAAATTTTCTTCGTCGGCGCTAATGATGGTCGTCTTTCTGTAATCGCTTATATTGTTACTAAATGCAGTACACAAAATGATACTGCATGAACTTGGAGAAAGTGAAGGAAGGGTATTTGATTCTTGAGTCTGTTAAATGACGCGCCCACGCGCCTTACGCGCCTGAATTTCGACGCGCCTTTAAGTTTTGACGCACCTTCTTCTCTTCTTTCTTCCTAGAAATGTAACTATTTACAGTGAACTTTTCTTTTTTTACCAAGGAGAGAAAGGAGAAATTAAAATAGGTTCGAAACAGACTTAACGAAAAATTCGTTTTGGTGTGAACAATTAGATTACTTGTGTGTATAAAATAAGGTAGTGTGCATCCCGGGTGTAATTTTTTAATTTAATTTTTCTGGTTTATCACCTGGTTTTCGATTTTCATTCAGAATTCCGGATGCAGCACGTGCGTACCACGTCGATTTTTCAAATTTTACAATTTAATATTACATCCCTAAGGCTAAAAATAGCAAGGATAATATTTCCTTTTCCTTTTTCACAGAAATACTATTCATCCATAGAAATAAAATCACTTCTGTCTCATAGAGAATGCTAAAAAAATTGGATTACAAATCAGAAAAAATGAAATGAACCGCCGTTGTTGTCGTCTTTTTTTCTGAATAATTTTCTGCAGAATATTCGCCTTTCACGTGCCGGGGGGGCAATAAAAATCACGTCAAAATTTACAAAAATTTAAGGTAGTAATACTGTAAGGCACGTCAAAAATTTAGGGCGCGTTGATAATAAGGCGCGTAAGAGGGCGCGTCAAAATTCAGGCGCGTAAGAGGGCGCGTCAAAATTCAGGCGCGTAAGGCGCGTGGGCGCGTAAGGCGCGTCATTTAACAGACTCTTGATTCTTCGATAATTTGCAAAAGTAGGTAGATAGTTCTAAAACTTTTTATATGATTGCATCATCGAACATTCAGAAAACACGCCGCACCGTGTAAGGCAGGTACGTCACTCGCCGTACCAGATTTGTACCAGTAAATGGTCAGTGTTGAAAATAATCAAAGATTCTGAATGAATTGTCTGACCAAACAAGGCATATTAGGGTAACAATAGTGTGTTAAGGCCGTTTTCTCAGCAATGAAAGAGTGAAAGTTGTCAAAAAGTTTTCGCGCTCGCTTCGCTCGCTTTTTCCTTTCCACAGCTTTTCTTCAATAGACAGCTGGGCTAGGGAAACCTTAAAGCTAAGGCTTAACTTTGCACTTACCTCTCATAAGAAGCAAATTCAGGCAGGCTTTATAGGGTTTTACGCCAGAGAGGTAGTTTTTTGTAACTTGACGTGATAGACAGACCTTAAACATTGCCCTATGAAAGCTCCAATAATTGTAAGAGGTTTTAAAAGGTCGACGCTGTCGAAAATAAGGTCAAAAAACTACAGAAAACTTTATGTTGGCCATAAAAAGGTCAAATTTAGCCCAATAAGGTCACAATCGTTTAACAAAAGAATTAAAAGCAAAATCAGCGCGTGAACGTGAAAATGGTTTTTTTTGCGCGTGAATACGTGAATTGGCAAAATATTTTGCGTGAATACATGAATTGAGGGTCGACTGGGGGGCCTCCATAACAGATCTGAATATTCTGCGCACACCACGCTTTGCTCTACAGGGATGTGGCGAATATGGAACTCAGTGGAGAAAGAGGATCTGCTTGGAGATTGATGGAAAGTTGTTTCAAAATTCTCAATTAATTTTTTTTGCGGCCCGATGACTCGAAAAAAGTTCTCACTCGGCCGGTAACGCGGAAACTATAACTTTTTAAGAGTCTTTGTTATTGATATTTTTATGTGGCAGAAAAAGGAACATAGCCTGAAGGCCGCACTTTTCTTTTTTTACTAATAGTTTCGTTAAATTTTGATTTTACAAATTACCCAAGGTTAAAATAATTTTTTCGCAAGAGAACTATTAGTCTCAAAAGCCCGTCTGCGAGGCTCCCCGAGAGTTGACTCAATAAAGTCACGCGACTACGCTAAAATTCAGTCTTGATCACGCATCACGAAAATCAATGCTAATTACGCAATTTTAGCGGTGCAATGCTAAAGATCGTGTAATCACGCATCACGGCCACTATATTTTGTTTAATCACAATCAAGTTTTAATTTCCAATCACGCAATCATGCCAATTTTTTTTGCAAAATTACGCTATTACGCCAGGAAAAAACCATCGCGAAACTAGCTAGGGTACCTCCTTTTTTCGTTCCAAGTCTGTGGGAATGAATGCACTTTCGGTTACAACATAGACGGAAAAAATAATATAATAATATGATATGATATAACATGATATAATATGATAACATAGAACAAACGGCTTCCTCAGTTCCTCCGACAATTTTCTCTCCGCGCGATTTTTGGATCCCAATATTTTTTTCGCACGGCCGCATTTTTTGCCTTTTATTATTTTTTTGATTTTGAGATCTTGTTGCAGACGATAAAAATCGTCTAGTTTAGTTGCAACGCAAAATTTTCCAAACTTTCTATAGGAAGAAATTGATTTTGATAGTCAGAACAATTTCGAAGATTGGCAAAGATTTCGCCAAAAATCTATGTTCTGGATTGTGATGATTTTTCGGACGGCCAACCTCTTATTAATTTCTATTTAAGGGGATATCAGTGTTTAAAGTGCGACAATTTAAGAGTTGATGACTCTAGTCTTCATTACAATAGTGGAGTGGGGGGCGTACTGGTTGATCGGTACATCGGTATGAGGCCTTTATTGATCGGTATTTCGGGATTAAAGGAAAAAGTCGATATCGGTACTCGGTATTCAAACCACCGCTCGGTATCGATAATTGACACCTTTTTATGTCTGTATTTCGGTATTTTCTGACTATTATCAGTATTTTGGATCTTAAAGCAACCTTATTTCAAATTTACTGCCTTAAAGAAACACACTTAACCCTTTCACTGTGACTCAATTTATGGTCAAAATTGTTCAATGCCATAGTAATAATGAGCGATCGAGTTAACCTTTTGAGCGCCAATGTCGGCTCCAATGTCGGGTATAGCCAACATGGGGTATGCAGGAGGGCGAAGCCTTCCTGCCTATGATCTATGCTTATGAATAGTGTTTCTTATAAATTATAGTTCAAAAATTGGGTTTAGTCATTATCAAACATTTCACAATTCCACATAAGTAAAATGTCAAGCATATCAAACTAATCTGAATCGAAAAACTGTTTTTTTTCATTAATTTGCTTATGAAAAAGATCAAATTAGGGTTACTTTCTTATGAAAACACTGCAAGTGACCCAATGATCCAAACCGAAACTCAAACAAATACTTTCTTGAAATTCAGTTTCATGACCAAAAATACATTTGTCCAATTAAAACAGTAAATGATTTGATTTAGTTTAGAACGTTAGTTTATGCTCATAAATAGTGATTTTTATGGACAAAAGTTCCAGTTCTAAGCCTTGAAATCTTTTCAAAAGAAAATCTACTTTAGCCATCTTTTACATGTGATGCTACTGCTAGCCTACTCAAATACAAAAATTTAGAAAATAAATCGTTTTTGTGGGAACTGCTCCAAAAGCCATCTTATCTTGATTAAAATTTAGCTGAACTAAGTCCTTAGTTTTTGCGAGGTATGGCAATTTGAAATTTAGTTCCAAAATTGGCCCCCAATGGCCCGTGCGTCCGGAAAGGGTTAAAAAAAGGAAACTGGTATCTAATCTGGTAAACTTAAGTTTCCCCTTTGTGTCTTCCAGTAGCACCTTAGATGGCTTTGTTCACAGTATCACCATCTATTACCCAGGTTATTGGTTACGAAAACGTTTGTGTTCAAAAAAAAAGTCATAGTATTTTTGATAATACAATTTTGAGAGCAAAGTGTGGATGGTGGGTGGGGGGGGGGGGTAGGCCAATGAAGTATAAGCCCGAAGGGCTAGAAGTCTATCTCTTTGGTAGGATTTGAAGCCAACAAATCCTACCAAAGTTGCGCGGCCTTGAGCGACCCGCCTGGTTTTTACACAAATGACGGATTGAAACTAAAATTTACCGCTTAGTTTGGAAAAATATATCACTCGAAAACAAAGGAATTGCTAGATTCAATCCGTCATCAAAAATACGGCGCATATTTTAAGGATTTTAATTTTTCTTGCCTGAGAAAGGTTAGAGATCGACCTCTAGCCCTTCGGGCTTGAAACTCAATGGGGTAGGCTCTTAAACAGAGGGTTAATTGTTAAACTGAAAAGGAGCGGAATCTTTAACTGAGCGGATTGACAAACAGTAGGGGTGGATTCTTTAACTGAAGTGGGGCAGATTGTTAAACTGAAGAGGGGCGGATTGTTAAACTGAAGAGGGGCAGATACTTAAACTGAAAAGGGGCGGATTCTTAAACTGAAGAGGGGTGGATTCTTAAACTGAAGAGGGGTGGATTCTTAAACTGAAGGGGGCGGATTCTTAAACTGAAGAGGGGCAGATTCTTAAACTGAAGAGGGGCAGATTCTTAAACTGAAGAGGAGCGGATCGTTAAACTGAAGAGGGGCGGATTCTTAAACTGAAGAGGGGCAGATTCTTAAACTGAAGAGGGGCAGATTCTTAAACTGAAGAGGGGCAGATTGTTAAACTGAAGAGGAGCGGATTGTTAAACTGAAGAGGGGCGGATTGTTGAACTGAAGAGGGGCGGATTGTTGAACTGAAGAGGGGCGGATTGTTAAACTGAAAAGGGGCGGATTCTTAAACTGAAGAGGGGTGGATTCTTAAACAGTAGGGGTGGATTGTTAAACTGAAGAGGGGCGGATTGTTAAACTGAAGAGGGGCAGATTGTTAAACTGAAGAGGGGTGGATTCTTGAACAGTAGGGGTGGATTCTTAAACTGAAGGGGGGCGGATTCTTAAACAGTTTTTGGTCAATAAAATACGCTGGGGGCGGATTCTTTAACAGTTCTGTTCACTGTTAAAGAATCCAACCAGCGACCACGATAACCGGACCTGATCCTGATTTGTAACTACGTTCCCCCAACAAGAAAGAAAGAAATTATTATTATTATTATTATTATTAGACTTAAGACTTAGGACCTTAGGATCTGAGGATCCAAAAGTTCAAAAATAGTCCAATAAGGCTCAGAATATAGCCTGGAAGTCTGCCAACCCCTCCCAAATTGAAATATTCGATTAAGTTAAAGAGATAGCCCAAAATCGACTTTCTCGCCAGAACTTTAAATCTTGAAAAACGTTAAAATAACCGGAATTCTCATTCTATTTCGACCATGATTGTAGATCCCATCTTTTGACACTTTTTTCTTTTGTCTTTTCACTGAGAAGGAAGATATCATTTAAAGACTATCCATAACTTTCAATAAGGTGCCACCGCAGCAAAACGAATACATAGAGTTAAATTTGCGTTCAAAAGGAATGATTTTAGCCCTAAAAAAATTTTTTGTTAAGAGTAACCTGACCTCTCATCTGAGACAAAATTCTTTCAAATGCTAACAAATGTGTCAAGGGAGTGATTTACAGTCTACTTTAGAGTGATATCCGTGCCTTGTCTTACACGTTTTTTTATAAGAACAATTGCATAAGAATACGAGGCTGAAATTTGGCCAAAATCTAAGAACAAATTAAGAAGAGTCTTAACCTTAGATTTCAGAAATTACTGAGAAGTACATGTTTCCATTTTGATTAATATTGACATTTAAGGCTGAAAAACTCATATAAATTTAAGAGCAGCCCAGCCAGAATCATGTGACTTACTGGTTTTTCCTACAAAACGCGTATATATCTGAAGATACTGCTCTTCATATGTTATTTTACTAATGTACACGTTTAGTAGATTCATTTAGCAACATAACTGTTCGAATGCTTTGAGTAGAGTAATATTTTTAACATATGAAGAGCGCTTAATAACTACTTGGGGTATAAAAAGGGAATTTCCCAGAAAAGGGAATTTCCCTAGATTCATTTAACTCTCCAGGGATAAGAAAAAGACAAACTGACATTTCGAAATGAGTAATCAGATCAAAATAACTCCGGAAAAGTCTTTTTTGATGATGATAAAACAATAGAGAGACCGTAAGATATGCTACCGTTAAGCGGAACTAAAATACTGAAAAACACACGCAAAATTATGAGATGTTTGCCCAACATCCTTATGCGTGAAGCTATGAATGCCATCCTCAGAAGCTTTAGGCTTCCTCCAGTGGCAATAACACCTCGTTAAAAAGGTAATTACGATTGCATTAGTTAATCTTTCAAAATATTCGTAAAAATAAATATGAAGAGTAAATAGGAAGGATTATTTTATTGGGCCAAAACTTTATATTTTTGCCACCACAACGAGCACAGCGAGTGAGGAGGCAGTTATAGTTTCAGGCGTAAGGAATATTGGACTGGAATCTCGAATTTTTGCGCGTTTTGTTTTGTTTTGTTTTGTTTTGTTTTGTCGCGCAAGCCTACCCGTAGTTAGTCTCTTCCGTAAATGTTCGGTTTTTTTCCGGGACGGCAGTTGCTAGCCTAAAAACTTTTTCTTTATAATAGCAGGCGCCGTGGGCATTATACTCAGCTTTCGACAGTAGATTCTATTCCACTTGTAGAATTTTGCCCGATTGGTCAACATGCAGGAAATGGAATGGAGAATTTTCTGGAAGTTTTTTTAAATTCAAGCTCTCTCCTCCTGTTGTCAAAATACTTATACGCATTTACTTTTGACAAGTGTTATTCCTGCTCATCAATATTGCCTCGTTACTGATACTATTACCACGTTACGTCCTATCATCTTCCATCCTTTACACAACGCTGTTACAGCTTCTAGATTACTGGTAAATCCATTTAATGTAAACAATTTTGGATCACGATATCCTTTGTTAAACCGTTGGAAAAACCCCTAAGTACCGTAAGTTGGTGTAATATCAACATCCCTCGTCTAATTCCGACACCCTTCTTTAGAGAAAGGAATAATATGAAAGCTTCAATCACTGATTGAAAAAGGTTTATTCCTCTCTGACCACTAAGCAAAGAAAAACAGTTTCAACCTTCTTATAAATTTCAGCTGATAAACAGGGTGTCGGAATTAGAGGAGGGATGTCGACATTAGACCAAGTTACTGTACGTTGTTACCTGTCAATTTTTGGTTCCTGCTCGTTATGTTTCTGGCTCATAGCATTTCTTAAGCTGTTTGGTTCTACTATGTTTTATTAGTCAGCCCCGGTGACTCTTCAAATCGGTTCGACGATTTTTTTCCCGCTGCTCGTCGTCGTTAAGACTTTCATTTTTAATTCCGATTTCGGATTATTTTCGGGAAACAGGATTTCGGGATTATTTAGCGCGCGAAAATAATTTTTTCTTAGCAAGATAAAATAAGAAAAGAAAAAAAAACACATAACATAAAAAGAAGCCTTATAATTAATAATAAGAAAAAAAGAAGAGAAAAAAAATTCTTTTTTGCGTCATATCCAATAGTTTAATAAAAAGATGCTTTTGCATTGTAAATAAAGAGAGCTAATTATAGAGAAAGCATAGATGGAGAAAGTGAGTATATCAAAGAAATTTTTTTCCTTCGAATAATGTTAAAAGTTATATACTACTTGTAGGCTATTTCTTCTATCTGGGTCTTTCATTATTCTCATGGAAAGAGTATAACAACAACGGAATAAATCTTTTTCACCGACTTCTGCTTTGGATACGGATTCCACTACGCACTGCTCTGTTTTCTTCTGAACGTTTCAAGCAAATAGATACGTTCTTTCAAGCTGCTCAGATTTTAACAAAGCCAGATTTCTTATCTGTACTTCCTATTAATCATTCTAAGCCTTCTAAGCATTTTGGGCTGACTTTCCAGCGCAGCTGGTTTATTTATATTTCAAATTGGTTGAAATAAATATAGTTGCATGTCTTTTGACTGGTTTAGTATCGGTAACTGTCTGTAATTGATTCTACGACCTGGGCACTTTTCCTAATGAATATTTTAAGATTCGTATTTTATTCTTTGTAAAAAGTAATTCACATTTTTAGAAAAAAAATATGTTTCATTTATGTTAGCTTATTTATTGATATCTCAAAGAAAATGCTGAGAAGAATCATTCTAACTATTCCAAATCATTTCCAAACTTTTGTTATAAAGCATTAAAAAGCCTTAATTAGCATTAATTAGTTTTTACAAGCATTTGTACTAGCGGGTGGCAGTTAGTGAAAGCTATGGCTAGTCGTAAAATTCTTGACTATGCTCAGTGCCAGATCTGAGGGGCTCCAAATTTATGATTACCGGACGGTACCCCAACGGAATTTTCCCACACAGACGTTTCCCCGACAGACAATTCCCCGACGGACGTTTCCCCGACCCGACTTTTCCCCAACAGACTTTTCCCTGACAGACGTTTCCACGACAGACAATTCCCCGACCGGACGTTTCCCCGACCGGACTTTTCCCCGAACGGACGTTTCCATGACTATGACTGGACATTTCCTCGAACGGACGTTTCCCCAACCGGAGATTTTCGCGAACACAAAAAAGGTGACAGAGAACAGATCAAAATTTTAATTCTAAAACTTGTGGAAACAGATCAAATTTTCTAGGAAAGATACTTTATTGAGATAAAAAATTCAGGTCTTGCGGAAAAACAGATCTTCATTTCTAGGAATAAGATTTTTGAAACTTTTGGCCAACAGATCAAATTTTCTAGGAAGGCTTATGTCTGGGAAACGGATGTTTAAAAAAAGGTCCTCGTTGGATGCTTTCGTAACTCGTGGGAATTGCTTCATGGTCAAGCACAAAAAAGTTCAATAATGAGTCTTTCCAGCGAGAGAATTTAAGGCAGAAAGTCAAAAAATGTCAAAATTGGACAAAAATCCCCTTTTTTGAGATTTGGACGGTTTTTTGATCATTTTTAGGCACCTTTCCGTCGTGGCACTTAAGGGTTTATAAATATACCAGTTTTCTAACCAAAAAAAAATCAATTAAAAGCCGAGTATAGGTCAGAAACTCTAAATACACGTTTTTTTATATAAGGAACACGTTTATAATGAACTTGAGGCTGAAAATGGTCTGAGAAATAAGGAATTGTTAAGGAACTGCTCAGGCTGAGAATAAATAATCAAGTTAAGGAACAGCAAGAGTTCAATTTGAACTTGCACACATTTACAACAACCTAAATAAAAAGACAGAAAATATTGCTGAAACGCCTTTCAATACGTCAAAAAGACAAAAAATGTTGATAAAGAAGCTACACACTTTTAGCAAATCCAAACTTAACAGCTAAGTAACTAAGGAACTCAATAAGGAACTTTGAAGCTGAAACTCTCTGGCAAAATAAGGAACTCCAGGCTCAGAGCCAAGTTAAGGTTCCTTATTAAAAAAAAAAACGTGTAATGTTTTTTGTTTACAAAAAAATCTAAGAAAAAAATGTTTTACAAATGACTAAAATGTAAGAAATTCCTCTCAAGTCAAACGTTTTTAAATTATTGACAATTAATTAATTAGACACAGAAGGGGGCGTACGGGTTTGACGGTGTGACGGTATTAACCCTTTTTTCTGTCGGTGTTTTGGTGTTTGAAGAAAAAAGTGACGGTATTTCGGTGTCAAACATGCCATGCGGTGACGAAAATAAGGATTTTACCAAATTTTGCTGTCGGTGTTGACGGTAATCCAAGAAATATGCGTCGGTATTTCGGTGTCTGCGACCTCCGTACGCCCATAGAGGTATAAAGAAAGACAGGAGATGAATTTGTCGGTAATTGGTCGTTAAAGTCTTTTGATTTCTTTTATGTAATAAATCAAAAGAAATTCTAGGCTCGCCCGATGAAATACGACTTTTTAGTAGAACTCAAGTTTGCTCTGAACATTCTTACTATCAGCATCGAAGATTTCTAGCCTTCTAATATACGAGAATGAAATAAAATTTAGCTCCACGAAATAAGTTTGCGTTCAATTTTGTCATCCATTAAATTTTGTTTTGAAAAGATATTTTCTCCTGCCAGAAAATAAAAAGTTCTTTATAAGCACACACAATTTCAGACCCAACTTGTAGACAAAAAGTCGCTGGAGAATTTTGGAGGAAAGTATTAAGCAATAGAGTTCAAATTGAAGAAAATGTTGATCGAAAAATCTTGTCATTTGATGAAGGATTGCAAAGCTTACAGGCCCTTTTTTAGTCCAAATATTTTCTTACGCCGATGTCAGAAACAATGAATCTCGTCTCATCTTATTTCCGACACTTGAGTTAGCCAATAAGATTTCATCTATCAACAAAAGAGCTCATTAAAAATGCACGATATATGAGATTATGAGCATGCATACCTCGTAAATTTTTTAATCGTAAGGCGAGCATGGTTACAATAGCATACTTCTCCTGTTTCTTTATACCTCCATGGTACGCCCCCCTCCACAGACAGATTTTGATTATGATTGTATGATATCAACTTTTACTTTCGAATTATAATTACAGAAAAAAACCGCGTGCTTCAATTATTAATCTACAAGTTGATAAATTAGTTTCGATATGACATGAGTATATATTTAAAAGGGTTATTGGAGACTCCATTCAATTTTTGTTCTTTAAATTGAAGGAACAGAAGATGATTATGATTGGAGTATTTTATGCTGCCATTTTATTTTTGCCTCAAATTACACAAGCTATAGAAAGTAAGTTTTTATTTAGAATTTGCGAGGTTTGTCGATTTATCAATTCCAATGGCTAACTTAGGCTATATGTTATATTTTAATCCGGGGGGTGGGGTTGTACTATGTTTTCCCAAGGTGACGGGTATGCCCGAGCCAAAAATCGAAAATTGACTCTTTTTAGTAACGTTTTCAGGTGAGGGAATCAATTTTTGATAATTCGTAAATTTGAAACCTTTCAAGGACTTAATTTATAATTTCGAGCTAATTTATGGTTTTTGCAACCCTTTTGAAAGACTTTAGAGGCAGGGTGTGTAAAGGGATGACCCTTGTCGCTCCCCACATATCCGACACCCATCCCCAGGATTTCAGTCAAACTTTTCATCAAGTTTTCATCGCCTTTCCGTATTTCTTCTTTAACTGACTTTAAATCGGGGTACCCAGGGGAAAAGTATATTACTTTTGGCGTGAACAACTATTATTCTCTTGGAATGTCTACACTCAGTGACAAAATACTTGGCACAAAAGGGAAATTCACCGTACGTAGGTTCGAAGGGTAGCGTTTCAACTCTGAGTTTTAACACTATACTTAGGACCTTAGAACCAAAAAATCCCTCCCAGATCGTAATAATCGATGCAATCAAGTTGAAGGCCTGAAATTGACATTCTCTCTCGAACTTCAATTTTCGAAAAATGGTAAATTAGCCAAAAGTGCCAATATAATATGGCACTGATTATAGATAGTCCTTCCTTTTAACATTTCCATTGTAGGTTCTCACTTTCCACGATATGATGTTCTTTTCTGCTTACATTTTTCTCATTTAATGGATTCTTTTCACGAATTTAGGTGTTCTCTACGATTCAGATGTTGTGGGGTTTCTAAACTGGACCATTTCTTACAGTGATATTTCAGTAAGTAAGAATAATACATGCTTTAAGACAGCACTTATATCTACACTCGGATACGTAATAGCCGGGGGAGGCTGGAACAAGCTCTAGGGGGGGGGGGTAGAAAACTTTCAAAGACATTTTCCTAAAAATTAATAAGCGGGGAGGGGGGTTGGAATAAGAATGTCCTGGGTTGGAAAATTTTCGTTAGCGGGGGGACGCTTATTAGATACCCGAGAGTAAGTCATTCGCCAGGAATTTCTCAACCAATGCGAGATTATGTAAAAAGATTCAATGACAGTCTCGAATCTATCGTCCATTGGAGAATGGAAAACCTTGGGAAAAATAAGCAAAGAGGTTAAAATAAAAAGCAAAAAAGCACTGAACGGAAAAAATATAACTATAAATGTCCGTTCAATTTAAGTTTCGCACTTAATCTTTGTTTTTTTTTGCCTTCTTTCACCGTTGAAAAGATAATTCATAGGAATTTGATTTTTAAGAAAAATAATTCAAATGTTATTCTTACTTTAGATGAATTACAAGATCATTTCAAACCTTGACCCAAAAAGAATTACCATCAAAACACACGAGGTTCCAAAAAACTTCCATTTTGTAGAGTTTAGATCACCTAACGGCATCAATATTAAACCAGCTCAGAGAATTATTATGGAGGTAAGTTGAAGTGGCCGCTCAAGAAGAAAAAAGTGTTAAGATTCTCTTAAAATATCCTTGTATTTTCACATGTTTTTAATTTATTTCACCTTGTAAGAGCAAACTAAAACCCCTTAAGCAAATATTTTGCACCAGTGAATTTTTATTTCCTCACCTTTAGATTTTAAAATCTCCTGTGGGACAGAGAGAAAAAGACTTCGCAATAATTTCAGCAGCTTTATTTGATTTTCAGACCAATTTAACAGTTGATGGTTCATCCTCATCGATATACAACGCGCTCCCTATATTCAGGCTTGGATTAAGTTTCACTGCAGAGACCATCCTTACACCATACAAAGATAAAGAAATTCGGTTTTCGGATGGAAATTATAGAATAAACAAAAGAATGATGACATTCCCAGTCCACAAAAATCCAAGAATTCCAACGGAATATATGGGAACTGCATATTTCGGTGAGAAACAAATTTTTTGAAATTGTTTGAACAAAACTAAAATAATAAAGTGGATACGGTACCCGTCATCCGCAAACGCCTGTTAAGGGCACTGAACATATAGTTTGATTCGCTAACCTCTATAGATATATCTCCTATAAGAAACTTTTTTCGATAGAGGATGAGCGATGAGCAGAAGCCTACTGAACATAGTCAAAAGGTCGGTTATGGGATTTAAAGATAAAACTTTTGAGTTCCTTTACACTTTTAACAAAAAACTGTCGAGGATTTTTCATATGCGAGTTACGAGTTACAAGTTACAAGTTACGAGTTACGAGTTGCATTTAGAACCACGAATTGCGAGTTACTTTTTACGAGTTACAAGTTGCATTTTAACAAAATAAAATCGCGAGTTGCGAGTTACGAGTTGCATTTTAACACACAAGATTCGCGAGTTGCAAATTAAAAGTGCGAGTTGAAAATTGAAGGTACGAGTTGCATATTAAAAGTGCGAGTTGCATATTAAAAGTGCGAGTTGCATATTAAAAGTGCGAGTTGCAAATTAAAAGTTCGAGTTGCAAATTAAAATCAAGTCTGAGACTGTTATCTTAAATAATAACAGTAAAAAAAAAGCTTAACCCAAAGCCATGCATGGAAAACGGAAAACTCAGCCAAACTGTTTACGTTTTGTGACTAAAGTTGTGAAACCACTCAAATCACACATTTTTTCGCTCATTTTTGTATAAACACAAAACAAAGGATTACATAACTTTAAGTTTTGAAAGGAAATGCGCGTGTTTCTTCCTCGAGAAACATCTTTAATGTTGCTTTTAATAACGTGGACGTTACCTGTCATTTTCAAGACAAAGTGACACTTTTTGACAAAATTATTGACAGGCTACTTAAGTGTGATACCTGCAAGCTTTATTACACCAAATATTTTAATTGTACAGAATGAGATGCCTTTGATATACTGTAAATAGATAAATATTGTCAAGAGGCAAACTTTGGGAAGGGCAGTTTTAGAGATAGAGGCCCGGAAAACCCGAGTTACAAAAACCCGAGTTACAAAAACCCGAGTTACGACGAATGTGACGTCACCCCCACTTGTTAATTTTTAAGAATGTTTTCAGCTGTCAAAGGGAAGTCCCCTTATTTTGCTCTAAATTCCTAAATAGTTCAGCCTATATTTACTTTATTTTTGGGTTTTCAAAAGTACAATTTAGGTACAATTTAAGTACAATTAGGTCCCCCCCCCCCCGTTATTTAAAATCTCGAAAATTTTCCAATCCACCCCCGTTTATTCCAACACCCCCCCCCGTTTATTTGGAACCTGGGAGTAACAGAAAATCTATAACATGCCATACTTTTGTTTGTTACATCAGTCAAATGTTGACGTACGTAAAACGTTCAAGCGAAAATAAAAATTGCATTTGTTTCTTTGGCTTAGGCTCTATTAAGCAGCTTGAAATGTTGAAACAATAAATTTAAACTACTAAACGGTTATAGAGCCCCCCCCCCCAGTGGACCCAAATTTCACGCATTCACGCAAAAATGTTTCGCAATTCACGCATTCACGCAAGTTTTTCTCGAAATTCACGCAAACCCAACTTTTTGGGAAATCGGGAAAATTTTCGGAAAAAATCGGGGAAAATGTCAAAAGAGGTCTTGCACATTTCACTAAGTTACGTAATTTACTTAATTTCCGCCATTATGGAGTAAAACGTTCGATTTGCATAAAAAAGTATGACAAGGCTGTACTCGAGATATTATTCGACCGGATCTGGTCATGCACTTGAGAAAGACTTAACTCAGTAGTGATTTTTTCCTGTAGACCTGACTATAAAACACCGTGTTTGGTAGCGTCATAAGAAGCCCCCCAAATAGAAAGTGTTACGTAATTGTTCAACTTTAATCACATGCCATCACGCAAAATATTTGATTCTTCTAACTTGTCACGGTCGTTTGGAAAAGGTGAAGCTTCTGAAGTTAACGTATCACGATAGTAAGTGAAAGGATATGCGCCGCAGGCGAATTTTTGTACAAAAAATAGCTTAAACATTATCAAAAATAGGTCAAACAAACTCGAGTATGACACCATGATGCTTAGCTCAGGGGTAAGGAGGCGCAACCGTGGTTTACGCAGAGAGGAAATTTTTGCATTTCTGTCACTCGCGTTTGGCTAAAAATGCTCTCTTTAACACCATTGAAAAAGAATGTAGGCTAAATTCGTTAGAGGCAAGGTACGATCGCGTGATAGCTTGTAAAATGAGTTAAAAGAATGAACATTTGTTGCGAGCGAAACGATCAAAAAAAATCAAAAAGAAAGATTTTAATCAAGCCTCGCGAATTAATTTCCTAACGTGGAGGGGCCGAAAACATAGTGACTAAGGAGGCGCAACCATGTTTTGCGCCGACAGGAGAAAATTTCTATTTTAACCCTCTGATGTGCTTAAATACGGCTCCATTTCAGACTAATTTTGCCAAGAAATCAGGTTATCGAAAGTCTATATCATGGGTAAAAGTTTCTTTGAAATAAGTTTCTTTTTATTTGCAAAAACGTGGTGAAGTCATGGCCGCCTCCTTCCCCCAGTGACTCTGGCCCTGGCTGGCCATGGCCCTGGCCCTGGATCACTCATCATGAATAAACATGGTTTTATCTTAAACAAACACTTTCAAGGGGGCAAATTAGAGTTATTTAAGATTCGAGGGCCAATACATGTTTGGCCCGAGCGAAAAAATCTGGAAATTTAAGGTGTCTTGATTGCTAGAAAGCGCATCTAAATCATGAATCGTTTTACAAAATAGAGAATTTGAAAGTTGCAGGTTTTTTTGTACACCTTCACCTGGCATCCCTTGAATTTGAAATAGGTGCGCACCTTGGGGTTTTCTACAAACTGTGAAAAGGAAAAATTCACGCGTTCACGCAAAAAACAGGGCAGATTCACGCATTCACGCAATAGAAACATGAATTTTCACATTCACGCAAGTTTTTTCAATTCACGCATTCACGCAATTTTTTTTCGATTTTCACGAATTCACGCAACCAAAAAAGCCCATTCACGCATTCACGCAAACCGCTGGGGGGCCCCATTATACAACGAATTCACGTTGACATGCACACTTTAAAAATTGCCCACTGATAAAAGTAAAAATATAGTTATATAGTTATATAGTTTAAAGGCTTGGGGACACAAGAAGTTTTTTTCGTGTTGGTGCAATGCAACATGCTTGATCCCACCAACCTGAAAAACTTTCTCGTGTCTCCACTCCATTCTTCCATTTGAATCAATTTTGCTCTATTGTGCCAGGAACATAATCAGCGTGTCTTTTAGGTATTTCCCTCACATTTTGTCTCATGAAACGAAACAAAAACCATGGGACACGCAATTTTTTTCTTGTGTTGGTGGAATCGAGCATGTTGCATTGCACCAACGCGAAAACAACTTCTCGTGTCCCCAAATGAGCCTTTAACGTGTAACAATCTCTTTTTATCCAAAAATTGTATAAATAGTTTGGGTTTATACATAGTTTTATCAAAAGTTACGTAAATCCTGTTAGCTTTAACCTGATAGCAGCTGTTGATAACTTTCTTACGCGCACGGTAAACCTCTGAAGGTGCTTGAAAATTATACATCTGAGGAAAATAGTCCTCCCGCGGAAAATTCTACAACAAGAATCTTGTTGTGCGCCGGAAATTTTAATAACTGATACGGCGCCCTATTCATAAACACAATCACGCATTTTTTTGTAATTCCTAGTCCTTTTAAGATGAACGCGGACCTTATACCGTGAAAAGCACAGCTCAAAATCATATATTTACGCTGTGCCGACGAATCGAGATTCTATTCATCGCGCAATCAGCGAAGACAAAAGTAACCATGACGACCATCCAAGATCTTGGATGAGCGTCAAAGTCGATATTTTTATTCCCGTCGTTGAAAACACAACTTACAAAAAGTCATCAATGCTTTGTAAAAATAGTCAGTGATAGAGAATCGTAACATAAAGTCTGTCTATTATTTCGATTCAATTAAAGTGACATTTCCATAATTAAAAGTTTAGTAATTACTTTTATACATTTGGGGATCATGTAAAAGATTTCTTTCGAAATAAACTCATTTCAACTACACTTGGAGGTTTCTGGGGAATTCGTAAATAGTAAACTGCATACTGATACAGTCTGCTAGACATTAATATGGTAATATTTGCTCTTCATCTTTGATTTTTTCTACAGTGATTAGATTGACACATGCGCGATAAAATTTCTATTATTTGTCTTCAGAGGTTACTATTTTCTTTGAAAACTTAACCTCTGATACTCAGGGTACGGACCTTACGATTTCGAGATAGCATATTCGTCAGATTGTTGGTTTTCACACATCCATTTAGAGCTTCAGCGTGGTGTGCAGAAAACATTCACAATCTGATCTCAAGTTCGTTAGCTTAAGCAGTCAGTGGGGTAGCCCGGTATCCCGGTATTTAGTTTGTCTTGTCTTCTTCTTATCCCTAGAGAATTAATGAATATCTCGGAAATCCCTTTTTTTGGAAATTTTCTGTTTTATACCACAAATAGCTATTAAGCGCTCCGCGTAGGTTAAACAAACGTGTACATTAGTAAAACAACATATGAGAGCAGTATCCTTATAAATACACGGTTAAATGTTCTTGTCATATTAATTAAAATGGAAATCTGTACGGATGTCACTCTAAGTAGACGCTAGACGATGCTATCGTCCGTATAATATATTATTATGATATAACATAGTTTGTATATTATAAAACGTAATATGTTGCGCGGCGGATAGAGTCTGTAGTCAATAGCTACACCCGAAAAAAATCCCGTCTTCATGGGTGTTCCTCTTAGATGAAACTCGTCTTAAACTATAGCATAGTCTAAGTAGACGCCAAAACAAAATGGGCTTTACTTTTGAAACTATAACTGTAAATCACTCCCTTGACACATTTGTTAGCATTTGATGACTGAATTTTGTCTCATATCAGATGAGAAGATCTTAACATGTTCTTTATTTCCTTATTTTCTGAGTATTTTCGTCGATTTCTTTAAGAAATCGGTTCTTTAAGAGTCCAAAAGCCTTAAAATGTTTTTAGCTTGTTCATGGCATCGAATTCTTATATAGCTTATTCTTATATAAAAAACGTGTATTTTTTACAGTCATCTGGTTTGGTTTGGGACCACTAGTGGCAAGATATCCAAATGCAACAAATGTCACGTTATCAGCATTCAAGATCAGTTACTTGGAGTGTCCGCCACAAACACATAACTTGGTAAAGTATAAATCAAGTATTCCAGCCCCGGCAAACAAAGGACGGTTTAATTACCAATATGGTGTTTGTGTACGAAATGCAGTACCGTTGGATCCGCATATGTCCTTCTTGAGAACCTGTGATTATGAAGGGAAATCTCGTGTTAATGTTAGATGCGTTTGCAAAAGAGGCTTCTGGTTTGACAGAACAAATCAGCAATGTAAATGTGAGTTTTATTTCCTAAAACAATACAACTTCGAGGACAGTAAACAAAGTTTGAAGTATTCAAAACAACCCTGTATCAAATACCCGGTGGAGCCCCTGTCTCACGGAAAATTTAGCCAAAAATTCGTCCCCGTTGGAAAAAATACCCGAAAATTTCAATTTCACTAGGAAATAGCCATTTCTCTTTACCCCCATTGGTAATTGAATGGTAAAGTTTCATTCCAAAACAATTCTTATTATTTTTTTTTTTTTTTTTTTTGCTGTGGATTAAAAAGAGAAAAACAAAGGGTTAGAAAATAGTAAAAGAAAAAAACTAGTTGATATAAGCAGTAGCTTCAGTGATAATAATATCCTCCAAGTTTTCAGTTTTCTGCTTTTTGAGCACACGAGACCCACGTAAACATAAGACTGTGGATCTAATCAGAGCAAAAGCAAGTTTTGTTCTTAACCAGTTTAAGGTCGGATTAAACAGTTCATCCCTCTTGTCGGAAATCAGGATAGCTAAAGATTTGATGAAATTTGAAGCTTCTCTAGCGGTTCCCCCGTTGGTTGTGAAAATTAGGGGTGTGAAGGATCCTTGTTCCACGTTTATGATTCGATGGTTATAGTGGGTTTCCTTCTCCCTTTCATTTGCTTCGAAAGCGCTTTTGAGGCTCTTCCTAGAGTACCGTTGAGTGTAGGCATTGAATACCCTGACATCAAAAAATGCTCTCTGGCCTCTAATCCAGAACCCCATAGCGCTTCAGCTCTTGCTCCGGGTTCGGTGATTGTTCCGGTTGGCAGGTCCTCCCCTGTAAGTGGCTCGAGTTGTGGTTCTATTGTGACGTCTTTCTTGACATCACTGATCAGATTAGCGATAGTGTCCCTGAGTTCGTTATGCCTCTGGTAGACAAAACCCCCTTTGGCACAGGATAAGACATGCTCGACAGTGTAAACTTTACCACATGCACAGTGAGTAGGTAAGTGTTTCAATTGCCATCTGTAACGTACTATAATTGCGTCAAAAAACTCTCTCTTCGATAATACAAAGTTCTCGTTTTTCAGGGGTAATGCTGTCAGCCAGTTTGACGCTCCTTGGGCTTGGGCTAGATCGTTTGCTCTAAGCTCGTCCTGGTTCATCTGGGATCTGATGTCCTGTAGCAGTGTTTTCTGTCTTTCTTCTTTCTCACGTGTTACTTTGTATTTGGTGGTTGCGTTTAGTGGGTTGCAGTTGAGCTCCTTTAGTTGGTTGACTATGTCAGTTTTGAGCTGGTGGCTGACTCTTCTTGAGATGCTATGCTCGATATCGGAGATCTCAGATAGGATGGGTATACCCAAACCCCCCCAACTTCACCGGTAGACTGAGGAGCTTCCTTTCCATCTGGTTGCAGTGATATCCCTCTGTCAAAGCTGGTATAAGATGCTGGTCTATTGCGTCGTCTAGGGGCTTCAGTAGATCGGAGATGTCATCCAAGACTCGAATATGAATTTGTGAATGAACCCACCTTCAAAAGCACTGTATGCACACTGAGGCTGTGCCTTGGCAATATCTGATAGGTAAATAATCTCCTTGACCCAATCTGATACTTTAAACTTAAGGTAATCAGATTTGAAATGTTCAGTTCCAATGGTGCCGACCATTTGTTGTTATATTGATGTTGGTTCCCTCAAAAAGTTCTAATGATTCAAGGTACTTGTTTTCTTTTACAATCAGCCAAGATTTGCTAGCCTTAGGGTGATAACCAAGGTAGGGTCTGAGTCTGTTTATTTCTGACCACCATTTCAAGAGGTTAGCAAGCTTACCACCACCAGCAAGATCATCTGCAAATGCAGTTTCTTTGACGTTCCTCGATAGCGGGTCCTCTTTCAATAAATCTAGCAAAGGTACCAACCCTAGGGCATATGCAGGCATAGCCATTGGATCGCCTTGGGTGGTTCCTTCACTTGATGACAGTTCGGAGCCTCCAGTGACAAAGAGTCTAGAATTTTTACTGTAACAGTTTAGTATATATGTTGAGATTGCTGAGCAGAGAAATTTAATGTTGTGCAGAAAAGCATCTCGTTTCAAGGTGTTAAAAGCGTTAGAGGCGTCTACAAGAAGGATGGCGTCGTTATCTTCTTCACTAAAAATTTCATTCATAGCATGTACAGCAGCTTCACTACCTGCCTGTTGGCCGGCACACACTTTCAGTGAGCCTGCTGCTTTCATAATATCCCCTTTAATGGTAGATATCAAAACTTTTCCAAAAATACGCCTGATCACCTCTCCAATTCCGATTGGGTGAACCCCTGGATTTTTGTCAAGGGGAATCAGTCGACAAGCTAGAAAAGCTTCAATGTTTCTTTGGTCTTTTGCTGGGTCCAGTTTGTGCGACAAAGAATTTTAAGCATGTTTGCCAGAGAAGTTCTGAGGTCAGATCCAACGTTGCCATAATTCCTGGAGGCCAAGATCCATCTCCAACCGTCTGCGTCAAGAGCGGAAGGTCCAGCAGATCCTAAAACAAATCTTATTGGCGTTTCTGAGCTGGAACAGCGATAGATTTTCTATATTCATTGAAACTTCCACAGTCACTTTCATCCCCAGTAAGAGAAATAGTTCCACCAGGGCACTAAGACAAGGGTCGTTTAAATTTCTACCACATTTTCTTCACATACGTAATTTAAAAAAAAAAAATCCAAAAATTCTTGAAAAACTATTTCATTCGATTAGGATTTGAATCCTTTATTTGGCTACTTGGTCTAAATTATATTCAAAATCGTCTGTTTACGATATGCCCCATTGCAATCTTCCACGAACCCAACAACTAATTGGTTGAAAGTGACGTATTGATTGATTTTACGTCGCTTAAACAATAGAAAAAATGACGTATTGGGTGGAACAAAAACAGAAATTGTATAATTTCGTGCAGTCATTGCAGTGGTGCATATCATGAATAGGAGTAAAATAGTTTGTCGTCCAAATTTGGAGGTAAAATTTGCAATCAAGCACAAAACTTGGTTTATACTGTATATATGATTGCTAAGATGATGTTATTCCATTCTTCTTGTTCAATTGGTTCTTCCTTTCTTTGATTACCTTCTGTGGGAATATATCTTTATCTACCCCTGGTGGGAATTCTAATTAAGATCCTCTAAGATCTTAAAGTTTCTTTTAAGATCTTATCAAAAGCAAAGGTCCTTTCTATTCATGGTTAATTTTCTGGTGTCGTTCACTCTAGTGTGCGGAGAAGGTTTCTACAAATCCAAAAAAGGCAACACCCAATGCATGAAGTGTGGTAAAAATAGTTTCAATATGCCGTATTCACGTTTCAAATGTCTATGTGCAAATGTAAAATCAGGATCAACATATCGGATGAGAGCAGACAGAGACATTGGTAAATGGTCGGCTGATTGTCATGGTAAATTGATATCTAACAACTCCTTCTCACAGACCCACTGGTCCGCTGGTCACCCCTTCCAAAGATTTGGCCAAAAAATATCATCCCTCGTGGAAAACTATCCTGCAATTTTTGTCCCCACTGAAAATAATCAAATAAGCCAATTTCCACTAAAAAGAATTATGCTAGTTTTCCTATCCTCACTGAATTTTCTGACTTGAATACAAAAGAATTCAAATCTCCGGCCATGAAAAATACGGGAATATCAATCTCCATCGAGTTTTAGTCCGTGATTTTTACTCCCAGTGGCTGAAAAAATCCTACCGGTTCTTTGAAGAGGGCCTGTTATCTATAATAATCCTTCTTTTCAAAGGTCGTTTCAATTTGAAAAAAAACTTGGGAATCCTCCATTTATTCCAATTTGAAAGTTTTTTTCAAATACCTTCTCTTTTTATTCTAGGTATCTTAGAATATAGCTGTATTATAGCTCAGATCTCTTATATTCATCGTGCACGTTTTTAATAAGAACCTCCAATTTCTGAAGTCTATCCGGATATGTTCTTAACTTTAAAGTCTAAAACCGTGTTCTCACGTGGCGGTTCCGCAAATTTTTTTTCCGTACGCAGCCCAAGCCCTGATTTAGCGGCCCAAGACCTGAATTACTGGCCCAAGACCTGGGAAACTTTGCAATTTTTGAGATTTGCTTTTTTGCCGTGATTTTAGAATTTATAGTGGCTCCAGACCTGAATTATTGGCCTAAAAAGTTCTAAAAAACTATTAGAGCACATTCATTAGAAGATCATCAAATTGAAGTACTTTTCCATGGGAATATAACGGTTCGCTTATCTTCTTTTTCCAAAAAAAGCAAGTCTCAAAAGTTGCAAAGTTTCCCAGGTCTTGGGCCGCTAAATCAGGGCTTGGGCCGCTTACGGAAAAAAAAATTTGCGGCGGTTCCGTTTCGCTCCGAAACGGAATGAAGCCATTCTATTGGTTAGAAGTGACCTAAAACTTGAATGTAGCCAATAGAATGGCTTCATTTTGTTTCGGAGCGAAACGGAACTGTGACGTGTGAACATGGTCTAAAAAGATTTCGAGACTGTTTATTCTCTTACAGCTTACCCAGAAAAAGTTCGACATTTAAAGACACAACCAGTATCAAGAAACTCATTCAATCTTACATGGAAATCACCAAATGATGCAGGGACTTTGAAGCCTTTGACCTATATAATCGAATGTGTTGATTCTAAGGATTGCCAATCGTTCCCAGAAAAACACGGAGTGAGTTATAATTTTTATTGATCGATTTAATGCTTAAAGAATTTGCTTGATATTATCAACAACAAGTATTATTATTCCACTTTTGAAGAAACTCGCTCCCAGGTCCCTTAGTTTGCTTTTCTACGATTTTGAGAGCTCACAAAAGCATTGTATCAAATCCCCTTAGGAGGCCGCCCAGGTGTAAGTCTGATCACGATATCACGTAATTTTTTGACTTCGATCACGATATCACGCAAATTCAGAAAAAAATTTGGATAATCACGCATTCCTTTGAAAAAGTCCAAACCACGCATCACGGCTCAAAAATCTTTCAAATTACGATCACGTTTTTACCCGAGGCTCTGACCACGCAATCACAATCAAAATTTCCAAATCACGTAATCACACTAGAAAATACTCCTTATCACGCCATCACGAAAACCGCTTAGGGGGTCTCCTTTAGTAAAACCAAAAAGTAGTGCGATTCGTTCTAGGTACATATCACTTTTACATTTTCAAAACCAAGAAGAAGCCCCTAACTCATAGTTTCTGTAACTTCTTCAGTTTTTATTTTTTTACAATTTCAGCGAAGAGAAATCCAACGTACTCAAAATGAATTCATCATTTTGGCAAATTTAACATCAGTGAGCATTCGAGTGTGCAGTCATAATGTTGTCAGCCTCAGTAATTTGGGATCAGAAATTGGAGGGACACCTTATTGCAGCGATTCTATATATATTGCATCTAAAGATCAATGTAAGCTTTAATTTTTTACTCAGACATAAATCGAGTAAGGGCGAATAATATTAACTTTCATTGCAAAACTTTTAAGGGTTTAAGGTCTTGTTTTAATCATTTTGGATGGACACTTTAATTTTTATTAGCCTCCCGCCAATTCTTTTAAAAAACGCTAAAAACTTTTCCTATTGATCAAGGCAAATTTAAAACCTTGAATTTTGATTGTGTGTATCCTAAAATGGGTTTCAGATTTAACATTGTTGAAAGGTATATGGTATCAGAACAGGAACATTTTTGCCGAACTCGAAGTAGTTTTGAGCTATTGCATATTCAAGGGGCGCCGGTTAATTTAGGATGCAAATGTATATTTGGACCTCAATGGCGTCGGTAATAAAACTTAAAAAACCTTTTTTTAGATGTTTTTAATCGGTTATTGAAAATAACTTTTAGGTAAACCACCCAAGGTGACAATTTCCAAATTTAACTACACAAATGGGAGGCTTCAACTTTCATGGAATAAAATTGAAAATGAACTTTGCAGATTTGTGTACTATTTGGAGATCAAAAATCAATCGAATACTATACAAAGAGGACCGATGAAGAGAACAGCATTCACTATTGAAGACCTTGTTGAACCTACAATGGTACAGATATGGGCAGAATATCATTTGCCTTATGGCAATGTTGCAAAGGGGTCAAAAAATAAAATACCTCTTTCGTCATCTCATCAAGCTCCGAGCTCTAAAGGTAAAATGACAGGATTTTTTTTATATATAGAAAACTATAAAGAAATCCTTGTGTTAAAAAATTACACGTTAATTTTTAAGAACATTCAAAATGTTTGAAGCCTTTAGATGTACTTAACGTTTTGGGTTTCAGGCCAAAAAAATGTTCTTAACATGTTTTTATTTTGTCCATTTTTTGACTATTTTTGTTCATTTTTCCTAAGAAATTGGGTGTTTTCGAGTCCCCAAAGCCTTAAAGTGTTCATTAACTTGTTCTTAATATTTTGACCATCGAAGCCTTATGTTCTTGTATAGTTTGTTCTTATAAAAACGTGTAGGAAGGCTAGCAACACTTAACGTAAAACATCATGTTTTGACTTTTATCAAAAAAATCTTAATATAATCTTTAAAACGGCTAAAAGCCTTGTCATTACCAAGCTTTCCCCTGGTTTGGATTTGTTATCAAAAACATACATAAACTTTTGACTATCATTGCTCTCAAAGTTATCATGAACCTAGAATAGAGTCTACTTCTGACTGAACTAGTGGCATGTATTTGCTACCACCTCAAACAAAGCCAAAAATACTGAGTCGACCAAATTTATCACCGCCACATCCAATCCATCCATCAAAAAGCAATAAGTGACCCCGGGGTGACCCCGGGCTACCATGAACCTCAAAAAGGCTTGATTTTCTTTTCTGAACAACTGAACGACTTCTTTACTTTAATAAACATTTAGGTGACAGATTATGGCTTGACCTGGTTGTCAGTGGTTGCGTCATCTTCCTTATCGCGTTAGTGGTGATATTCGTACGATACTGGAAGAAACGAAATACTGGAAAAAAGTTACTTCAATGGAAAGTTTTTGGGAACATTGATAAAAGGATTGAAAAATGTATAAGGATGGACAATACAAACCAAGGAGAGCCGACCCATGCATGAATTTCAAAATTGTCATGGAATTCGAAAGTCAAAAATTTCAATATATGAATATTTGTTGACATTTGATCTTCATCTATCGTCTTGGTACATAGTTTGTAGATAGTAGAAAGAAGTTGTTGCGATGTATAGATTTGTTTGAACATTGCATCATTTTGCAACTCCAAATCTCTCCTTTAAACGTCATTAGCACTGGTCTTTGTGGAATAGTGAATGTTTTCAATCCGAATCTGAAGCTTTGCATAGTAGGCGCAAGACGTGGGAAAAACATTTAACAGCAGCACTAGAATTTGAGATTCCAACCCGGTCTTTACCTTCAAAATTCTTTCGCTTCTTAAGTTATTGACCTAGACACATGTTTAGACGAAGAGGTTTTGAACAAGTTTTTTTCGTGCTGGCACTCTTCCTAGTCAATTGAATTCTTATTTCCGAAGTACTTGATAATTCTTACCACCCGAGTCTTCAGCTAGCGGTAATGGAAGTTATGCTTTACTGAGGGAGATTGCCAGAACTTTTTTCTGTGCATGATACAGGTCTGTTAAAACTGAGTGCCACAGCATAATTTGTTTTGTAAATTTTTAATACAAATAATTTTGAATACATGCATTTACAAGTAAATTTGTTTTATTTGTTTATTGGTTGTTTTTCTTATGCAACAAATACATTTTACTTTACAAACATAATGCATTAGATCACTTTTGTAAATATTCATGCATCCTCTTTGCTCCCAGCTGGCACACAACGTTGTTTCAACGTTTATCTAAAGTTCACAACGTCCATATAACGTTAGATGAACGTTGAAACAACGTTGTGTGCCAGCTGGGCTGTTAGCGGTTGTTGTAATATTACATGTGGATAATTTTCATTCGTGCTATCAAATTTATTTTCAAAACAATATGCAGATACGATGATTAGATTGATGTTGGGATTTGTTCTTGTAACTGATTCTCTAAATAAAGGTAAATTGAATATTAAAAACTCTTTTGAAATCTATTTACAAATGTACTGCAATTGGCAATTTGGGTTTTTTAACGTTTTTTAGAATTTAAAGCTCGAGCGAGAATTGCAATTTCCGAGTTCCTTTTTATTACATTGGATTATCGTTTGGGAGGGGTTAAGTGGCTTCCAGTATATATCTATAGGCGTTGCGTTGTTTAATTTGAAGCACTTAAAAACCACTTGTGGTTTTAAAGTTTTGAGGGAATTCTCCTTTTGTGCCAAATATCATTGCGGTGATTGTAGTGTTAGTTAAGATTTTCCATAATATGTTTATTTGATAGCGGGCGATGTCCAGCTAGAAATCAGGTTTCCTAAAGATCCTTAAATTTAAAACTGATTTTTCTTTCTTATTTTTAACTCTTTTGTTCAGCCCATAGCCAGAAAGTGACTCCAGCAAATAATTCAACATTGCTGACTGTGCAAAAAGGGGCAAATGCTGATTTCCAGTGGAATTACAACGTGAAATCTAGCGAAGTTTTACTAAACTTCAAGCTTTTCGACAATAAAACAACACTTTTGTGGGACGATAGATCCCGTACAGTAACAGAGGAAGGAAAGCGAATCTTTGGAAATAGGCTATCAGTTGATAAGTCTTCAAATTTTTGAAAGTCGTCTTGGAAAAAACAACTTGGAACGATACAGGAGTGTCATTCAAGCTCACTGGTGGAGTGTTTGATCAGGGTACATTGGATTCGGTTTAAATTATATCTTCAATCATCACTTTAGAAGTGCAAGGTAAGATTTTATATCCCTACTCAATCATGTCAAAACTCTATCTCTTCCAAAACGACAAGTCAGTTCCTGAGCTTTGAAATTCCTGGCTTTCCAGGGCAGTTTTTATTTACATGTTATTTACAATTATCGCTATTTTTGATAACTTAAAATCATTGAAATAGAACTTTAAAGATAACTTTTATGTACAAACAGTATGAAGTAAGCCTTGAATACTAATGTATCAACTACTAACGAACAAAACTTGATTTACAAGCGGAAATTTCTAACCAAACGACGTTTGATAGCTTGAACGGTCAGCTTAGTTTTCTTTAAGATGAACCATATATAGATAAACCTATAGTCTGCGGCCGGGTCAGAAAAAAATTATTTTTCACCTGGCCGGTTTCCGGAAACACATTTTTTTATTTTTGCCTTATTACATATATTTGATTAATATATATTTAATCTACGCAAAATAAGTAAGTAAGGGGTAAGTAAGTAAGTAAGTTTGCGATCACAGTTGAGGGTGCTGTCTCTTTAATTGCTGAGCATCAAGCAGAGAGTCATTAAGCACCATTTGAAATTAGATATCAATTATATATGTATTAAATACATAACCAGGTAGGTCCATAAAAGTATCACTTGTTTAATGTATTTTGACTTTGGGTGCCTTAGGGTGTACACGGTAGAAAAAATACCGTGAAAAGCACAATGGCTTTTTGATACCGATAGTTGACCAAAAATGCCGAAATACCGACATAAAAAAGGGTCTTTTACCGTTACCGAGATGGTCCGAGATGGTCTTAAAAGACCGATTACTGATCAAATTTTTCCCCCAATACCGATTTACTGACCTAAAAAAAAGGCCAATACCGATATCCCGTACGCCCCCCACTGACTTTAGATCAGATCTAGACTATGCTATAGGCTAAGACGAGTTTCATCTAAGAGGCACAAACGTGAAGACGGGAATTTTTTACGGGAGTAGCTGTTGTAAACACAGACTCTATCCGCCGTGAAACATATTACGTTTTATAGTATACAAACTATGTTATATCATAATATTATATTATACGGACGATAACATCGTCTAAATCAGAACAACCTCCCGAGTTAGGTCCGATAAACGATTCTTCGACGTAAAGAGTGCAGTAAAATTGTTACCCCCCCCCCCCTCAACGCGTTCATCAGAATCATCAATAGTGTAAAGGGGGTAGAAAAGCTTAGTGTAGACGATCCTATCGTCTACACAAGATCACTAAAAAGGGAATAGTTTAGGAGAGGCGTGATAAATTCGGGTGGAGTAAGCAGTGGCGGAGATGTTTACAGTGTTCCAAAACTCTACCGCTACTTTTTTCCCGTAAACCGCCCTGACGCCCTAACTCTTTCTCGCATTTACTTTAAACGGACGATAGTATCGTCTAAGCTTAGTGTGGAGTGTGGAGATCAGATTCCGAATGTTTTCATCATTGCCCCGCAGGGGCTTTTGTTGCTTCACGTAGCGGACTTGCTCGCCAGAAAAATATTCATGTCGTTGATGTTTTTTCCGATTCTGAGCGGGCCACAGCGGTTGAAAAATGCTCACGCCCACCTATTTAGTTGGGACTTATTGATTTTTAGTTCTAACAAAGTAAACTAGGGACAGCGCACAATATGAGCCTTAAAACAGTTTTTTTGTTTATTTAATAATGCTTTTGGCCAAAAATATCCTGCAACCGCCGAATTAAATTCCCGTCAAATTTAATTTATCCAGCTATCTACCAAATTAAATTCCCTCTGAAAAAACTTTTTCGGCCATCCGCCAAATTAAATTCCCGCCAAAATTTCTTCCTTTAAGGTCTTTCAAGAGTTTTTTTTTCAAGAGTTTTATTTTTCTTATAACCATCTAGTTTATAAGAATCAAGTCAATGTAAATTGCGGCCTGAAAACGTTCATTCTCGATAATGCGTTCGCGGGGCATTCATAGCGACAGCTACATGCTAAATTGATTTCTTAAATTTATTCCTTGAAAACACTATTCTAGTGTATGAAATTTCGTTGGTCCTCGCAGTTGAGAGAGTCGGAGAATGTTGTTGTCTCACTGTAGCGATGTAGCTTAATTGGAAACCCAAAAACATAACTAAAACTGTTTTGTGAAGCTTAGCTTAACTTTCATATCGGGATAGTGTCTGCCTATTGTTATATCATGCTGATATAAGCGAAAAAATGTTTTTCTTTTCCTCTTTCTGACCTATCTTGCTCCACATCCGTGTCAATTTAATATATAAAAGCTTGTGAATTAAAATTGATGATTAATGAAACAATATCACTCTTATTTAAAAACAAAACCTTAAACTTTGATGACATTTAATGTTATAAGGACATTGTGAATTTAACACAAGCGTTGAAACAACGTTGTGTACCATCTGGGCAATCGTGACAGAAATACTCGAGGCGTACAAATTTTCGCGAGGACGAAAAATCGCGAAATTCACCAGCACATTTACTTTCGCAAATTTAACGAATTTAACTTTTGCGAATGAAGACGTAAAATTAAGAATTTTCACATGAAAAAATGGCTTAGAGGGACAAATACTTCTTGAATTGGCTTGAAACATTTGTCCTTTGAATTATTAGTCTTAACAGGCTAAAAAGTGCCATAAAAGTTACATTTTGTTCAAAGTTTGCGAGCATGAACTTCGCGAATGGCCCTTCCTAGAATTTTTAAAGATATTTACTTTCGCGAAAAGCGCCAAAATTCGCAAAAATCGTGAAAGTTTCTGATCACGAAAGTCTATACGCCTAAAGGAGTTCTTTGCATAACAATACTTTGCATGTTCGAAGCCTGTACAAATTTAGTTTGTGAGATAATGTGTTTGTGTAATGCCAAAGTTTCTCATATTACTGTGGTAATACCTGGTAAATCCTGTTATTCTAGTTCTGCAAATGTTGTCATTTAAAACCTTGCCACTCATAGCTCGAAATTCGATTAGAAAATTTTCCAAGGAGTTGTAGTAGTGAGGAGGCCATGACTGATACAAAATGTATGTCACGAGAAAATTAGTGAGAAATGTTTTACCCTTTGCATGCAAGCGAAGGTAGGTTTTGATTTTTCGAAAAAATATCTCAAGCTTTCGGCTTCAGTTAGCTGGATACAGTGTGTGTTTTCGTGATTTTGACGTTATGACGTAATTTTGACATTAAATCGTCGAAAAACACGTCATAGGTAAGATTCAAAGGACGTCATTATACATTATACGTTGGACGTTATTATACGTCATTATTGAAAAACGGCGATAACTTCAAATCTAGTATGCAATCATCACACAATTTTGACTGAAGACGTTGATTATTAATTCAAAAATATTTCAGAATCTTTAATCTCCAGTCAAAATTTGGTGTTGATTGCTTTAGTTAATTTGAAGTTATCGCTGTTTTTCAATAAGGAGGTCTTTTGAATCTTACCTATGACGTGTTTTTTCGACGAATTTCATGATGTCAAAATCAGTTTTTAACCAATATCTTGAAATTGGCTTGATTTAAAATTTTGACACAGCACTTTCCGTAACCATCTCGTTAATACTCTTCTTTTGAGCTATATACAAGAGTTTAGGAATACAATGGGCATCGGTGGAAAAATCAGGAAATAGGTTTTGATCTAGGCGGTAAGTGCCTGGGAGCTGAGAGTAGGTGTGGTGCTCCACCCCAGCACTCGACCTTCCAGGTCTAGCACAAATAGAAAATGAAACGAGGACTTCCTCACTCCCGTCTCCGCCTACAGCCAACAGATGAATATACTAACTTACCACTTACTAGTCAACCTTTTATCTGTCAACACAGACTATCCACCAAAACTTTCCCAACATCAGCGGAAGTTGTGATAGCGGGTGGTGGAATCATTGGTACATCCATTGCTTATCACTTAGCAGAACTTGGTTGGAAAGATATTTTTATCCTCGAGCAGGGAACGTAAGTGTGACATTATTTGTATTTCTTTATAGAAAGGCTAAATGATGACCGTGCATGGTTGACTTTTACCAGACTTTTGCCAGGGGCAATTATCAGTTACCATTATAACATCGATTTCCTTCCTTTATCGTCTCATTTGGAACTTTAACACCAAGCCCTTGTGTTCGTTGCTAAGTGCTTCAACATTATTTGTTATGGCACAAACACGGGTGAAAGACTTCGTACTTAATTCAAAATGGTGAACTTGATACATCTCCGCTTTATGCTCAGTAATTAAGGGAAGGGTCAAGTGGGTTAAGTAGGGAAATAAAAGGATAGAAGTCCTCCTCCAAACACTCCTGTCTCACAGCCCCGGTGAAATTTCTTTCCGCAGTGAGGATCTAAATTTCTATCTAAATCCCACTGGGGATAGAAATTCTATTATTCCAAGGTTAAAAAATCCAGTGGGGATGGTTTTGGTGTGCAATTTTTTCCATTGAATTTCAAAAGGAGATGAAAACAAGGTCGCTTTCCCAGTGGGGTTGAAATTGTAGGGTATTTTTCCACCGGGGACTAACAAATTTTTCAGTGGTTTGGGGGGGGGGGGCCCACCGGGTCTTTGGGTGGCCCCACCTTGGTCTTTGACACAGGGGTGTCCCTACCTTAGGGTAGACAGATAAAAAGAGAAAGGGAGCTTTCGTATGGCCCTTGGCTGCGCTTTCAAAGTTACTTATAATACAAGACACCCTAGAGGTAATAAGCTTAAAATCTATCCTTAACAAAGGTTATCTTAGAAAATTGAGTACCTTTTTCCCTTCCATCTTTCAGTCCTGGTTGTGGCACATCATGGCATGCAGCGGGCAATGTGATCAGTTTGAGAGGGAATTATATTGACACACAAAATGTTTTGTATGGTCAAAGTTTGTTTCAACAGTTTGAGAAAGAATACGGAGTTGGTGAGTGCATTGTTCTTCTGCTTGGTATTAGTTGCTCTCAACCTCGTCCCCGTGTATCCCAGGCTTTATTTACGTTACTTATGCACGCCAGAGAATATTATCTAGCGCTATCAGTAAGCATAAAAAAGCTGATAATACACAGGGAAGGAGGTTGATTTGAGTTGCTCTAGGATATGTTGGAGAGTAAAATTGAGCAAAATCGACCCTTACGGTGCATTTTCTTGACGACTTTTGATTTTTTTGTCCGATTTAAGGCAAAAGTGATTTTTTTTTTCCTAAAGAATTTTTTATTTATCACTTTTAGCAACCTTAAAGTGCAGCACACCTACAGTCGGTCGCTTAGCTTGAGAGCCCCTGTCAGCGGTTTTACTGCGATATTTTCAAAAGGTCATTTTACCAATGTTTTAATCATAGATACCATAGATTCTTGCACTGAAATTGGAAGAAACTGAATTTTTTTTCTATTTCAACCAAAAAGAGTTTGCTAAGATTCTGATGAATTTTTCTCTATCGACAACCCAACCAAAATTTACTCAGAGATCATTAAATTAGCAAGCTTTGAATTTGGATTACAATAAGAAATGAAATCTTGTACCCAGAGTCACTTACACGCAATACAATCCTTTCAGGGGGTTAACGCACTTTCTTTTAACACCCCCTGATCTTTTCGTGAGCACTATCAGAATCATAAAAAGCAAACTAAGGGACTGGGTTCGAGTCTAACAGACATGTAGTAAAAGCATTCTAATTTTTCATTCAACTTCAGGATACAAGAAATGTGGTAGCCTCAGTTTAGCACAAACAGATGAAAGAGCGAAATTTCTGAGACGCATGGAAGTCATGGTCAAGTAAGGTTTGATCCCGTGAGGTACTAGGATTGGATAATGCCGGCGGGTATGATGTACAGACCTTCCAGAAAAAAAACTACACAGAGACAACTTTTTCAAACCTTTAACCCAGCTGGCACACAACGTTGTTTCAACGTTAATCTAACGTTCACAACGTCCATATAACGTTAAAAGAACGTTAAAACGACGTTGTGTGCCAGATGGGAAAGATTTTTTTTACCTTTGCTGTTTTTTTTTTAACGTTTTATAGCGGTTTTGGTGGCGAATGTTATTTGGTGTCACCAGCAGAAGCCCAAAGACTCAATCCTCACATCCAGATAAATGATATTAAGGTAAGGCTTGAAATTTTCGTTTATCTTTTCCTGAATTGAACACGTTCACTTACAAGCTCTTTTCAGAAATCAAAACACTTACCTCGTGGAATTTCATCTAAAGTTTAACTTTTAGAGGCTTCTGAAAACTAGTTTACTGGTAGTCGACTGCGAACATGTTAGATATTGTGATTGTTGTAGAATCATGTTGAAATTAAATCGATGAACATTTCATCATTTCTTTCCAGCTTGGATTATTCTCTCCCAACGACAATGTGGTTAATCCAACAGATTGCATCAATGCTTTCTTAAATGGTGCCAAGAAAAATGGTAAGTTTGAAGTATTTACTCCTTTATGAATTAAAATGACACGAGTATGATCTCAATATTTGGTTAACAGTGTAGCAAACATAGCTCAAAACTGTTCTGTGTATGTAATAATATAAATCTTTGGCTAACCGAAAGAATTGCAGCCACCAACGGAGGGCTCAGCACCATTTGCAGACATTCGATTCAAAGAAGATGTTAGACACCTCCTAAGTGAAGATATCAAAATTAATCCTCCTAAACGAAATATCAAAGTTGTGCAGGCTGTCCGAAAAAAAGTATCAAGCTTGAACATATAATTTATTAGAGATACTGTGTTTTTTTGGTATCGTTGCTTATCGTTGCTAATTTT
Source organism: Clytia hemisphaerica (assembly GCF_902728285.1). Taxonomy (NCBI): domain Eukaryota; kingdom Metazoa; phylum Cnidaria; class Hydrozoa; order Leptothecata; family Clytiidae; genus Clytia; species Clytia hemisphaerica. The sequence goes on along the minus strand of NW_027104297.1, from coordinate 440,654 downwards.
GTACATATCTGTTTTGATACGATACTTTTATTCCGGACACCCTGTATAGTACTACAATTCACGAGAAAAATAACGATGACATTTACAAACATCATACAGCGTGCATTGTTAACTTTTCTAATCAATCAAAACACACCTTTATAGGAAGCACTCGACTATTAGAAGGTGTGGAAGTTGAGAGAGTTGGTTGTGAGGGGAGGCGAGTAACACACGTTCAAACAAACAAAGGGACCATCAAATGCGACTTTTTCGTCAACAGTGCTGGTCTGGTGAGTTTCATTGTCGTTTATTGTCAATCTTGTACCCAGAGCCCCTTGTACCCTTTTTTGATTTCACTGATAACCGTAAAAATTATGAAAAATCAAGCTAAGGGACTAGAACGACATTCATATAATATGTCTGTCTCATTGAATCTTTGTCATCTCGTAGAGTTTAAAATATTTGAATCTAGTAGAAAAAGTCATGAAACCTATCGTGAGCTCCACACTTTAGCTTTCTCTGAAGTTTAACCTGTGGTGACGGACAGAAAGAATTTTATCGCGCATGTCTCCATCATATTGAAAAGAATCGAGATTTGTCGTTACAGTGTTTGAATATTACGGAATATTACGTGTACTTACATTCCGGGGGGGCACTCGATTCAAAAACGACCATACGTGCGGCCCAAAATTAGGCCTTAGGAACCGAACCCTGAAAGTTTTTTTTGAACTTTTGAACTTTTCTAGGCAAAACATAGTCAAATTTAACACCCATAGAGTGCATTTTTCTCATCTTTACTCATTTCAACCCTTACAGTAGTGCACTTTGGGAAGAAGCGACCGTAGTACAGTGTTAGAGCATCCGGCTACGGTTCGCAAGGTTGTGGGTTCAACCCCCAGCCGGGTCATACCAAAGATTCCCAAAATGGTACTTGATGCCTCTCTGCTTGATGCTCAGCAATTAAGAGAAGGATCAAGGGTAAGTGGAGAAATCCAGGAAGAAAGAGTGGCGCCCTCCCCTACCTTCGGGTAGATAGCTATCGAAAGAGGAGCCTTCGGGTCGCCTCCGACTGCGGTCGCAGACTTACTTACTTGGGAAGTTTAGTGCCCCCCTCCGGGCTCACATTGCATGAAACGGCAATACGATTTGATTTTTTTAGGAACACCACTGAACTTAAAAATATGACAGGTCCTACTGATACTTCTATTATTTTTTTCAGTGGGCTCGAGAACTTGGCCAGGTGAGATTACTCTCTTGTATTGAATTCTTGTATTCTTGTATTTACTTGGCTGTATTTCTTTGTGTGTTTTAGTTGGAGAGTTATGTAATGCAATTTTTTGCTCAGAATTTCATGCTCTCTCAGATGGTACCAATCATTTTCGTTTATTTTGACTTTTAAAAATCAGCTATTTTCCTACCCCTTTTTTCCCTTGCAGTTTTGAATATGGCGTCACTATTTTGATCATAAAAAGTTTTCCCGGGCCTAATCCGCGTCCTCCCTCTCAAAAATATCTTGTAATATACTGTTCTTTGGGATAGACTAATAATGGTTAGGTCGTAAAAAAGCTGTCACGAAACCCCAGGCTTGGCCCCCTACTATTACTCGAATACTTTAACGTTGACTTGCAAACCTTCTACGTATTCTTGTAAAACGCAGTCTTGCTCCCTGTGTATTATCGGTTTTTGATGCTTGTTGATAGAGCGCCCAATAATGGGAAACATATAATCATGTGGAGTCGGTAACGTAATAAAGCTTGGGATACACGGGGACAGGTTTTTATAAAAAGTTGTATCTTTAAAGAAATCAGATATTCCAGTGCAAGTACCCTTACACGCATGTCAACATTTCTATATCGTAACCAAACCATGTGGAGTTGACTCCATGATGCCCATAACACGTGACTATGATTCCTTCGTCTACACGCGTGAATGGAGTGGCGGTTTTCTTACTGGTGGGTTCGAACCAAAACCTCTACCATGTTTCCATGACAACATACCTGAGAAATTTGAATTTCAATTATTGGATGAAAATTGGGAACAGTTCAGTAAGTATATTAATTAATTGGGAAATCTGGCTCTGTCATCTAAAAAGAGTAGTACGGTTTTGGGCTACTGGTTGATTAGTGAAACATCATTATTGTATTTCGTTACAGCATGCGTTCGTATTCCAAATCACTCTCATACGACAATTTTTATTTTCATAAGAACTCTTTACAAGCGCTATTCCCGGACGCTTGCTAGTCTAAGCTACGCGAAGGCTAACTTTAAACGCTACCTACAATTTTGACTTAGAGCTGAAATTACATGAAAATTCATGCAATAATAGCAAAAATTACAGACTTCCTTTTTATCTCACAGTGCCATTGATGGAAGGTATAAGTAACCGATACCCGTTGATTGAGACAGCGGAAGTACGGTCCTTCGTCAACGGGCCAGAATCTTTCACTCCAGACTATCATCCTCATATTTCAAAATCAATGGAGGTAAATATCTTTTATTAAAACAAACTATATTAAAGAACTAAAGATTATCAACCTTTTCCAGGCAAAGAACTTACTCCAACCATTTTACAGCAACATTTTCAATGTCAAATTTTTCAATCCTCTTTGACACCTCCTTCTCACAGACCCGCTACATGTTTTTTTTATAAGCAAGGGTATGCCCCTTGGTCAGGCTCGTGTATGCTTAAGTTCTCAAAGCATCCAGGCATAGTTTATGCTTATTACATGCTTAATAATTATGCTTATGATTCACCCCGAGCCAAGTTTTTTAATGAAATTTCAGAAATTTTGTAAAAAAATTGTTCAGATTTTGGGAGCAGTGGAATGTAACTAGCCGTGGATAAAAATAAAACAAAAACAGATAAAAATGACCACTTGAAAAATATTTTAGGCTGACATATATGCTCATGTTATGCTTAGGAATTCTGCAAATCTGAGCCTTCATATGCTTATAAGTGTTATGCTTATAAAAAAAAAACATGTAGTACCCCTTCCTACTGTAAAATTTGGCCAAAATATTGGCTAATAAAAATTTTTTACTATTGAAAAGGTAATTTCATGCGGTTTACTCCCCATTAAATTAAGTGGCCAAAAATTATAACATGCATTGAATAAAAAAATGTGAAAGGTGTGAAATTCAAATTTGTAAACCACCCATTAATACCTTTTCGGCATTTATTTCTTTCAGTTGGATAATTATTTCATCGCAGCGGGTATGACATCTTTCGGAATTGCTTTCAGTGGAGGTACCGGACGTGTGCTAGCGGAACTGATAACATACAGAGAGTCTCCGAATTATGATCCATACACGGCAGACATTCGCAGATTGGAACCTGGGTGTAACAATAAGAAAAGATGCAGAACTGGAGCATTGAACACACTCGAAAACACCTTTCTTCTTAAATATCCAGATAAATGTTACGCTTCCCCAAGAAATATCCTGACCTCTAGCGTACATACCCACCTTACTGAGCACGGGGCAGTTTGGATCAAAGATTATGGTTGGGAAATTCCTACTTACTTTAAAGAAGAAACTCAAGGTATATATCAAATATCAATATATGAATCGTTATGTGATGAAAAATTGAAAAGTATAGCTCCGTAAACGAGTTAAAGGGCCCTTTTCTGTCAATACCTAGAGCAACTTGAACCTATCGATTTTATTGATGGACGCGATACGATTATGAGTGCTGTATCAGAATTGGTATGATAAAAACAAACTAAGGGACTGAATTCGAGTTTGTTTTTTGCCTTGTGATTTTCAACCTTACATATTTAGATGAATTCCCTGGGTCATTTGGTCGACCAGCATGGCTTCAAAATGTTCAAGATGAAATCAAAGCAGCCAAAACATCGATTGGGATCGTGGATTTGTCTTCTCAAAGCGTTTTCAAATTGATGGTAAGTTTTTGACGTTTATCTTTCACGATTGAAGCTCGTAATTGAAATTGAATGAAAAACAATTCAACGAATAAATTTGTGAAAGGGTAGTATTTAAAGTTGTAATTCCCCAACAAATATCTTAAAGGTTTTGTTTTTGCATAAGTGTTCCCGTTTCATATCAGACACATATTTCATATCGGGACAGTGTCCGCCTATTGTTATATTATGCTGATATAAACAAAAAAATGCTTTTTCTTATGCTTCACATCCGTGTCAATCCAATGTGAAAAAGCTTGTGAATTAAAATTGATGAGTAAGCAAATGATATCACTCTTATTTAAAAACAAAACCTTTAAGACAGAACATTCTAAACATTTTGGCAATACATCAGTCCCCTGGACCCCATTATCCAATAGTGGCCGAGAATTCAACGCTGACAGTAGGGGATGGTCCCTCTCGGACCAGATCGAAGGATGATAATGAGGGGATGGGGGACCATGTAAAGTGTTTCAGATACAAATTGGGGGATTGTGGCTGTGTAAAAAAGTGAGAGTTACTATTTTATACACTTCCAGGAAATAAAAGATGGATCACTGCTTGATGTATTGGAGGAGATATTACCATCAGATACTTTTAATGCATTAAGAGCTGGAAAGACATCTATGGTTACACCCGTGATCAACAAACATGGTAGATGCGTTGCTAAGGCAACTGTTAATAAACTTTCAGACAGGTAAAATAAACGGTTATAAGAACACCAGGTCAATTTCGGTCAAAACCTAAAAATAAACTAAGAACGATCCAAGCCTCAGATTTCAGAAATAGCTAAGAAAATTGCTGACTTTAAGTTTTTCTTAACTTAATAAAGGAATAAAAAAGCACTAGGAACAGTAAAATTTAAGAGCTGTCGAGGTTTCGTTTCAACCAAATACTCAACGATTTAGGAGACTACGAAAAAGAAAACTATTTCTATTCCAGCCGGCACACGACGTTGTTTCAACGTTTATCTAACGTTCACAAAGTCCATATAACGTTGGATGAACGTTGAAACAACGTTGTGTGCCAGCTGGGATTTGACATGTTTTTTTCTTAACCATCAAGCATCCTGTTAACAACAGATCCGGTCAGTCACAATTATCTAAACACCATGCTGGAAGAACTCCTTCACAAAGATAAACATTCAAAACGAGTCATCCTGCAAAATGTTACAGATGCTTATGGATGTTTTGGTGTGGTGGGCCCTCAAACGAGGAGCTTGCTGGAAAGTTTGATTCCCCCTCCAGATAATGGTATGGTGAAGCATTTGGAAGGATGTGAAGTACTGGATGTGGGATATGCAAGCAATGTGATCATTCATCCTGCTGCTTTTGGTGACGGATTTCATTTGTTGATTCCTACCAATGTAAGTTCTCCTTTCTGGTCTATATAGAACACCCCGTTCTCAAAGCCCCGGTGGGTCCCCCCCCCCACTGGAAAAATAACATCCCCAGTGGAAAATTATTCTCGAATTTTTTGTCTCCATTAAATATAATCATAAGTAAACAAATCCTCACTCCTAAATATTGTGCTATTTTTTCATCCAACTGAGTATTCTAAGAATGCTTACCTTTACGAACACCCCTTTTAGCAGATCAGATAGAATTTTTTCGCGGCCAGTGAGGGTGAAAATAACGGTCTAAAATTCTTACTTGAAAACAGTCGAATTCAAATACACATGAAAAACATATGAATACCGATTCTCATCAAGTTTCAGACCGTTATATTCCCCCTCGCTGGAAGCGAAAAAAATCCTATCTGGTCTGCTAAAAGGGGTATTATTAAAGGTAAGTAACTCACACAGATGCAACTTAAAAAATAGAATAGTAAAAATGATTTTGTAGTTGCCAGAAAAATGTTTAATTTTGGACCAAAGCATTATATATGCATTATATATGCCTAGCGAGCGGCTAAAACTTTTCGGGTAACACATTCGTACTTGTATACGTGGAGATTACAACAATCAACAAATAAAATGACTATTAATATTTATTTTAGCAATGCCAAGGTCTATACCAAGAACTAATGACTGAAGGTATAAGTTACGGCATACGAAACATCGGCCATTATGCATGGGACAGTTTGCGTGTGCAGAAAGGGATTGGAAAAGTACCAAATGAAATCGGGTTGAACACTCCAAGTGAAGTGATGAAACAATATTCAACTGAAGAGGTGAGGTCATTTTACAAAGTGTTAGCCGGCGTAGACCACTTCTCACTTGGTTTGGTTTGTTTTTGTGATCTCGCTAAGTCTCACTTTTGTTTTAGATTTTCAGCTTGACAACAAAGGTAAAAGAGACAAAGTTTGAGGGCAAAATTGGGGGCATTTGTCTCCATTATCCTGTATTTTAATGCAATTTCGCTAGACTAAACAAGACAAACCAAAACATAATGACATCACAGTGAATTGGTCTATAAGAGAAGACAAAAGCTTATTTATGTTTGTGCGATGGAGACGGGTAGCTTCTGATCTGTCCTGATTCGATCCTAACTGACTGAGAACGGTGTGAATTCGCACTTTTACTTCTTCTTTTTTGCGGGCCAGAAATGTGGATTGTTTTAAATTGTTTCAGTCACGCCACCGTCCTCAAAAAGGAAATTACGTAAACTCGCTAAGGAGTAGCTAGGCTGCACGCATCCCCTCTGATATAATTTGATATAGGATGGATGTGACAAAATTATGTAAATTTATGCAAATTTTGGCTACCCCAAATTGGGGGTAACTCTCGGACGAGAATTTCATACACGATACGCATCCCCTATAACAAAAAAATTCTGGGGATGCGCGCAGCCTAAGGAGTAGAGAGAGAGAGGAAGGTTCGTGAAAGTAATGGCTTAGGGAAAGCTACTGGTGTAAAGGATAGATAAGTAGTAAACAATTACTTTTTAGCCAGCACTTGTATCTAGAATATGAAATACAGGGTTGGGAGAGAAAAGTTTTAACGTTCTTCATCACCGAGTTTATTCACATAACAATTATTTCGTTCTTAGGGATTGCCAAACATCAAACTGCTGAAGATTGAGATTACCGAAGATGAGATTTGGCCAATAGGAGGTGAAGAGATTATCCACAAAAAGTCACAACAGACGTTGGGTGAAATCACGTCCATCGGTTATGACGAAGAAAAATTGGATGAAGTGTACACTTTAGTGGATATCAGCATGGAGGTTGAAGAAAAGGATGTTTTGGTAAAAACTGCTAGTGGAAACTTTAAAGCAAAATTTATTTCTTATTTTTTTTAAATAGGTGTACATAATATATGTATCTATCTGCAAACGTCGCAAACGCGAACACTTGTTTCGTTTCTTCCAAGGACTCACCAGTACGACTCGGGTAAGCGAGCATAAACTGCTCTTGTCACCAGAGTGCATATAACACTAAGTGTTGATTTTTGCATAATAGAATGTGGTGTAAACTATGTAGCCAGAAACATGATATCTTGTACTTGTTAAACGAAATTAGGAAATTATGATCTCAACGAGTCTGCTAAATGACTAAATGGCACGTAAGCACGTTGGGCACGTAAGGCACGTGAGCACGAAGGCACGTCAGGCATGTAGAGCACGAAGGCACGTTAAAAAATGAGGGCACGTGGGCACGTAGGGCACTTCTTTTAGCAGACTCGATCTCAACACAACATTCTTAAAGGCTTTTCGCACGTGTTAAATTGAAAAAATTAATTCGATTGGCGTCCGTAATATTCACCCTTCAAATAGTTGTTTATAAGAGATTATTATTGATTTTTTGAATTTTAATTTTTCAGCAATGATGTATGTATATTTTTGAATTGATAGGAGTTTTGTCAAAATAAATTATGTATTATAGAAAATGTAAATTTGACTTCAAAGAAGAATTTTCATCTGTAGTATTCATGATATGCACCACTGCAATGTCCTTTGACATTACATCACGGAACCAACAGCTAATTGGTTGTAAGTGACAGTAAAATCAGTCAATACGTCACTTTCAACCAATCAGCTATTGGGTGGAATGGAAGACATTGCAATGGTGCATATCATGAATAGAAGTCCAAGAATGGTCCAATAGGGATCAGAATATAGCCTGGAAGTCTATAAGATCCCTACCGAATTGAAATATTCGAATAAATTTATCAATTAGCTCAATTTCCGAGTCAGTTACTTTTTTCGGAGTATGAGTTGTGAAATGTAAAATGACATCATTAAGTAAAAAATTATGTCATAACTCGGGATGACTGGTTTTTTCCTACATCCTAGCTCGGTTTTTTAATTCGGTTAAAATGACACGCAGTGCGTGGAGTAAATTCGGAATAAAATCCCCTATACGGCCTTTTCGTCTTACTCGGCCCGACGATGCCACTTTGAAGGTACTCGGTCTCTAAGTTAAATATTTCAAAAATTCTCAAATAAAACCTTTTACCAGTTTTGTGTAGATACCGAATTTTACCAATTTTATATCAAACCAAAACAAAATTGAGCAGCTTGTCACACGATCAAAAACTACCTGTATGTGTTTTAAGTCCTCCTCGCTGACCTAACTTGGTCTCAGAAACCATATTATCTGATGTTTTGTCTGGTTACTGGTGGTAAGTAAGTATTTTAATGTTTTTATGCAAGACAGTACAGTCTGCGAAATAATGTAATGTAATCTGTTGTATTTCCCAAGGATGAAAACGATTCTTCTTAATTGAGTATCATCATGAGTGGTCCTGAATAAATCCGACAGCCCTGCCTAAATCCGATGGGGTTTTTCAAATATACAAACTAAAATAAAAACAAACCTTTTGCTGTGACGTATCGTAAGTTGGTCTAATATCGACATCCCTTGTCAGTTACATCAAAATGCCTCGAAAATGTCAATATGAAAATTGCATAATCAGAGAACGTACATGTCTCGCTCATCATTATAAAAAGGCCGAGACAAACTTTCAATAATTGGATTGTAACATCGAGTTAAGTCTCTTTTGTTAAGTCACCAGGGGGTAAATAAAACATACCTTGATACATTTATCGTTCGTTTCAACTTGACGATTCGTTTAAAACTCAGCCTCCTAAATATTTGGGGTAGGTAAAATAGGACCCTGCCGACGCACCGGACTTAATGAACACCGGACACGCGAAAGTCCGGTGTAAAATGAGAATTTTTTTTACCACCGGACAATTTCTACACCGGACTTAAGGAAGTCGGATGTCCGGTGTTGGAGAAGGATATTTTTTCCCACCGGACAATCAAAACACCGGACATGACCAGTCCGGTGCGTCCGCCGGTGCTTCTTAATTTTTTGTTTCATAAATGTCCGGCGTCCAAAATTCCCTGTAGGCAACACCGGACTGACACCGGACGCAGCGAAAGGATACTTTTTGCCACCGGACAAATACACCGGACAGTCCGGTGCGTCGGCAGGGTCCTGGTAAAATATGTACAAAGAAATTCATACTTTTCCAACCCGGCCAATCTTTAAAAAAGAAGCGAACAATAAAATGTAATTACCCTTTCCAAATAAACCTCTTCGGTGGCGAGCGTAGTCTACTCTGACGTAATTGTAAAATTTATGTAATGGGAGTTTGACATAGTAATGTAATGTTGTTTGGGGAATTATGAAGTTCTCTGGGATTCCGATTGCATTTATTCAGGTTGATTTTTTATGACTTCTAATGGTACTTTTTCTAACGAGTTTGATTACTCTGTTCTCACACTTATGACTTTTTTTTTCGCGTCCTTTTCCGTGATTACTTTTATTTATATTTTTAAAGACAGGTAAGAAGGCATATTGATGTAACTGCTCGTCTAATTCCGACACCCTTTTTTAGAGAAAGGAATGATATGAATGCTTGAAACATGCTTGAATCACTGATTGAAAAAGGATTATTCCTCTCTGACCACCAAGCAATTCTTTTAACAGTTTCAACCTTTCTATTAATTTCAGCTGATAAATAGGGTGTCGGAATTAGAGGAGGGTTGTCGACATATACCTTTTTTTAAAGAGGCCCCTCCTGTTGAAATTATTTAGTCGTTCCAGTTATAACAAAGAAGGCAAGGTTTGATACAATTTCAGAAAAATTGTCTTCCCTCTCACACTTTTGCTCAGAAGATTTCAGCTCTTACAATAAAGGGTCTAAAACATCAGAATGGGTACAACATTAATCAGTTGACGCTTGACAATATAAAAGTCACCGTCAACAAGAAACTCTCATATATGACGTCTAATTTTCGATCCCATTCCCCTTGAAAGTTGACTGTATTTCTTACGTGCAGGTTAGCCATGACAGACACCAAGTAGAATTTATCTGGTCGTAGCATAAAAACAATGATATAGCCATGCATAATTTGTTACAATATGAATGAAACAGTAATTATGCATGGCTGTATCATTGTTTTTATGCTGGACTACATATAATTATTCAACAGGGTGATCTCTTTAAAAAAAGTTCTATTAGACTATAAATTACAGTAATGAAGATACCAAAGTGTCAACTATAAACTGAGAGATTTGATACACTAAACCAATTGAACCAAATAACAATAATTGCTTCTTACAGTATACAAAATATATTTTTTTATTACAAAATTGTTAACCTTTTAAACACGAGCAACGGATTAAAAATAAGAGAGCAATTATTTTTACATCTCACAATTTTTTTATCACATTTAATTGACATCTTGACATATAGTCATTTTGTTAGATATTTTGTTTCAAGAGTTCTTGCAATAGTTTATTGTTCAACATGGAGAAGGAATGTTTGTAAACATAGAATTTTTTTCATTAGTTATTTGGGGGGTCGGATTTAGGCAGGGCTGTCGGATTTAGGACCACTCATGGTACCTGTACCTCCTGTGTCGGGATGGCGGCTCTGCTGGGGGGGTCCCGCCTGGGAACAGAGGACAGGGAATTTGAGGGTACTCGCCTGCACCAGTTTACTTACTTGGAATACTTGGAAGTAGCTCAAAGCTCTGCTGCATCCTCCACTCATCTCGTCGAGACCAGTACTATGTGTGCAATACTTCGTTTGGGTACTTCAAAAGCTGAAAAAGGTCCTCGAAAACAAAGTGTCGTCAAAAGCTCTCACAAATAATCTCGTGTAGTTCCAAGGAAAAAAACTGTTAAAATTAAATCTCTTGTAGTATTTCCATTAAACCACTTTTATTAAATAATCGATTGCATTTCCCAAGTAAAACGACTTTTATATTATTAGTAGGAAGGTCAGTCGAAATTTCAAACTCATTTCAAAATGTCAAAGCAAGTTTAATAAAAAGCCCTTATCCTCAGAAAAAAATGACGGGTCACTTATTTTTCAACCTTTAGTAGTTTTTCAGATAGGCCAGGCCCAATTAATAGTTTGGTTCGTGTCCTTCGACCGACTCAAAGTATTTGAGAAAAAATGTTTTATTTTGAGTCTGAGAGATCAAATCCTTCTTTCTTCCTTTTCATGTGATCAACAATCTCTGCGGTTCTTTCTTTATAAGGGGCAACGTCCATATTCAAAGACGCCACACTTAACGGGAAAAGACCCTAAACAACTTCCACTTCAGGCACAGAAACGAAACTAAAAATAAGGCACAGCTTACACCATTATATTGTGTGAGGCGAGTGGCACAAATGTTCCCGTGTAACCACGAGTTGCGGCTGTATTCCTTAAGAAAAGAACACCCGGGGCTTGCCTTTATGGATCCGGGCTTTCTAGTTGGGGGCCAAGCCTTGGGTCCCGTGACATCTTTTTTACGACCTAACCATTTCTAGTCTATTCCAAAGAACAGTATATTACAAGATATTTTTTGAGAGGGAGGACGCGGATTAGGCCAAAACAGTGACGCCATAGGCAAAACTGCAAGGGAAAATAAGGGGTAGGAAAATAGCTGATTTCTAAAGTCAATATAAACAAAAATGATTGGTACCATCTGAAAGAGCATGAAATTCTGAGCAAAAAAATGTATTACAACAACTCTCTGACTAAAACACACAGAAAAATACAGCCACTTTAAGATCAACTAACTGTCAGCCCTACTGTGAAGGTTCCAAAAGGTTCCAATTTTAGCTACCGACCGACTGACCCATTTTTAAAAGCTTCTAAATAGGACACAAACCAAACAATCAATTGGGCCTGGCCATATTCCATTTTGAAGTTCCATTTTTTTGGAAATTTCTGTACAAAAACCTCTGCCATCTTGTAACATCTTCACGGCACTGAAATCAAAAGTGTTTCACAAATAAAATCTGTGCGGGAACTTTGGGGCAAGAGTGATTTTATGTTGCGCGAGCCGTAGACGGGCAGCTTGGTAAAATCTGTGTCTTTTGCTTTTGATACAAATAAGCTCTCACATTCTTTTTACACCCCCTGACAGCTGATAATTAGGCTAGAAAAGATACCTCTTTTCTCTTTTCTATTCCAACAATAAAATGCTTAATAGTTTACACATAATACACATATTGACAGAAGTATTCCCCATACAGTCTATGCTTAAACTCTTATATCAAGATTACGGAATTTGGAGTGTGGGTTGATTTTACTTTCATTTTCAATGGTTTCACTTTTGATTTCGAGCCAACATCATCATCAATGGGGTGCTCGCCCATAGTTACAGCGGTTTGTGCAAAAAAACAAACATAGAAAACTTTCCAAATCCCCTATTTCGATTGAACCAATAAAAAACGAAGCTTTACCATGTTTCACTTTTTTGCACAAATTCTTCAAAATGAAAATATTTTAGATTTAAAGTTCCTCTTTAATTCAATGATTTTTTACGGCACTTTGTTGACAATCTAACTCTCGCATCAAATTCCTGCTTCCTTCAAAGAGTTGAGAAATAGCCTACACCTTAGGATCACGGATTAAATTCCTGAAGAAATTGTTTCCTATGATAGCCTTTATATAGCTATTACTTAAAATTGTTACCAATAAGTGTTGTTATTTGGAGATAACAATTTCCTTTCACTTATAAAAATTTACACTTTTTTACTGTTTGTATTGGTCTCTATTTACTTTTACTTCTTCACATTTTATGTCCAGAGACGGTCCCACAAAGTATGTTCTGTCAGCATGTTTTCTACTCTTTCCAACTTTTAAGCTCTGCATTCCCTACTCATACAACATGATATGATATGTGTTTTATTATAAAGTAACAAGTATTTCTCATCGTCTTTTCAGAATCCAGTTTGAATTAAAAAACCTTATTTTTAGTGTACGAAAAAAAAGAGCAAAAAGTCTTGACTACTGGTGAGAAAGGTGGACTCGGACATCTTCGAGATGACAACATACTCAGCTGACTATGCTGTCTACCGTGATGATTTGGCTTACATGCAAGACAACTCACAAAAAGGTATGTGTGTTAAAAAGCTTCTTGAATACACTCTCATTAGAATTCATACATTAGACAAAATTAGAGTAGCGATGGTTTACACTGTATGGAAATTGATTGGTATTTTGGATGTACATATTAAATGCTGAAATGTAGTTAAAAGTAGCAATATTTTTTCTAATTGAGAACCGCAATGATTTAGATAAATTTCCAGAAGTGTGTCTTCTTCTGTATAGCGGAATGCTCCGGCTTTATGATACATAGAATCTTGGACTGGTAAACTCATATGAATCCAAGCTTACTATCCCGGGGGGGGGGCACTGACCTTGACGACCGACGGGGACGTGCCGCTGGAGTTTCAAAAGTCGATCCTGTCAGAAATGAAATTTGATGAAAAATAGACCCTGTCAGAAGAAAAATTCGATGAAAAACCTACCCTGTCAGATTCTACTGTGAAAAACCTATACCCTGTCAGATTCTACCCTGGAAAACCTACCCTGTCAGATTCTATGTTAAAAACCTACTCTTTATACACGTTTTTCGCGTTTTTCGTAAAATATAACGTGATATCAACATTTCCAGGCTAAAAAACTACAGCATTGCATAAACATTAAACCTCAATACCTGGAAAACCGACCAAAAGAATCGACGACGAGAGTTATGAAATTACAAAGTAAACATATCTTTAATATTATTCAAAATCATCACTCTCTACTTCCACAAAATGTGTTTCAAAGCTAGAAAGGTCATACAATATTATAGATGTACAAGAACAAATAGAATGCTAAAGTTTCAAAAAACGTAATAATGAACGTAGATAAATTTCAGATATCCGTTTCCAGGATTACCGTAGGATCACATAAGATTCAGATTCCCGCTCTAGCATTACTGGCGCTTTGTGTGGGAGATGCACGATCCCTGCAAGACTCAGAAGTCTTCGATTTCGAACTCGAAAAGAATACAATTTTCAAAAAAATTTCCGGAAACAATGTTGTTAGTACCACTATTCAGCTGAACATTTATTCTAAATAGTTCAATAGAGGTATCTTTGAAATTAGCCTCGATCCCTTTAAGAGGGCGCAATGGCGGGCGTGTGGTGCGAGACAACAGCAGCAAAGCGCCTGTGTTGGCCGTGCGATAAGTATTTGCAAAAAGCTGTTTGCCCCTCGCCAGGAGTCTGCTCACCGCCGCGTCAAAACGATTTGCAAAAGAACTCTACATGCAAAAACGGCAAAAACAGACCCTGTCAGACACACATCATGAAATTGCGCCCCTGTCAGATCAGGATTTTGCAATTTTAGATACCCTGTCAGTAATTCTGCAACACTGAAAAAGGTACCCTGACCAGCGGCACGTCCCCGTACCTATTTTTGCCTAAGTGCCCCCCCCCCCGGGCTTACTATGCAGTCAGGAATTTTCTAAGCATTTTTTTATGACTGTATATACTCAGGTATACTAGCCAAAATACTCAAATACTCAATCTAAGATTAAGTTACTCAATCTAAGATTAAGTTCTTGAAACTCAATCCCAAAAAATTTTTAAGGAGAATTTAACCTTTATGTTGTTTATACGCAAAAATAACTAATACAATCTACATATTCAAAATTTTTTGAGACATAGCTCTCTGAACCCACTAGGAGCTTCAAAGCGCCCTCAGACCCGCAGCTTCATCAATGATGCCCTTTCAGGCATTAGAAACTCAATCTAAAATACGGCCCCAGATCAAAGTGCTTGGAAAAATCCCTGGCAGTACTGTGATGTAATTTATAGGTCTTTGATATCAGAGCCCATAATATTTTTTCCATTTTTCACAGGTGTTATTTTGAGTCGTCTTGAAGGCAAGCTGTTGGAGATCCGGTCTTATCACATTAATTGGGAGTCTTACCAGCAAGGAAACATGATCAGTCAGGCTGATTACCAATTCATTAGCCACTATGATAAACAAAATTTGGAAGGAAAGAAACAACTCTTTGAAAAGGATCCGGAACAGGCAAGTGTGTTTAGCAAAAAAAATTCACACTCATTGTGACATACTTTTCTGCACAATTTTTAATGATTCTTTTTATCTTTAGATTGCTAGATCAAGAAACATTCTTCAATACATATTTTTATGAGAAAAAGTTGTTACATTAATTTAAGGCTATCAGTGTTTTTGGAGAAAATGATAGAGTCAACTAAGTAATATAGTATCAAGAGTATTTTTAGAATATCAATGAGGATAGTAACGAAAATAAGAACAACTGATCTGAACCTTGTTAAACTTAATATTAGCTAATACACTCTTCTCGAGATGCATAAATTTATTGTTGTCCTCGTTTTCAAACAGATTTCATTGCTATAAAATTACATATTCACAATGATAATTGTGTTGTTTACACCTCATGAGACATTTTGAATTTCAAGTACTTTTGTTTTAGAGTTAATTTGCCTTTTGGGAATTTAAATTGGTTTAAATGTATAATTTCATAGCAATGAAATCTGTTTGAAAACGAGGACAACAATAAATTTATTATGCATCTCGAGAAGAGTGTATTGCTAGTATTAATATTAGTCTACCGGGTGCACCAAAAAAAAGTATACAGGTTTGTTGAGATATTGTGAGCTTCAAGATTTAAATTTTTTGTTCATTCTTTTTTTATTGTATAGAGGATGCTCTAACTTGAATTTTGAGCTATTATACATTAAATTTGAAAAAGCAGTTCGAAAGTTATTTCCAAAAAACTAACTTTTTTTCCAGGTCGAAATTTCAAATAATCATTGAAAACATCAATCACGCTATAAATAAGACAAAATGACAAAAAAACAATTTCATTATTTCTTTTATTCTTTTTTCTCTTATTTTATATTTTATAACAACAGTTTTCCCATCTTATTTGCATGACATGAACATTTCCAACACTATCAAACTCAATGTAGACCCAAGTTCTTTGAACAACTAGTCGAGGAATTGTGATCTATTTTTTTCAAAAATTTTCTCACATATAGCACACACATAACATCAAAACCTTGGAGATTTCCAAAAAATTTTTTTAGCTTTTCTAAAAATATTATCTTACATGGGAATAGCTTCTCTTACCATATTCTTAAATTCCGTGACGAGTTTTGATGAACACAGTTGCATTTTTTGGTATTTTTATGTGTAAACAAGGTAACCGCAAGAGAAAAGTTTGCTCGCTGTTTTTGATGGTTTTTTGAAATTTCGACATTAAAAAAAAGTCAGTTTTTTTGAAATAAT
Source organism: Clytia hemisphaerica (assembly GCF_902728285.1). Classification (NCBI taxonomy): domain Eukaryota; kingdom Metazoa; phylum Cnidaria; class Hydrozoa; order Leptothecata; family Clytiidae; genus Clytia; species Clytia hemisphaerica. Next base: position 424,246 of record NW_027104297.1, on the reverse strand, counting down.
TTTCGGACTACGTTTTCAAATCTTTAATGTATAATAGCTCAAAATTCAAGTTAGAGTACCCTCTATACAATAAAAAAAGAATCAACAAAAAAATTAAATCCTGAAGCTCACAATGTCTCGGCAAAGTTGTATACTTTTTTTGGTGCACCCGGTATGTGCCTACCATAGAAAAGAATATATTTTCCATAACAAGATCACCCCCAGTCAATATTTTCATTTTTTTTTCAGTGTATCTGCACAATGATGACTCTAATCCGTGAAGTAGCCAAGGAGCATGTCATCCAATACGTCCTAGTCATGCTTGACGATCTTCTACTCGTCGACAAAGACAGGGTCAAAATAATACACCAAACTGCTGCGAAACACAATTTCAACGTCTGGCCACCATTGAAGAATTTGTTGAATCGTGACGATCAGATCATTATGCACGTGGCCAGCCGATTGTTAGCTAAATTGTCTACGTTCAGTAAAACAAAGATGCCGGATTCAGATTTAGTATTTTATTTGACATGGTTGAAAGGTCAATTTTCAGTACCAGTAAGCTATTTCCTGTTTTATGAGTTTATCCATTGGGTTTTCCACATTGAATTACGATTATTGACCCCCTGAAAGAGATTTGGGCTGAATATAAACCTGCTCAAACCTGTCAGCATCTAGATGAATTTTCTTTTGAACATTTGAACTCAAAACAAAATAACCTAGGAAACCCCAGTCCAGGACCACTGTCAAGTTTTAGATTTTTGATAGGTATACTTCTCATAGTGTCATTCTACCAACAAGCTAGCAGTAAAGTTAACAATTAGCTTTTCAAAAGACAGCCTCATTGTGGCGTCGTCTTTCTAAAAGGAAAATGAGTGAAGCTTTGAAGTTTGTAAGTCTGACAGGAGAAAATGTTTGATTTTCTATATAATATGTACTACAGCATCAGCATTATAAAGCAATTGAAACAATGGTTCATACTAACCCGTTGTTAAATTTCCTTTATTTATTCCAGAGCAATGACTACTTACAAAGTGCTGCTGAATGTTTGCAATGGGTGTTACGCGTGGACGAGTACAGATTACCATTCGTAAATGCTGATGGTGTTGACAGGTTTGTTATTCGAAAGGATATTTGAGAGTTTTATTTTTGGCCTACAGATAGATAACTATAGTCTTAAGATATTTGTGTTTCAGCTATCTGAAATAAAAGAATTTCTAGTAATACAAAACATTTTGGTAGATTTTGACTGTCATTATTCAATGTCTATCCAACTTTTAAGGAGCAATTCTTTAATATAATATCGTCCCTTTGGAGTTTTACACCTGTATTTCTCGGCTTATGAGCTTTTAGCAATCTTAGCAGTACGTAATCAATCAGCTTTTTGCTTTCATGTGACCATATATCTGTATGGGTATCTTAGGGTAAGAAAAAATAATGTTCTGAAAACGAGTTATTTCGATTCTTTTTTAGCTTGGTATCGGTGCTTCTGAGTAATCTTGGATTTCAGCTCCAATACCAATTCATTTTCTGTATTTGGATGTTATCTTTCAATGTTGAAATTGCTGGACGAATTGGAGAGTAAGTCAATGTTCAGTTGTTTGGGACCTTCCATAAAATTTAAATTTCCTGAGTTTAAACTTTCACTACCCCAAGGATAAATTTTGAATTCTCTCAGGGATGAATTTTGATGGACAGGTGTTCAATTTGCTTGCAGTTTGACAGAGTTTTAAGGGGTGTGCAAATGGAAGTTATCAAAAACTCTACTGTGGTAACGTATATCGTTCCAAGACTTAATTTGATTGATAATTTATAACTGGTATTTTGCAACTATACTTAAGATTATCCTGAGATACTGAGCGTATTATATAATAATATCTTAAAGTTATCATGGGTTGGGATAATTTCCAACATTTTTTCAATCCTTTTAGAAATAATGTTATTCCAGTAATGGCGGACATTTTGAGGACTTCGCAGAAAGAAAAAGTCACCAGGATCATCATTGCAACCTTCAGAGTAAGTCTCCAACTCAAAAATTAAAAACTATAATTCTATATATAACACTTTCTATTAAAGAATTTAAGCCAGCCTATTTCTCAAAAATGTAAATATTCTTTCCTAGAAGTTGCTTTTCAGATTTTGCTGTAGTAATTCAACCAGCACAGGGTTCGATCAGAAAATGTAGGCTTTCAAAAAATGTGTTATCATTGTGTGAACCCTGCAATTACATTACAGTCTGAGAAAATTCAAGTTCAGTTTAATCACAGACTGTAACACTTTGAGAAATCTAATAATTTTTGCTCTCTTGAATAAACATTTTTTGGATGGTTGAAATATTCAAATAGAATTGAGTGGGGTGAAGGGAGGCTGACTTAAAAAAGGGAGATTTGAAATTGTATTTAGTTTTTGTTGTTTGATTGATTATCACTAATTTTTACTTTTTGTCTTAGAATTTGTTAGAGAAGCCTGAACAATCAAAAATGCATGCGTTGCACTTATTCAAAGCAAGCTGTTACCGGTAAGTGCCAAGTCTTGAACACTTTTGAGATTTCCATCTAGATAGAAAAGAGGAACTTATATGGAAAAGACCCAATTTCCAGCTGCTACTTAAAGCCTGAAATTCTGTCAGTCAGAGTATGTTCCGCCTTTATCTTCGTCTAGCTCGCCCTGAATCGGAAAAGATCTCTGAATGATGTGATTGTGAATGAGCAATTATTCCTTAAGCATCGACTTCCACCCGGGCCATACCAAACAATCCATATAAAATTATACTTAAAGGTTTTGTTTTTACATAAGTGTTCCCGTTTCATATTCCCGTTTCATATTTCATATCAGGACATCATATCAGGAGGTGTCTACCTATTGTTATATTATGCTTATATAAGCAAAAAATGTTTTTCTTTTCCTTTTTCTGACCAATCTTGCTCCACATCCGTATCGATCCAATGTGGAAAAGCTTGTAGATTTAAATTGATGATTAAGCAAACGTTATCACTCTTATTTAAAAACAAAACCTTTAATGTAGCTCTGCTTGATGCTCATCAACTGAAGGGAGACGATAAGTTGAGAAATCCAGGGAAACGAGTGGCGACGCCGTCTCGTTGCTTCAGGAGAATATACAGTAGCTAAAGATATGGGAGCTCTCAGGTCCTCGCCTTCAACTACGGTTGCAAACTTTCTTACTCATCTCGTTAGATTATAAATCTTAAAATCACCTATTCTTTCTTTTAGGTTTTCAATGTGTTGATCAACAAAACGTGGGGAGATGAAGACATCAAAGAAGACCTGGAATTCATCAGTGAAAAACTATCCCACAGTGTTCAAGATTTAAGGTATAATTTGTCTATATGTCTGTTTGTTTGTTATCATTCACAAAGTAGGGTAAGCTGGAGAATTTCAAAATCAAGATTTGATCAAGATCTGTTGAGGCTTTGCCGAAGTTTTGATCTTTGGTTGAATCTCATAGGAATGTATTTTGGGGGGCCTTCGGGCGATTTTTAGGCAACTTTTGCTTATAAAAACTAAGACAAATATTCTGAGCCAGACTGGTCAGAGCCTGATTACCGAGTTTCATTGGCCCAGCAAAGATTGAAGATTGAAAATAATGCAGGATTTCTTATTTGAATCAAAAAAATATAATTTGAAGAATATTAAAAATCAAAATCTGTTTACATGTAAAAACTAGTTAAAGATAATGTGTCTAAGCAATCTGGTGATTTTTGACGATTGGTGTTTACTACAGTTACTGATAAATACCGTCTCAATATTTTGATTGGTTTCTTTAAATATCACATTTCCTTTGAAATTGATCTTCTCTCGTCAACGAGTAAGATAAGAATACCCAATCATTTCAAAGAATTTTGAATGTTGACTGTCATTTTTAAATTACTTGCAATAGAGCTCTGAATAGAAAGTTTTATTGTCTTTTATTTATAAAGAGTTTTATTACTATTTTATTCTATTTCATTATTACCACACAACAGTTTATTCATTCGTCCAATCAACATTCTATAGAATGTTTCATTATCCAGATCTTCTTCCACCATGTAAATCACGCCGTCATTTTTCATCTTTGGTGAACCCTGGGTTTTCTCATCCACAACTACTTTCTGTACCCTGGGTAATGAGGCTGTAGCATTTTGTTGAACAGTGCTCGTTAAATCCTTAATATCAATATGGATAGCTGTATTATTCTTGTCATCGATAGCCTTTAATACTTCTTCGCTTGTTGGATAGTAAACTCTATCAGAATACAATTTTGACAGATACCACTCTTTACCGGGTCGATTTGAGAAGGTCACTCCGTAAACTTGAGCTTTCGACAGTTTGCGATCCAGAAAATCTAACAGCAGCAATGAAACAACGCTTGTCTCTTGCGAGGCCCAAACATAGACATCTACTTTTCTGTAGGAGGGAGTAGTTTGACAGTCAGATTTCAAATCACTGAACAAATTCAACCGGTCGAAAGCTGGATTTTTTATTACGTCAACAACGACCTTTTTGAAATTATAATCGAACCCAGACTCTAGATCCAAATAAGGAATCACATGATGTTTTGGCAGCCAATCATATTTTTGGCACGCCTGGTTAGCTTCAGAAATGAGACACATGGTTATAATATCGTACCCTGATTTCTGAAGTGACTTTAATTCTTTCATCACCTTCTTCCTACCATCAGAGTCACTCGTTTTAGCGTCCAAGTAAAACAAGACTCTAGTCTCGGAATCACGTTCTCTTGGCAAATCATCAATTAAGTTTACCACATCGCCATCTTCCATTGCGCTGTATTGTTCAAACTCGTAATAAAAAAACCCGCGCACGTCTCTTTTATTCAAACGTACAAACTGACTGGTTAGTGGTGAATAAATCTCGATATCGGTACACACAACTGACCATAACAGCTCGTCTGACACATACCTTAACAATCGGCGATAAAAATCGAACTTCTTTGGTTCTTCAGCATCGGCGTCATCATAACTGTCCAATAAAATGCTGACAGTTGTCTTGATAACCGCATCGCATGATAACCCTCCCGGGTGTCTAAAATCAATCCAAAATCCGCTTGTTGTAGAAACTACAAATAGCAGTAAAATTACGGTCACCTTTTTGCACTGCATCATCACTCTGTATGATTCGTTCTGCTTTATTTTAAATAACTGCTAAAAAGTGGAATAAAGTAGTTATTAGAAAGAAGCTTTAATGATTGGATCGAAAATTTGAACCAACGTTTTAAAAAATGTTTTCAAATCAAAAGTGTGTTTTTTGGACCGCTAACGTTAAGAGATTTTTCCATTTTCGTCCATTTTACTATAATCCTTGGATTCTTGGTGCGAGTAGAAGCTTTAAAGTCGTAAAATTATATCAAAATATATCAGCTTTATTTTCTCAAAATTCAATACTTTCTGTGACCATGACATGATACTTTAGCTCAAGCATAGTTGCCAAGTTACTGATCTTATTTCATTGAAGTCAACATAAAATTTTAAAATATCAAAGCCAAAGAAAGTTTTAAAAATGATACTTTACTTGAGCTTTCATCTGGACTAAGTATCACGTCTAGCATTGACAAAAGACTTTATATATCGTAGCAAGGGGGAAAGAAAGCTAATCTGTTTATTTTGTTTTTTGTGAGGATCAAATAGACTGAAAGGTGATCTAGAAACTAGCGTCATCAGTTTTAAGATCAATAAAAACACATAGGTCAAAAAATTGCACTTTTTACTTTATATAAGAACCAGTAATTTTTGGCTGAGGCTCCACTGCTCTTAATCATGATGTATCGGTATAAAAAGTTAGACTATTATTATGTTAAACTTCAATTAAATTTACTTATTGACTACTTCAAAGGGGTCTGAAATCAGTATTTTTTAAGCCATTTCTGAAATCTGAGAACGGAATTGTTTGATTAATTTGTTCTTAGATTTTGTTCAAATTTAAGTGTACTCATGTTCTTATGAAATTATTCTCATGAACAAGAAAAGCCTATATAACGTTTATCGTTGACCTTTTAATAATAAGCTTTTTATTTAGATAAGATTATGACTATGGGGTTTTGACGCAAACGGGGAATAACTTTAATCCTATTTTTAGCATCTTAAAAAAAGTACATTTCTTATACTGATGGTGTAAGTTAGATGTAATCAAATCTTAGCGATTCTAAAAAATGTCTATTTCGGCTGACAAACATTTTTTTAAACTAACATCTTTTGATTTTTTGTACTTTTCCTCGATATAAGATTTTAAAATTTAGAACTAAAATTTAGCTTCTTGAAAGTTAGAGTAAAACATCTAGCTAATGTATGTAATTTGATAACCAAAGCAACGTTTTGGTCGATCTTAGGTCAAAGTTACAACAAGATAACATGTAAAGTACTACTACCTTCCCCCCCAAAAAAAAACAATAGCGAGTTTGTACCTGTCTTTTCTGAACCAAAGACGGTTAATTTTCCTAGATCCTGACTGACTGAGGACGACGGTAAATCAGCGCTCACGCTGTTCTTGTTTTTGTGGGTTAAAAATACGGGATATAACTTTTCATTTCAAGCCAGTCATTCTTCCTCAAAGCCAAAGAGTAGATACATAAACTCGTTAATAAACTGCCGAAAAGGTCAAATCCTTGTACGAAATATTTCTGGAACAGCTTGCTTTAGTAGCTTGATTCATTTTTATTGTTTTTTTACAGCACTTGGGATGAGTATGTCGCAGAAGTGAAATCTGGTCGATTAGAATGGAGTCCTGTCCACAGAGAGGAAAAATTCTGGGTATGCTTATATTTTACCTTTAAGGTTTTCGAAATAAGCGAGAAGGAGGTGGAGGTGTGGTGGCCGAGTGGTCTAAAGCGTCAGAAAGTGAAACCAGGGGTCTCCGCTCCTTCCAATTTTCTGTTCAGTTCGGATTTAAAACCATCAAAAGACTGTAAGTCATAGATTATTAGGCTATTATCCAACCATCTTACTTATCTATCCAATTTTAGTCACTAAAACCAAATTGGGTATGTACCTAGCTTAAATTATGAATTTGATATCTGATAGTTTTTTTTTCCAAAACAATGTTTATTTTGGGCTAAATATCTTTGGAATGACATTGTTGGGTAAATTACTCCCCTTCTCTTTACCATCCCGACTTGACTTTACGCAATTGCATATGGGAACTTTGCACATTTACTTGGCATTTGACTTTTACGATCATGTTTTTTTCCAATTTTTAGCGCGAAAATGCAATCAAGATCTGCGAAAAGAATTACGAACTCCTAAAGTAAGACTTTTATCCCTGTCATCTGTGATAAGAGATATTTCTGGCCGTATTGATTAAAAATTTGTTTACGGTGTGAGGGTCATCAAAAATTACTAAAAATTGATACTCGATGCCATTCTGCTTTTTGTCGAATAATCAAACAAAAATCAGGGGGGTGGAAATAAAGAAATTGAGGGAAAAATGAAGATGGCATTTCTACTTAGCTGATACCAGATGTGGAAATTTGCTACGGCACGCTTTGCTTTCTATGTCGGGCGATTTCTACATTGGTAGTAATTTGGCCTGTCCCTTCAGAGCTTTAGTGTGGGCGGCCGCCAATACACCATTGGAATATAAGATAGAATCTCTCCCCTACCTTCGGGTAAAAAAACTATCAAAAAAGGGAACCTGCGAATCAGCTTGGATTGTGTTAAACCTTTCTTATCTTCATTATCAATCAATAAGCCATGCCATCCAGCATATATTAATATACATATATATTAAAAACACATTTATTGGACCTACCTGGAGGTCCTATAAATTAACCTCTGTCCGTCCATCCGTTCGTTCGTCCGTCCGTTTGTTACCAGCTTTTCTCAGGATTGGCTCATTAGTTTTTTCTGATTTTTGGCACAATGATGCAAAATGCCAATGCCCAAAATGTGACGGAGCCCGATTTTCGAAAAAAATTCATTTCCGGCCGAAAATGCCGGAAATATGCCGGAAAAACCGTTTTTTTGGCATATTCTCAAGATTTCATCATTAGTTTTTTCTGATTTTTTGCACAAAGATGCGTATTAGCAATGCCCAAATTAGCCGTGTCCGATTTTTGAGAAAAAAATTTTTCCGGTCGAAAATGCCGGAAATATGCCGGAAATCGCCGTTTTTGCAGATTTTCATCGGACTTTTTCCTTATATTTCGTTGTTTTTTCACACAAAAATATTATTAATAGGGATGTCCACGATCAAGCATGATTCAATTGTCAATAAAACTGATATTTGAAGCCGGAACTTTCTGAAAATCGCCGGAATAGCCGATTTTCGCCGGAAAAACGGTGTTTCTTGAATTTCTTGAGCTGTACTTTATATTTTTTCATGAAATTTTTCACACTGATGCAAAATGGTAATACCTAAATTGTGACGAAGCCCGATTTTCGAAAAAAATTCATTTCCGGCCGAAAATGCCGGAAATATGCCGGAAAACGTTTTTTCTGATTTTGCGCCCAAAGATGCGTATTAACAATGTCCAAATCATGGCCGAGTCCAATTCTTGAGAAAAAATTTTTTCCGGCGGAAAATGCCTGAAATATGCCGGAAATCGCCGTTTTTCTAGATTTTCATTGGACTTTTTCCTTATAATTGGTAGTTTTTTCATTCAAAAACATTATTAATAGCAATGCCCACCATCAAGCATGTTTCAGACAGTATTTCTTGAATTTCTCGAGCTGTACTTTATATTTTTTTATGAAATTTTGCACACTGACGCAATATGACAATACCTAAAATGTGACGGAGCCCGATTTTTGAAAAACATTTTTTTCCGGCCGAAAATGCCGGAAATATGCCGGAAAACCGGTTTTTTGACATTTTTTATTTTTATTTTTTTCTGATTTTTTGCATAAAGATGCGTATTTCGCAATGCTCAAAACATGGCCGACTTCGATTTTTGAGAAAAAATTTTTTCCGGTTGAAAATTCCGGAAATTGCTGTTTTTGCAGATTTTCATTGGATTTTTTCCTTATATTTCTATGTTTTTCACACAAAAACATTATTGATAACAATGCTCACCATCAAGCATGATTCAATTTTCAATAAAACTGATTTTTGCGACCAGAACTTTCTATCTATTTTTTCCCTACAACCCTTCCCTCTCCCCCCACCATCAATCAATGATGAATTTCTTGCGTTATGCATTTTCGCTAACAATATGCGTTTTCTGACTGATTTTTTTTCATTTTCCTCCTTGCATTGCTATCTAACTTTCATCATCAGGTAGGTCCATTCAGCATCTAGCTTGTTTTCTAAGTAAAATACGAAGCTTCTCATGAGACAAACCTATATTATCAAGTACAGAATTAAAAAAAAATATTGAAAAAACATCTTCATGTGTACACCACTTTCTTACCTTTATACTTTTACTTTCATCGCTACAGGATTCTGGTGAAGTTGTTGCAATTCAATACTGATCCAATCATTCAAGCTGTTGCATGCCACGATTTGGGTGAATTCATTCGACACTACCCTCGTGCTAAACCGTAAGTAGTGGCTTGGCCATAGTAGTGTTTAGAATTGTCGGATCATCTTATAAAAACCCGCCAAGGACCCAAGTTTTTCGGTCCTTGAAATGTCCCGGAAAAAGTGGGGTTTTTTGGGGGTTTTTATTAGATTTTCCTGATTTCTTTTTTGGACCTACCCCGGTGGAGATCCTATAAATTAACCGTTGTCCGTTCGTTCGTCCGTTTGTTCGTTATGAGCTTTTCTCCAGATTGACTCATTCAATTATCCGATATTTTGCACAAAGAATCAAAATGGTAAACCCTCGAATGTGACGGAGCCCGATTTTGGGCCAAAATATGCCCAAAAATAAGGTTTTTTGAGATTTCCTCGAGTTTGAATCATTAAATGTTTCTGAATTTAATGTATTTAATGTTTTCTGTTAAATAGCAAGGTGGGTCCTTAAAAGTATCACTTGATTGTTTTTTTTTTCTGTAGAGCTTTTGATGCTTTGGGATGCAAAGAGTTGGTGATGCAGCGAATGGGTCATGAGAACGAACAAGTAAAATATGAAGCACTTTTAGCTGTTCAAAAACTTATGGTTCATAATTGGTAAGAGCTATGTTCATCTGTTTCTTTAGCGAGTGATTCAGACTTCTTTTCGAGTAAACCCAATTTTTGACAAAAACATTGCAATAATCCAAAAATACATTCAGCTTTTGATGTTAAAGGTCGTAGATCTATGTCTTGTTTTCGTAGTAGTATTTGTTTCTACCCCCTTTTTATACGTCGTATACCTAATAATCTTTAATTTGAATCGCAAACCTCTACAAAACCCCAGGTAAAACACATCGAATCCGTTAATGGATGCCAGCAGCCTAAATAATCTTTGAAAATCTTAATTTTAAAATGTCTCATTAGTTATTCGAAGCGATTTCTATTCCCCTTGGGGCCTATTTATAGGCTAAATCACCCTCAGTTATTCGAATTTTTCGTATTGAGAGATTGATTTTCTACGATTAAAAAACGTTTTTTCTGTTAACAATAGACCTTTTCATAAATTACGTCGGGAACATCACTTGTCTCGTTTTGAAATTATTGCCATGGTGATTAACTTCCAGCAGTTTTATTAAAACTACTTCCTATTTATAAAAGAATCATTTATTGTCTCAAGGGACATAATCACCATGGTAATTGTTTGAATACGAGGCAAGCGATGTTCCTGATGTAACTTATGTAAAGGTCTATTTTTTCAAACTTATTCTTTCTTCCAAAAGCATAAGTAAAAATTCTGTGTTTATTACGCTCAACTCAACCACAATGCCTCGATTACTTCAGAAAATTCCATCTTATTAAGGTTAAGTTGAGAATCTCGTGGGAAAACAAATTTTTCATTTATACGAAATCCCGCTTATTCGAAGTAAATTCTTATCCCCCCTTGGAGTTTCGAATGATCAAGAGTCTACTGTATCCCATTTGACTCTTTTCTTTTACTGTGGCACCAATTAGAACATTTGAGTAAGTAGAAAAATGTCCTAGCCTTATTTTATCTTTCATCTTTCAGGGAATTCCTGGGTAAGCAAGTCAAGATCGAATGATTATTTAAATATGTTAGCACTGGTACAAATATATTGAATTTGAATGACGAATAAAAAAGAAGTTTTTTACACAAAATTAGGACTATAAATTATATTTTATACCAGGCAATTTTAATTTATTGAAGTTTTTTTGGGTCAAGCTGGAGTTTTTACAAGTTCTTTGATGACTCTGTTGGTCGTTAAGTGTTGAGGCAAACGATTTTATTACTTTTTCTAAAGAACGCGTCATCCCTATTGTTTAAAAATAACCAATCAGTTAAGCATCTTGTAAAAACTCCAGCTCATCCCGTTTTTTTAGATTAATTAAATTTATCCTTGAAGCAATCAGACCTATATTATTATTCTTTTTATATCTTACCTCCCCTCCTCAATCTTTGTTCAGTTCACAAACTGTGAACATTTCTCTACTACATACCGTATTTAGTTTATCCATAGTCATTATAAAAACCCTGGTCTGGCAATGTATTGTTTTAGCTTTTTGTTTTTGATCACGTTACCAAAATCTCCTCTTGGGATTGGTCTATTTTCCAATCAGATGATCAAAAGGTCTGCAAAATAAATCGATTTTGGTACGTAAGCTCTATCTTTTAACAATAAAAAGAGACAAAAGGTTTCCAGACCAGTGTTTTTATAATGACTATGGTTTATCACTGCTTTTGTAAAACCTATTCCACATAGAAATAAATACCCAAAAAATAGCTAATTTCTTTTGCATATTATTCAGAAAAATATTTTATTTTCTATTTGCAATTATAAACTCATTATCATATTAAAGTAAAAGAAAATAATTACAATGATTCATGTTCAATCACCTGTGTCCAATTATTTTGAGACTGAAATTCAAGCTTTTCTGGCCTTGAAATATTTCATGCAAATATATGTGAAAATTTGTTACTTTAAGTAAATCTCTGTTAAGTAAATCTCATTAGCTAGATAACCGTTGGTGCTAGAAAATTTGATTTAGTTTTGACACCCATTTTGATTTGTTTCGAACATTGTTTCGATATGTCAGAGGCTCATTTCTGGGTGCCTTCAACAAAATAAGATATGCAACCAAACAACCTAGTAAGGGTGAGAAACGGTTGTGCAGTTGAGCAGTGAAAAGGTACCCTCACAGTGCATTTTACCGAAAGTTTCTGACCCTTCTAGTTCAGTTTGATTTCATATCTTTTTTTGCTGAAGCCACAAAAGTGAGACTGAGATTTCACAATGTGCAAAACAAATCAAAATGAGTGCGAATCAAAACTGTAAAGGTACATCCGATTTATAATTCAGCAGCCCCCTCCCCCCCCCAACACACCCTTATAGTGTATCCAGCTAAAAGAAAACCCTTGTAGTGCACTCTATCAAAAGTACACCCTTACAGTGCATTTCAAGGGTCTCAAAAAACCTACCCTTAAGTGTGGCACATGCCGTAGGTCGGACCATATGAGTGCCCCCCTCCCGTGGGTACCTTTTCACTGCTCATAAGGGTCCGGTTAATTGCACATGTCGTTTAGGTAACGAGTCCTCCCCCCCCCTGCGGGTACACAGCCTTCGAGTCATCGTACCAATTTGTCAAAATCTTAAGGATGTGGGTTTGAATTTTTAAGTTTCTACTACTACTACTAGAAAGGGCAGGGGTAGGTAGGAGCCCGGTGTAGGAGGTCAACAATTTTTAAAATTTTGATGATATGAATAATTATTCTAAACTTATTTTGACGAGTCAGCAATTTTTGATAATTTTAGCAGAATTTGTACAGTTTCCAAATCGCCAAATTCGCACAAAATTTACACTTCTTTTTTTATAAGAACATCTAAAATTATTGAAGCCGCCGTATAAAATATCGGAAAATCGCTGAATCGTTCTTAACTTTTTGAGTTATAAGTAAGCCTTAAGCCTTAATGTTCTTAATTTCGCCATCATATTATTGTGAGTATTTTTGTGAAATTGGGTGTTCCCGAAAGCCTTTGAAATGTTCTTGACTTGATCTTAATACATTGGCCATCGAAGCCCAAAAGCCTTACGCCCTTATTTTATTAGAGATTACATAGTTTTTTCTTATAAAAAACATGTGTCGATAGAAAATTCGTGCGCGTGTTTACTGAGCTACCTGAAGAGATTCCTCGCTACTAGACGAAGCCTTGATTGCCCAATAAGAATAAAGAATGGGGAAAAGTAAATGTTTTGAAAAATCAAGTCCAAAAAAAAAATCTAACATGGTAGCAGAGTCGAAAGCGAAAAAGAAACGCGCGTGTGGACCGTGAAACCGTGAACGGTGAAGCCATATCGTTTGCAAAAAATATCAACGGTTTGTGAGAGGTATCTTGTATCCAAGTTGTTAGAGTGTAACTTTGGCCTTCCATTTTTCTGTGAATTTAGACAGTTTCATTTATAGAAACATTTTGCCGTAGATTGAACATCGTCAAGGCAGGCCAACAATAAACCAGACGTAACTCCAGAAGATTTTTTATAGCAACTCCAGAAGATTTTTCAAATTTCAATTTTTTATTCGAAACATATCTTTTCTTGCAGAGCTTTGAAAAAAAAAGAAAATTACTAAATATTACCGAGTCTAATCAAACAATTTTCAAAATCTAAATAATTTTCAGACTATAATTTGCTCAAAACAAATTTTGACAAAAAATCATAGTCGCGCGGCTGAGGTCGAAAAACGTTTCATTTCGTGATACATATTTTAGATTCCAAAAAAAACAACGGAAACTCGTATTTGTGGTCAAAAAGGTGTTTAATTTTGCATAAATTAATGCAGATTGTGGGGAAATTCCCTGTTTTCCATCAGTTTTTTACCACAAATAGGCCAATAAATTTTGATCTAGAGAAGTTGGGACTTTGGTGTAATACACTTTTTTGCTCAGTTTGAAGAGCTCTATCATGTGATATAGGTCTTTTTTTAATTTGAAGACCCCCCAAAAATCATGAATTTCCAGGCCTTGCAATTTTGCCTGGAAACGCAAAAAATCGCCAATACACCTTTCCCGTAATTCGTAAAACTAATGCGCGCGCATTATTTTGATGCTCTCCATCGTTTGGTCTCTGGAGGTAAACAAACCCGTTTTTGCCTGCGTTCCCTTAGGGAAAGTTGGTTTTTTGAGCTTTTCTTAAGTTCTGTCGAACAGAATCCCCTCAAATTTTAGTATGTTCAATCTATTCATGATATTATACCACCCTGAAAATATTTTGCCAAAAGAAGATCGCTATCAAAAGTTAGAAGCTGAAAACCCACTTTCCCTAACCCCTCGCAGGCAAAAATGCGTTTTTTACCTCCCAAACAATTTTATACACAACGGTGGAGCGCACATTTTCCCGGGCCATTTCTGAGAAATTTGAATTACGGGAAAGGTGTATTACTCGTTACTTGCACGATAATATCGTGGAAACTTTTTGATTTTGTAATCTACACATACTAATTCGAGAGTTTCCATCGAAAAAAGTGGAATCTAAGAGGTGTATCACGAAAATCATTTTCTAGCCACTTTTTTCGACCTCAGCCGCGCGACTATCAGGTAAGTCATACCTTATTGGAACTAATTTTCGCGGGAACTAATTTTTGCGGTCGAAAAAAAATATCCGAAAGATTGCATTTCGCGGGTTCTAATTTTCGCGGTTTTTTCCATTCTGGAATTTTCGCGGGTTTTAATTTTCGCGGTTTTGCCCTTTTTTGGACAAATTTCTTTCATTTTCCTAGGGATTTTTCAAATTTTTTCGTTAAAATTGGAAAAAATTGTATTTCGCGGGAATTAATTTTCGCGGTTTTCAACTCTCAAAATTTTTCGCTGGATCAAATTTTAGCGATTTTGACGAAAAACCGCGAAAAACGCTAAAATTAAAACCCGCGAAAATTAGTTCCAATAAGGTAGCATAAGTAGGCTGTTATCCACTCAGCAAAAGCGGGATGGGGGGGGGAGGGTGTAAAACGAAAGCGCCCTGAAAATAGTGGCCTATTTAGTCGCCACTTTCACAAGCGATTACGTAATCTTATGACAAGGGCTGCATTCCTCAGATCTGCCGCTGCAAAATCCTTGACATATATGGTCTTGCAAAATTCTGCAGATCTCGACCTGCAAGGGCTGCAAACTCACCTTTTGCTTGGCTTTACTCACTTTTGCTCGGAAAAAAGATTACGTCATAAAAATGTATAGTCATATCTGGGGTAATTACGGGACAGTTAAAATTAAGGGGTAAATACGGGACACCCCTAAAATGGTGCTATTATTATAAATTTGGATTCAGATGGAGAGGATTTGGAGATAGTCATTCTAGCTGCTAGAAAAATGTCTAGTTAGATTATTTCTAGTTAGATTATTTTAACATATACTTTTGATGATTCAACAAAAGTTTCACATGTCACCATAAAAATCAATTTTCGTAGTTTTAGAAGGAATTTTCCAAGCTTTAGTGTCAGGAAGAACTGCAATCACTTTGATTATGTTTTGATTGAATTCTGACATCAAGATACTATGGTTTGAAATCATAATAGTCACATTATCAAACAAGGCACCTTATCTCTAAAAAGTGTGTCCCATATTTACCCCGTAGTCAAATCTTAATCTTGGGGTAATTATGGGACACTAAAGTTTGAGTTTGAAGTGTTTATTTTTTATAAGAAAACTACAAACTTGATTTTCTAGTTTAATGGAATCATAACTACACTCTAAGTCTTTCAAAACCTGCAAAGGTTTGCATCTAAATATACTTCAGTTGGTCTAGATTGCTCTATAGAAATATTATTGATTGAAGTGTCCCGTTATTACCCCCAAATGGGAAAAAGGCTGGGGTAAAAATGGGACACTGTCACTAATTTTGTTGAAAGTCCTTTAAATGATAGCACTTGGATTTGAAGTCATTTAGTGGATGCAAAACCTCAAATATCATAGCCTTTTGGAAAGATATCTGGATTTTTCGATAACATTTTATACCTGTCCCATAATTACCCCGAGGGTGTCCCGTATACCCCAAAATGCAGGGTATTTATGGGACACCTTTAAAATTATTTTTAGGAGCATCTACTAAATTTCAAGGAAAAGTAATAAATCTTGTGTAAAGGTCATACTCTGATAAATGAAATATCAAAAAATTGGATCTCTAGGATTAATACTTTTAGAGTAATGCCCAAATATGTCAAAATCGTCCCGTAATTACCCCAGATGACTAGCGCATGCTCGAAATGCTTCATTGTTCTTTTTTTCTTTTGACAAATATCGTACAAGCTTGCTCGAAAAAGTGCGATCAAATTATGTGCAAGAAGTGGAGCAGCTTTCAGTTGCTCGGGTTTTCTCAAATTTTTGTTTGATTAAACTTGACAAAGTTTGATTAAGTTCGATTAGTTTGGTTAAGTTTGATTAATGTCATCAAACTAATCGAACTATCATAGTTTTCTTTAAAAAAGTTTGATTACTGTAAGTCCGATTTCAGTAATCAAACTTAATCAAACTTTGTAATTTGAGAAATTTGTGATTATTCAATTAAAGTTCAACAACCAAACTCAGTTGAACATTAATCGACAACAAAGTTCGATTAAGAATAAGTTTGACAAAGTTCGATTAAAAATACCGCTCAATTGAATCGATTAATTACGTCTGGATTATATAAAGATATTTGTATAAAATATTTAGTATATTTATCGAAATAATGAAAGATATATCTTTTTTTGAAAAAAGAAGACATTGCATTGTTTTATTTTTGTTTTTGAAGAAATGTAGCTTGGAAAAGGTTGAAATGAGTCAAAAAAGGTGGTAGGACGTTTTCAAGGGGCCTCTGGCATTTCCAGGAACAGAGGAACAAAAAGTTATAAGTAAAGAATAAGTTTTTCTGAAACAGAGAAAGTCAATTTCCGCAAAAAAGTGAAAAAAACTACATGAAAATGAAAGAACTAGAATTAGTGAATATGATTTTTGAATTCCTCACATCCTTTTTCTGATAAACATACAAATTTTCAGCCTTCAACTATTTTTTCCTCCATTTCCAGAAACATTTGTTAATCAACAGTTGCAACTTTTTTTTCTCCCATGGAATTCAAATTTTCAAATGTCGCAAAAACGTTCTGCAATTTACCAATTTCCCGTCTAGCTCGTGTCCACAGTGTTAAATACCGCTAGAAAGCTAAGACCACTGGCTTTCTTTTATTAAAAACTGGAATGCTTTAGCATACATAGAAGAAAAGTTAGAAGCGTTCAAAGTTCACGGAAAAATGAAATATTTGGTTTGATGTCAACAAAAGGTGTGTGACTTCTGGAGTCGCTAAATTATAATCAAACGGCTGAATTATTCAAGTCCAATCAAACTTAATCGAACGACAAATGTTCTATTTAAAAAAGTCACTAAGATTGTGAGTATTGCCAGACAGTGTTTCAGCTAGATCTTATTTTTTCCCTAAATTATGCTAAACGACCCCACTTGTTCACTTCTTCTGGTATGAAATCGTAATAAGGAAACTTAGAAACTTACTAAACTAAGCGGTGCTGCAAATAACAACTGATGACTGGTAATTACCGGTCATCTTGTAGTTTCTACCGGCCATTCTGAAGCTCAATCTTTCATTTTGTCCAGTTAAAATTTGAAGACTAGAGGCTTTAGATACTTAAAATAGCGCTTCTAATTTAAGAGTCGAATAGATTTTAAATTAGTGTTTACTGTAGCCAATCTCAAGATTATTTCGGACTTTTCTAAACAGGTTCTGCTAGACCTCCCGCTCAAATTATTTTTGTTGTGTTCAAAAAATTACTGGCCAACTGAAATTTCCTCATTTGCAGCGCTTCTTTTTCATTTTGAAAGTTAGAAAAAAAACTAGTACGCTTCTATATGCTTTTTGAAGAGCCTCCCTCCTCCCCCCTCCCCCTCAGAGTTTACATACTTTTTGAAGGGCCCATACATACCTTATAACAGATTTTTAAGACAAAAGAATTACTTTGATCTTATCTACGTCACTAATGTTTATTAAATCTATATTGAATCAATATTATGATCACTTTATATTTTTCATTGATCATAATAGGAATGGAGAATCAATTGCTGAAGATTGGAAAAAATGAAACAGTTGCTTCCTACCAAGAGGCCTTTTTTGTTGCTGTTGACAGACTTAGCAGTTCTGACTGCACCAAAGCAGACCACAAGAAATTTGTTGCTCTATGCAAGAAAATTAAAGATGTACACTTCTTATGCAAAATCACTGAGAGGCTGCTAAGGTTAACCCCATATGTTGCATTATATTACGAAAACGAGGGTTTTATCGAAATGTTAGCTTCGTTGCTGGAAACCTTGTTGAAGTTGTTAACCTCTAAATCTTACAGCAAAGCCAAGCCTGTGAAGATCGATTCTATGTCTGGTGTGGTTATTACACTTTTTGCTAATGTTAATGATGGTTTGTTCAATCCAGATATTCTAACCAAATTGATATCCAACCAGTATATCTCCCAAGAGCCATCAACTATTGAGGCTATTCTATGGGGTTTGTTGAGAAAGGATTATTTGGTCAAAAAAGATTTGACATCTAATAAGAACTTTTGCACCTTGTTTCGTCAATTTGGAATTGCAACTGCTAAAACCAAAACAGCCCAATTTTATCGCTATTACATAGCAATCATCCAATTTCTAGTCAAGAATTATAACTGGGAATTGGCAAAGGAGCTTCTACCTTCAGTTCTTGATATCTCAGATAATAATGAAGATTTTGAGTATTTCTTTGCACTCTTTGAAGGCTTGGAATCAGTAAAATCTGAACATCTCAAAATACTTGTTCAAAGTGGTATTTCATTTTTCGCAAAGGCTGTTTCTCGTGAAAAATTGTATGGTATTGGATATATTGATATATTTGAATACCAAAGCATGTTGAAGTATCTAAAAATTGTTTTTAAAGATGATTTTTATTGCAATACAGCCAAACAGCTTACAACCCTTGATGAGTTCAAGTCTAAAGATTATGAAAAAATGTGTAACACTACTAAAGAAAGTATTTTGCAAAGACTGATTCAAGATTTGAAAAAGGATTTCTATTTTAAGGAATCTTACATTGATCTAGTACGTGTTCAGATAGAAAACCTAAAGACGCTACAAGACAAAGGGTGTCCAAAATCGTATTGGGAGCAGCCAGATGCCATTTTTTATGACGAACATATTGAAGAATTTTTAGAAAGTGATAAAGTGACACTAGTTGTTTCTGATGAATTTGAAAATGACTTGGAATATGCAAATTCATGGATTAATGATTATGCCGGACCACATCTTCACAGAGGTTATAGTTTCAGTGCTATCGCAAGGTTATCCACAGAAGGCACAGTTGAAGTTATACTGCAAAAAGAAAAACATATATATGAAAGGAAACGAGATGGATATTTTAGACTGATGAATGAATTATTTGAATTGGAAACTTTCTTGCAGTCTCCAAAGATAGTGCGTATTGGCACAAAAAGGAAATACAATCTCAGAGAACGAAAAAGAAAATAAATCTTATTGTAGAAAATCGTATCTTATCGTAGAAAATTTTCTTAATTCATCCAATACCTCACTTTTTCAATTGTTTGAGTGAGATTAGGTAGA
The DNA here is from genome assembly GCF_902728285.1 of Clytia hemisphaerica. Lineage (NCBI taxonomy): Eukaryota > Metazoa > Cnidaria > Hydrozoa > Leptothecata > Clytiidae > Clytia > Clytia hemisphaerica. The sequence continues at coordinate 404,686 of NW_027104297.1, read as the reverse complement.
TAATTCATAAAATTGTAGCAAGACCGTAATTATTTTATTAATTTCTAGGAATTTTTCAAAATTTTGATAAAAACTTAACTAAAAATTTTTTTAACATGTTTCATGTGTTTTACCCTTTCTGGTATTGCCAAAAGACCATGAAAAAAACTGAAAATAAGTTCCCTTAATTTGTATTCCAAATTTAGTTGCTAATTAGATTCTGTTATTTCGTTGAATTCCAGTATGCACTAATGAACGTTGATATGATAAACTATTTATTAGAAATTAAACTGAAGAGGTCTTTCTTTCTACTATGTTCAATAATTTCTTTAATTTAAAGCATACTTTAAGGTTTTACTTATTATTATTTTTCTTTCAGTCGAAAAGTAAAAGAAACAAACAAAAAAGAAAACACAATGAAGGACATAACATACCATCAATTTAAAGACAAAGAATTATTTTGATATTCTACAGGTTTTTTATGTTTGACCCTATTTTATAATTTATTCTTCATACAATTTTGCCCTTGATGCTTTCTAGGCTCCACTCTTTCCAATTCTAGGGAAATTTTTGCTATAATATTTGTACATTTCACAAATTTATGCCTCTGAAAGCAGCCAGTTTGAAACGCAGGTCAACAGGTCACAGGTCAACAGGGCACAGGACATAGACACAGGTCATACACACAGGTCATACAAACTACAGAACAGAAAAGTATAACTTACTTCTAGCATAATTTATAACATGTTTCTTAAAATATTATATGCAATGTTGTAAGCTATTTAGAACATTCAAGGACAAATCACTAACCCCAAGTATGTTTTAGGATCCTTAGTAGGATCCTGGCTGTGTGAGTGGATATAGTTTGGGCTTCTTCAGAAAAAAATTGAATATGAGGGGGTGTGGGGAGGATATAACATTTTTTGGAAATTTACCCCCCAAACATTGTGAATTTTGTCTGAAAACACCTTGCACCTGAAAACCTCAAATTTTGCACCTGCACTTGACTTTTTCCGATTTGTGCACTCAAGATCTCAAGCAAACGTGCCACATTCTGCAAACTGGGTTTGCCTCTAAAACAAGGCAAATTTTGCAGACTTTTCAGTACCCCCTTAAAAATGTTCTAGATCAATATACCTCCAGTATGATATTTTTGACAATAAGTGTTTTCAAACATTTTCTTTTTGCTTTTTTTAATAATTAAAGCTGACCTGTGTCAATAACCTGTGACCTGTTGACCTCTTAAAGTTGATTTTCACATTCAGAATTTCACTTCATTTTATTCACACAATTTTGTTTTGATTTTCATGCATTCACCAAATGATACAAGCTTGTGTGTGTTTTCATGCAAGCTGCTTTAGGGCCTGAAATAGATTTCAACTATCATATCTCCTAACCAATCCTAACATTATACCTGACATTTGCTTACTATTTTTAAACAAACAAAGAAAATTTGTTTCTCTATTCCTGCCACTCAAGCACAAAATGTTTAGAATATCTCTTTTATTCTGCTTTTTCAGCATAGAGGTGTGCCTCCTTTGTATATCATATGAAAGAATATCTATAATCTAAGATTTCATTTATTTCTAGTTTTAAAAACTTGTTATTTTTCATTATAAGAATGGAGAAGACAAATGACAGAATTGAATCTTCCGCTGATTTTCAAGGGGCTTTTCTTGATGCTATCGAGAAACTCGGGGATGCAGACTGTTCCCAGAAAGATTATGATCATTTTGTTGAGCTATGTAAGAAAATGACTGATGCAGATTTCCTGTGCAAAATTATTGAAAAGCTCCTGAATTGGCTACCTGGTAAAAATCGAGAAGTTTGTTTTATTGAAATGCTAACTTCATTACTTGAAGCGTTATTTGATTTGTTAAACTCTAAAGCTTATAGTGATGTTTATCCAGCAATGCTGGAAAAAGATTCCTTGTACCCTATTGTTCTTATGCTTTTTGGGACCAAGTGGCTGTTTCGTCCAGAAATCTTGACAAAATTCATATCCAATCGATTTGTTCAAGAACCTTTGACTGTCGAAATCATTTTATGGGGTTTACTCAGAAAGGATTGTTTTAGTAAAAAAGAGTTAAAATCTAATGATGATTTTTGTACATTGTTACGGCATTTTGGCAAGGTTACTATTGAGAATGACAGAGCTCAAGTTCATCGTTTTTACAAAACAATGATCCAATTTTTAATCAAGAATTACGATTGGGTATTGGCAAAGGAGCTTGTACCTTTAGTGCTTAATATTTCAGATCACAATGAAGATTTTGGGTGTTTCTTTGAACTCTTCGAAGGCATGGAATCATTGAAATCTGAACAAATCAAAATACTTGTTCAAAGTGGTATTTCATTTTTCGCAAAGGCTGTTTCTCGTGAAAAATTGTATGGTTTTGGGTCTACTGAAGAATCAGAGTACGAAAGTATGTTGAAGTATGTAAAAATTATTTTCAAGGATGACTTTTATTATGATATAGCAAAACAGCTGATAGCCCTTGACCAGTTCAAGTCCAAAGATCACGAGAAGATATACAACACAAATAAAAAGAGCATTTTGCAAAGACTGATCCATGATTTAAAAAAGGATTTCTATTACAATGAAATTTACATTGATCTAGTACGTGTTCAGATTGAAAATCTAAAGCCACTACAAGACAAAGGGTGTCCGAAATTGTTTTGGGAGCAGCCAGATGCCGTGTTTGGTTATGACGTAGGTATTGAAGAATTTTTAGAAAGTGATAAAGTGAGGCTAGTTGTATCTGATGACTTTGAAAACGACTTGGAAATTGCACATGCGTGGATCAATGATCACGCTGGACAATATCTTGAAGATGGTTATAGCTTTTCTGCGGTGGCAAGGCTATCTACGGAAGGCACAGTTGAAGTTATACTGCAAAAAGAACATCATATTTGGGAAAGGAAACGAGATGGATATTTTAAGCTGATGAATGAATTGGTAGATTTGGAAACTTTCTTGCAGTGCCCAAAATTAATGCGTCTGGGCACCAAAAGAAAATATAATCTCAGACAAAGAGAAAGAAATTAGATGGTCTTCAAATTTCACTTTGAATTACCACTTTTGTCAATAGACTTTAATGTATTACTTTAAATTTGACAGAATTGAATTTTAAGACTCATTTATTTGGCTGACGGCTGACAAAAGTACCATGTTTTTATTAGAAAAAGACTTATTTCAAGTCCGTAAATAGCAAGAATTTGGAAGATATATATAAAACGAGTTAAATTTGGCTGAAAAAAAAAAATTTGCAGTGTGTTTTGGGAAAATCTGCCAAATTTACCAAATTTTCTTTCTGCCAAATTTTTTTTCCTATTGTGAAGTGTAGCTTATTTTAAAAAATTTTCTCTTCACTTTTCTGCTTGAATGGAGATTTTCCTAGTGTAACAATTGATATATTCTTGTTTTGAGGGCCTTATAGGGGGGGGGTACCAAGATTTGCCAAGAAAATGGGGGATGGAAATGTAGGGGATCATAAGAAAGGGGGGGGGGTTGGAAATGTTTGGTCAATTTTTTATTCATATACAAAATGGTCACAATGGGACCATTGTCTCGTTTTATTGCAAAATTCGAAACATTCTTATATTACCTTATTTCTGTAAAATAAGGTAATAAAAGACTTCATTACAGAAAGGGGGATGGGTATAAAGGGGGATGAAATAAACCTAGGGGGTCATACCCCTACTACAAACTTTTGCACTCTTAGTCTAAATTTGACCTTAAATTGTTCCTATTAAAGCCAGTATATCTATTCATGGGTCGGTTTGCTAATTCTGCAAAAACATTCCTTTAGCTTCATTAAATAGAATATTGTATTTTAGATATTTTGGAAATGATAAAAATCCAATTATTCGAACAAAAGTCAACTTTATCTTTCTCGTTAAATCCACGCTCTCTTGCTTTACTTACATAGAAATACTAACATTGATTATTTGTTTTTATTTTTCAGCAAAAAATAAAAAAAACATTGAGACAAAAACAAAAAAGAAATTATCATTGTCATAGAGGGTAAAACTTTTTTTTACCATTCACTAAAATGACAGTTTGTCTACACGTTTTGTTTTTTGGACCTACCTGGAGGTCCTATAAATTAACCTGTGTTTGTTCGTCTGTTACCAACTTTTTTCTGGATCGAATCATAGGAATTTTGCGATTTTTGGTATTTTTAAAGGTGCAAAATGGTGATAACCAAAATTTGACGGAGCCCGATTTTTGAAAAAAAATATTTTTGTTAAAAATCTGTTCTTTAGTTTTTCCTAAATTTTTGTATAAAGACATAGAATTACAGTGTGCTGAATATGAAAAAGTTCATTTTTCGAAAAAAAAAATTTGGCACCAACTTTCAAAATTTTAAATTATTCAGTTTTTGTTTCTACATTGCCTTCATTAAACTGTTATTATTCGTTTTATAAACAGGTAGGTCCATAAAAGTATCACTTGTTTTTTTTTTCATAAGAACATCTAAAAATTTTGAAACCTTGGGACGTTCTTAACTTTTTGAGTTTTTTTAAGCCTAAAAATTGTTCTTCACCATTTTTTGAGTTATTTCATAACAAGAATGGAAAGTCAAACGAAGGAAAAAAATCATAATGATTATCAAAAAGACTTTTGGGATGCTGCCCAACAACTTCATATATCTAACTGCTCCAAGGAAGATTATGAACGTTTTGTAGACAAATGTAAGACATTGACAGATCCGCAGTTCTTGTCCGAAATCACCGAATATCTCTTGGGAAGACTTCGATACGTATATGAGGAAGTTGATTCTACTAAGATGTTAACTTCATTAATGGAAAAGTTGATGAACTTATTAAACTCCAAATCTTACAGCAAAATTAAACCTGTGAAAGTCGATTCTATGTATGCTAGTATTCTATTGCTTTTTGGTGTCGAACACTCAATGTTCAATTCAAAGATTCTAACCAAATTCATTCTGGCAAGTTTGATGTCAAAATCAATATCAGATGGACGCGTTCTTGGAGCAATGACTTTGGAATTCATTCTATCAGGGTTTATCAAAAATGCTTGTTTTGATATAGAGGAATGGAAATCTAACGATATTTTTTGTACCTTACTGCGCCATTTTGGAAAGGCTATTTCTAAAAATAACCGATCTCAAATACTTCCTTTTTATAGAATAATCATTCATTTTTTCATCAATAACCAAGATTGGGTGTTGGTTAAGGACATCTTGCCAACAGTGCTTGATATCTCAAATCACAAACAAAACTTTAGTGAATATATTGAACTATTTGAAGGCTTGGACTCAGTTGATGCAGAGCGTCTCAATGTTCTCGTTCAATGTGGTGTTCCATTTTTTGCGGAGGTTCTGCATCGTGAGTCCTTGAGCGTTATTGGATCTACCAGAGATGCAGAATATGAAAGCATGCTGAAATATGTAAAAATGATTTTCAAAGATGATTTTTATTCAGATACAGCTAAAAAACTGATAGAACTCGATGAAATGAAGACCAAAGATGATAACAAAATGTGCAACGCTGATGGGAAAAGTATTTTGCAAAGACTGATCATTGATTTAAAAACAGAATTTTATCATCATGATTTTTATATTGATCTAGTTCGTGTTCAAATACAAAACCTAAAGCATCTACAAGTTAAAGGATGTCCAAAATTTTCATGGGAACAACCGGATGCTAGATTCAATCGAAACACAAACATTCAAGATTTTCTGCACAGTAACAAAGTAACGTTGAAATTAATTGGTAGAAATATCTTTGTTAACAATCTTGAAATCGCACACTTTTGGATTAATGATTGGGCGCAACCACATATTGGACTTGGTTTTAGTTTTACTGCGGTCGCAAGGTTATCAACGGAAGGCACAGTTGAAATTATACTGCAAAAAGAACGACATATTTATGAAAGGAAAAGAGATGGATATTTTAAGCTGATGAATGAATTGGTAGATTTGGAAACTTTCTTGCAGTCTCAAAATATGATACATACTGGTACCAAACGAAAGTACAATATCGGAGAGGAAAATAGAAACTGAATATTCTTACTTGAAAACTCGATTGATCATGGAGACCAAAGCTTTGGCATTCAATGGTTCGTTGTGTGTCAATTTTGTGCACTCTTGAGTCATTTAATTTTGAAATCTAGAAAATTGAAATCACCACACCACAAAAACGGCTATAACAATTTTTTTTTAATCAGCACAACGCTTATGAGCATACGAAGGCTCAGAATTGTAGATTTCCTAAACATAACATAAACATAAACGCTAGCCTAAGTATTTTCCAAGTCTTCATTTTTTTATGTTCAAAAAGGTTTGGAAGTGGTCAAGCACAAAAAGACATTACATGGTTAGGTCTCAAAATCTGAACGCCGTTTTAATTGAATGTTTACAAAGTTTTATGAGATTTTACAAACACTTTGCTCTGGTTGAAATAAATGCATTATAATTCATATTCTTCTGTGCTTAATCGTAGGAGGAGTTGAATAAGCAGGGGAGTTGGTACTCTGGGAGGAAATCCATAAAATGGGGGGGGGGTCAATATCAAGTGATTTTGGGGTGATTTTCCCTAAAACCTCTAGGAAAATGAAGGCTTTGGCATATTTTTATGAAAATTTCATAAAGTCGGGGGGAGGGGGGTTATTATAAAATGCTATTGGGTGGGGTGATTTTTGTGACCCCCTACAATTAAGCACAAAAGAGTAAGCATATAATAAGCATACGCTCTGCCTTGATGCTTTGAAAGCTTAAGCATACACGAGCCTGGCCAAGGCGTAGACACTTGCTTGTAAAAAAAACATGTTTATGCTCTTAAATTTGAGTGATTAAGTATTATTACTAAATTCTCTTGAACTGATCATGAAATCATCAAACCAGTGTTCCTGTACCGCACCTGATTTCAGACTTCGGTCTTCAGCTTACCACTTCCTTTTGTGTGTTGTGCTTTCCTTTTGTTGTTTACTTTTTTTATTTCTTTCATCCAAAATGTATATTTGGTTTTTATTACAAATTGTCATGGTTAGTCGCTAGTTTGTATTTTCTTCAGTGCATATAATTTCACAATACTTCTTTATATTTTTCAGCCAAAACAAAAAGTAAAAATGATAAGAAAAAATTGATACTACAACAGTACAAATTAATAATCAAAGATGGCGTCACAAATCAAAGATCTTGCCATGGATGAAGATATTGGACCCTCCGTTGATTCACCATTGATCGAGGAACGCATTGCTGCAAGACGATTGAGGATAACAAGGCGTATGGAGGCTTTAAAAAAGTATGGTTTTTTTTTGCTATCTTCTTTTTCATACTTTCTCAAAATCTCTCTCATCCTTCTAAAAAGCTTACTTGAATGGAATCTCACACTTTTCTGCGAGTTTTAATCTCGCGAAAATAGTAAAAATTCGCGAAATCACTAATATCTTTCCAATGATACCAAATTTAAATAAAGAATGAAGAATTCCTCCAAAATTTATAAGGTAAAAGAAAAAAGAGTACACACTTAATCGTGAATAGGCTTTAATGACCTTCAACGACTGGGTTTAATTTTGATATAATTTAATTTTGTCTTTCTCCATTTGGTAAACTCGGTTCCCATGCCCATTCTCCCCACAAGTTGTAAGGGTTTAAATTATATTACTTATTTGGGAAAGAATCCACATAGTATATCGGGACCAATTTTCTCAATATACTCTTTGTCGTGACATGACGTCAGAATTGGATGACAACAGAGCACTATTGTTTTAAAGAATCTGTTCACCCTATGGACACACGATCTAGATCTGGATATCATAGATCGCTTTTGGATGTAACATTTTCAAAAAGTTTTTTGGTCTTTTCATTTTAGAGACACTCTTGGAGAAGATGTTACAGTCAAAGTTTCATCCGAACCAACTAAAGAATTATCCAAAAGCCGAAAACAAATTGAAGAGAGTTTCCAAGTATGTATTCATGATATGCACCACTGGAGAGTCTTCTGAGAATTTTTAAAATTTTCCACCCAATACGTCACTTAAACAATAGAAAAAGTGACGTATTTGGTGGAACAAAAACAGAAAAGTTGCATAATTTCGTAAAGTCATTGCAGTGGTCTATATCATGAATATATACAATGAAGTTTTGGTTTTTGGTTTAACCCATTGGCGTATTACCAATGTAGTTTTGATAAAAGTTTTTTAAGGGAGATAAAAGAGTAGCACTCTCTCCGCTACCTTCGGGTAGATAGCTATCGAAAGAAGAGCCTTCGGGTCACCTTCGACTGCGGTCGTAATCACTGACCTTTATATACCCTGGACCTAGCTTCTCAATCCCAGCCAAGCAAAATCTTTGATCGGAGTTTTTTGAAAATTGGTACCCTAATGGCGGCACTACTCGATAGCGGTGTAAATGCATCGAGAGCGCTAGGTCTACTTTTCCTCGAATTCTTTTGATGATGTAGCGGCGTTAGACGTTAATTTTTAACTTGTAATGGCTTCTCCTCGGGTACCAATTCCAAAAAAAACTCCAATCAAAGATGGCAGATATTGCTTGGTCCAGGGTTATATAAAGGTCAGTGGTCGTAATATTTCCTTACTAAAGTATTCACTTTATTTTTCCGTTTCTCAATAGCAATTAGCAAAGTTGATCTCAGATGGTACAGAGTTGGTATCGAATATCGAGGTAGCGTGTGACTCGAGGGAAGCTACACTACGACAAGAAGAAGATGAAAATGTCAGACAAAGGTATGTGAAAGGTTGGAAAAAATCAGTGATTCAGTTGCCTTTTTCTAATTCGATCTTCATGTAACTATAATTATATTTTTTTCTTCGAATTAGAGAAATATTTAAAAAGAGCATTTTACACTAATTTTAACCAAGATTTAAGTTCGAATTATAGAAAGATTTATATAGAGGTTCGAATTAGAGAGATTTGACTGTGTGTACTTACCTTTGTTCTAATTATGATTTTAAACTTCTTGATCTAATATTTCTCACAACATACCTCGTGTCGTTTAGGCTATTCCAGATAAGTTATTCCCCTCTCATGTTGGGGATAGTCAATTTACCCCCCCCCCTCCCCATCTCGATGTTCTATATTTTTTGAGGGCACCATCTCATGGTAAAATGACTTCTTCAAAGGGATAAAACTTTTTCCTTGAACGGCCTATTTGCTTACTCAGCTTTTTTGCGAACAATAGAAGCAGTTTGATGATTTTCGAATTATTTTTAAGGTATTTTCGAATCATATTGTTCTCTTATTTTTAGAACACAAAAATTGCAAGATGAAGTCAAAACAGCTGCTATCAAATTCGAACAGGTTTGTAGACTGGAGTCGTTTATAATCCATGTAATACAGTAATATGTGTTTGAAAATGATAATTAGATATTCGTAGTTGTGATAAGTCAAGAGATAGTCGAATGAGCTTGACAGAAGCAATGTTAATTTTTATTTTTAAACATGTTTCGATATATTAATGATCATCAGTAATTATTTAGTGTTCTAAAAATAAATAAAAATTAGGTTATTAAAAGTGCAAGTATAATTATAAAATGAGACGAAGTACAAGGACAAAATCAAGATAATCAAACTATCAAATTAACTTTTCAACGTTTTCTGAATATTCAAGACACCTCTTAAACGTTATAATATAATATTAGTTGTATTTGTCCTTTCCATTATTTTTTTTGCCCGAGTTAGTCATCTAGTTGGTTTGACAAGTGAATTTCGGAAGTCGACATGAAATTCAGAAATTCATTAATTTTAGAAACAGCTCGACCATTTTAAGCGTCTTAGTGCTAAAAAAATCTGAAATTATCCCTTGTCATTTTGTCATTTACAGATATGTTTCATTCAACGGGCTCAAAAAAAGCGAAAATTTGAGCTTTGACATGTGTTAATCCGAAGAAAAAACTACAGTGATCCTGGCAGTGTTTCTCTATATCCGCTCTGTCAGGGTTTTCATAACCAATTAACTTTAATGAAGACTGGTTTCAAAAGTTTTCTTTATTTTTCCCTCGTTACTTTTCAATTTTTTTTTTCAGATCACCAAAAAATGGGAAGGTGCACTGAAGAAGGACGTCCCTCAACAATTAAAAGAAGTACTTTGTTTTTTTCATAGTTGCAGCCTGTTCAAAATTGTATTTTGTCCAAATTATGACAGACTAAAGTCTATTCACGATAAGATTGCACTCTTTTTTCATTTACTTATAACTTTTGAAGGAATTCTTCAATCTTTATAAATTTGGTATCATTGGAAAGATATTAGTTAGTGGAACAATTTGAAATAAAAAAATCTTTAAAATAATTCTAAAAATGAAGATGAAAATGAAGAAGATCTTGTAGAAAAGTGCTATAACTATCATTTTCACTGAAGTGAAACCTTGATTATCGAACGTCATCACTGTGAAAAAATTTCTCAAAAATAATCATTCAGTCAAAAGATATCAAACAAAGTTATAAGCTGATTGACGTCTAAAAACGCTGTTTTTTGCTGTTTTTTGGGGTCAATCACTTATTGACTTTGTATCATAACTTTGTATTGAATAAATATTTTAGTGAAATTTCTTCACAGTGATGACCTCCAAAGATCAAAGAGTGATATCTCTCCAGTGAAAATGAAAGTTATAGCACTTTTCTACAAGATCTTCATTTTTTTCTTCTTCATTTTCATCTTCATTTTTAGAATTCTTTTGAAGATTTTTTTATTTCAAATTGTTCCACTCACAAATATCTCTCCAACGATACCAAATTTATAAAGATTGAAGAATTCCTTCAAAAGTTATAGGTAAAAGAAAAAAGAGTGCACACTTATCGTGAATAGACTTCAGTCAAAGATTGAAAGTAAATAAGTTTAGATTTTTTTGATAAAAAAGGTACAAGAGTAAGTTTAGATTTCTTATTTTGAACTACATGTTTTCTATATAAGAACAAAGTTTATGGAAACATTGACTTTGAGGCCAAATTTAAGTACATTTTAAGAAAATTTTCAAAGCTCTGCAGTTTCTTAGGAAATTAGACCAAATCATTCACAAAGTGCTGGGAATAAGAAAACTTAAAGAATTATTTTAATTTTCAAAATCTAAAAAAAGTTAAGAACCTCCGAAATCTGTTCTTTTTAGCGTGCGGCTGCATCCTTAGTTTAGCATTATGTCTATGAGTGTGGTTGCTCGACTCGCTTATTTCGACAAATTGATAATCTACTTACTTACTAGTTACTTACTTTAATCTCAGATGCTGGAATCACAACGTGAACTATGTGACGAAATGATCGGTGAAAAAGACAACCTGATTGATGAGCTGCAACAAGATTTAAAACAAAAAGATGACCAGTATGTTAAAGACCTAAGAAAACAGGTAAAATATTTCTGGACCATCGAGGTCGTCTTTATCAGAAAGGAATGACGTTGAAAGGTCTGTCTCTTTGAGACTATAATCAATTCAATGACTTCTGTTCATAAAGACCTAAGAAAGCAGGTAGAAATATTTTGATCCTTCGGCGATCTTCCCAATTTGATTACCCCTTTAATGCCAGTCAGGAGATGTTGACGAAAGTTGGTTCATAACTTTAAAGGTTTCATTTTTACATAAGTTTTCCCGTTTCATATCAGACATATAATTCATATCAGGACAGTGTCTGGCTATTTTATATTATGCTGATATAAACAAAAAATTGTTTTTCTTTTCCTCGTTCTGACCAATCTTGCTCCACATCCGTATATCAAAAAGCTTGTGAATTAGAATTGATGAGTAAGCAAACAATATCTCTCTTATTTGAAAACAAAACCTTTAAATCAGAAAGCCATTCCCTGAATGTGGAAGCGAAGGCGAAAAAAATTTTTTTCGCGGAATTAACTTTCGCGAATGGCGACCTTCAGCATTTTTCGCGGAACTTAATATTCGAAAGTTTCTTCTGCGAAAGTATTATTAGAGGTTTCAGTTTGGGGTACTTTGGCTTTTATGTGTTGTTTTATTCAAATTTTCTTTTTTTTGTTTCAGTCAGAAGATGCGGATCTCATGCTTGAACGAATGGAAGAACAAATCAAAACATTGAATCGTGCTCATAAGAAAGAACTTGACAATGTTGAGAATGCTTTCTATTCCGAGCGGAGAGATGTACTGCAATCGCACAAAAATAAATGGTATTTTTTTATTAAAGGAGACTCTACTGTAATATGATTTATAATGGTAATCACGCAAACAAGATCAACTTATTTAGAAACAAAACCTTTTCCCAGGCACACAACGTTGTCTCAACGTTTATTCAACGTTCACAACGTCCATATAACGTTAGATGAGCATTGAAACAACGTTGTGTGCCCGCTGGGTTCAAAACTCTTTACTTGAACTTTGAGGCCTCGTATGATTATACCTAGTTTCTTACAAACAAAGTTTTACATGTTTTAGTTTAGTTTACAATTTGACCCTTACAAAATGGTATGCAAAATTTTTCAGGACCAATCAGAGTGAACAACGGCGTCAGAAAGAACAAGAGTATTTAGAATTACGTCAGAAACACGTGGAAAATTACGAGGAACAATTGAACACGTTGCGAGTTCAAGATGCAGAGGAGTATAACATGGTCAAAATCAAACTCGAAACTGACGTTCAGGTATATCAGGAGGCAGTAGCGTAGCCAAGAGGGGCGCGAAATTTGTGTAGGAGAGAAGATTTTTATAACACAGTAATTATCTTTTTATATTACAAATAGATCATTACAGTGTCATAAAAATCTTCTCTCCTACAAAAATTTTGCGCCCCTCTTGGCTACGCTACGGGGGAGGCTCTTACATAAAACTTCTGAGCTTTAAAAATTTCTTCAATTAGACTTTTTGTCCAACGTAGCAATTTTTTTGAATGTAATAAAAACTTTATTAGAATATGTTTTAAAGAGCATAGTCGTATCATTTCACATTCTGTTGTCTTTGGACTTGAAACCTGAATAATAATTTTTTTGTTTGTTCAGATTTTGGAGCAAAATCTTCAACAGATGAAAGCAACATACCAGTTAAATCAAGAAAAACTCGAGTATAATTTTCAGGTATCGACACTTTGTTTTGGCAATATCCTAATGGGCTATCCCAGAAAATAATTGTACCCCCTATGAACGTTGATGAGGTCTTTTTGGGGGAAGGTGAACCCTTCTTGGTTTTTTTTTTATTTTTCAGGACCCTAATTGGATTTTTTTTCACATCTTTTGGAACAACCTGGATTCTCAACCTCATTCTATTGACTCATTTTACTGACCACCTTGGATTTTAACATTCGCCATTCATTCATTCATACATTCATTCATTAACAGGTGTTGAAAAAGCGGGACGAAGAGAACACGATAACGAAATCACAACAGAAGCGTAAAATCACACGCCTCCAAGACCTTCTCAACAATTTGAAATTTAAACTCAAGAAGCAAGAACAACAGTACAAGTAAGCAAAACCTTAGGGCTATGTCAGAGAAACATTTACTCGTCATGTAGATTTTGTTTGAGGTCTGATTTTAGCTTCGGGCGTTATGCTTAGAAAAGCTGAAAAATCCAGATAGCATTATATGTCAACAGAACAACAAAGGTCCAGTCACTACCTTAAGGGAAGAAATTTTGGCGGGAATTTAATTTGGTGGATGGCTGAAAAATCTAAAAATCAGGGAAAAAGCTAATTTTGGCGATAATTTAATTTGGCGGATGACGGATTTTTAAATCCGAAATCACGGTGAAAACATTGATATTGGGGGGGGGGGGGGGGTGAAAAATCGGACACAAAAGAAAAAAATTAAATTTGCCGGGAATTTAATTTTCTTCCCGCCAGAATTTCTTCCCTTAAGGTATTGTCTTTACGTTCGAAATGAAGGACTTTTGATTTATAAAAGCAACTCTTGAAAGGAAATCTTACTAAGAAAGTCGCGTGTGTGATTTCATTAGATTTCACCTCAACTTTAAGGGGTTGGGAAGGGTACTTAGTGCCTACTTTTCTTGATTACGGACTCCCAAAACACTAGAAATGCTAGAACAAACCAGTCGGTACGCAACACCAGAAAGCAGGTGTTGCAAATTTAAGATGATAAGCTAAATTCATTTTTGCTGGTATTCTTTGTACTCCAACCAAATTTTCTTAAAGGGACGAGAACCAAGCTTTTTCAGATGATTTGAAACGAATGACTGAACAGTACAAGGAGCTACAAAAGAAATTTAGGTAAGTAGTAGCTAAAAGTCTGTAGACGTTTATAAAAGGTATACATACGTAGGATCAATTCTTGAAATAGTCACATTGCAATCGGCGCCGAAATATTTGGCACAAAGGGGGAATTCCCTCAAAACTTTAAAACTGAAAGTGATTTTTAAGTACTTTGAAGTACGGTTTGAAAGCTGAGTTTTAACATTAGACTTAAGACTTACGACCTCAGGATCTCAGGATCTCAAGATCTAAAAGCTCAAATATGTTCCAATAAGGCTGAGAATATAGTCTGGAAGCCATTTAACACCTCCAAAATCGAAAAATCCAATGAAACAAAGTGGAAGTACTGAAACTGCAATTCTCGCCCGATCTTTAAATTCTGAAAAACGTTAAAATACCCAAAATTGCTAATATATTTCGGCGCCAATCTCACCCAAAGACGAAAAGCTCTTATTTTTGGTTGAATTGGTGGAGGTTATAAATCGGTGAGAAGATTATTTCTCGATTAATGATGAGGGAAAACCTCGAAAACTTGAAAAAGCAAACAGAGGGCACCTGACAGTACCTGATAAATGAACGGTATCTTGTATACGGTATACGGTAAACGGTATCAGCCGAGCCCATGCAAAGGCTCACTTCAGTGCATGCCTTCAAAAGACGATATCTTGTTACTCAACTATTTTTCAGACATTTCCAAACAACGGACAACAAGAAGTTTGTGGATATTTGGAAAATGAATGAAGAACAAACAAGAGAGTTGATCGAAGATTTGTTATCCGCTGATCGTATCATCTTTGAACAGCAACTTGGTATGACGTGGCGTTCACCTGAAATGTAAGTTTTATGACTCTCATTTGATTTACCACTAGGAGGCTAGATTCTGTAGGTTTGGGGAATGTTGAGGGCCGGACCCCTAACAACGAACCCATAACTAAATCCGTTTGTCAGAAAAAATATTTGTGAAAAGGTTACAGTTAGAGATAAATCATCGGTGGAAAGGATAATCCTTGGATAGGTTATGAAAGCTGAGAAAATAAGCCTTTTAGTCAACACATTTTATTTCCGAAACTGCAATCCAAAAATGACAACAAAGAAATTTTTCTCTCTTTTAACATTTGTAGCAATTTTCTGCAAAAAGTTGGTCCTATCAACGGCTCGAAGAAAGCTATATCGAAGACTGCGTTGGATGCAGCTACGGAGATCTTAGCGTATGATGAATCCGCTGACAGTAACTCACACGGCAAAATGACTGCAAAGACCTCTACGAAGGAGGGCAGCACCAAACAAGAGATTGAGCACAGCCATGAAGATTTGGACGCACCGCTTTCCACCGGAGCGATCAAACGAATGCTGGAACTGCTTTGTGATGAATCGGTAAGTTAGTATAATGTTTTCACTGCTGAACCTATTTCAGGAATCAAAAAATTTACCCGAACCAAAAATTTCAACCAAACTCTTCAGTGGCACCTGTGGCATTAGTTTTGTTTTCAGTGGCTTTAAGTATTAAACCAGAATTCTAAAACAAGCAACAAACTGAGTTCTGTATCAAAATGTTATGGACATTCGAAGTACCACCGAGTGTACTCCTAATCGGCAGCGAACGTGTTTATGTGGTCGTGCCTTAAAACAACGTGTTGTGTTTGAATTTCAGATTGATTTTCATTTTCACGGTGACTTCCATGCTAACTTTTTCGGCTAATCTCCGCTAATCTCCTCTGCAAAACTGCAGGTAGTATTCAGCAGCCTACTAGCCCAGGCAAAGGCTCACTTCAGTGCAATACCTGTAAAAAAACTCTTTAAAAACTATTTCAATCTACAAGTTTTGATACCTTGTCTGATGTCAATCTAGCTTTTTTTATAATTGACAGGGATTTCTTGTTGAAGCAAAGTTGATCAAACTGTTGGCACCCATTGAAAAAGATGAACAATCGCTGATGAAGTTGGATGCCATCTTTAATGTAAGTTTCCATGGTAATGGTGCCGTTTTTATTTTTGAAAAGTGGAGTGTTGGCTTTTTCCCAGGTCATAATCTTAAAAAATTTGTCTAGCTCCTTCAGTTTACGAAATACAACTCTGAAAACAGCAAAGAGTTCATTTTTGTTTGCTATCTCCTGTTGTGATCTATTCTGAAAGTTTCAGCTTTTAAAATGATATATAGTCCCAACGATGAGAAGGAGTTAGCAGGCATATAAAAGATAATTCCGTATGCTAAAGTTGAATTCAATAAACGATCCCGTGTAGTTTGCACGAATAATGTTAATGTACATACAATTAATTAATTTTGTATTTGATTGTGTCAATGTGAGAACTGCTATATGAAACCCTATCTTCTTTTACCAGGCCATCGGTATCGAGTCAGAAAGAGACATCGTATCACTCGGCAAGTATTTCTATAATCGTTATTTGGAGAAACTCGAACAACCCGAAGACGAAGAGGAACAGAATGGAGAAGAGTCCTTGACCAATGAAAACGCTCCAATAACAGAAGGAGCCAATCAGGATCAAGATCAGGTTGACACGCCAACCAATCAGAAACAAGAAGCTTGTGATTTAACCAATCAGGAGACGGCATCAAATGAAAGTTTAGAATCGATACCGATGGTTGTTCGACAAGAGCTCATTCATCCAAACGAAGTTGTGAAATCTTTGAGAAAGTTTATTGACGATAATCGAGAACCATTCAAGTAAGATTTAAGTTGATATGGCGTAGCACTCACGTGTATGATAAAAGTTTTTTGTAGGTATAATCCCGGTGACCAGGTAGCTCCTTCGCTTTGTTTTAACCGCTTTAAAGAGATAATCAGATGGTTTGTAATATTTGGCATGTGGGATCCTTCTATCGTCTCGAACAAAATCTCAAAATATTTTTGCCTACCTTAAGGGAAGAAATTTTCGCGAGAAGAAATTTTCGCGGAAGAAATTTTCGCGGAATTCAATTTCGCGAATTTGGGCATAATTCGCGAAATTAAATTCCGCGAAACACACCAAAATTGTTAAATCGCGAAATTAAATTCCGCGAAATTCGATTTTTTTTCTTCTTCTTTTATTTTGTTGTTTTTGACTAGGTATTACCAAAAAAAAGATGGACACAATTGATTTTTAAGCATTACAACGTGTATTTTTTATCAAATATAAACAAATATAAACAACTCCATGATGCTTAAAAGTTAATCTAAGTTGATAAATTCTTCTCAATCGCGAAATTAAATTCCGTGAAACTTTTAAAACTGGCTCATTCGCGAAATTAAATTCCGCGAAATTTGCCATTTTGAAACTCTGATTCGCGAAATTAAATTCCGCGAAAATTTCTTCTCGCGAAAATTTCTTCCCTTAAGGTAACTATTTTTCAAAGTCGAGATATTTAAATTGCAAGTTTTTGACTTTTGAAAATTGTTACACAAAAATACTTTGAGGTTTTACTAAGGACCACAGAAGATTTCTGTAATCTAAATATCTCAAACCATCTGATTATCCCTTTAATAAGAGAAGAAGGCTACAAAGAGTGTATATCTTACCATTTAAATCAAAATGAGCATCGAAAAAGCTTTGAAACGCTACACATAGCTACAAACAAAATATTAAAGTTACTCCAAAATTCGGTCAAAGAATCTAGAACACTTCAAAACTAGGTGAGAATTAATCCTAGACATCCTGTATCTTTGCTTTAGGGACAGTCGCAAATCAAACACCGTCCGTATCGGTAGTTCATCAGGACGTGATAGCAGTTACGACGAACAATATTGGACGCAGCTAGCTTCGGTTATTGATCTACAGAGAGAACGCCTGTGGGATGGGATGGTATCAGGATTTGAGAAATACAGTCAGATATTGAAAGAACGATCGACTCTCATTGGTGAAACTGATTCCCTTAGACAACAGGTATTTACTTTTAACTGAACTAGTTGACCCAGGAAACTTTTTTCTTTAGACTTTAGATGAACTGAGTAACCCGCCCCGCCGGGTGTTATGTGTCCACGTCGTTGTGTCCACATAACGTAAGAACAACGCTCAGACACTTTGTGTCCCAGGCCATCATTTTAATTTTAATATAAATTGAATCTTTTAATGGAAATAATTTTGCTCGCGTTTGCTTATTTTTTCGGTTCCAGGAAACCCCGAAAATGTAAAATTTGTCCGAAAAAAGTACGAAATTAGTGTCCGCAGAATGTTGTATTGTTATAAAACTTTTCGACCGCGAAAATTAATTTTCTTCAGTTATGGTTTTTTGAAAAGCCTCCAACTTCAAATCAATAGTATAATTTTCTTTTAGAATTCCGAACTGCGAATGCTTTTACATCAGTACCTAAGCTCTAAGGTAAGTTAGCACTTTTATTTAGGGGGGATCGATTGAATTGCGGGTATAGGATTTTATTAAGCAACAAGAATATGTTACTTTTTAATACAACTTCAATAATCAATATTTTGCGATTGGCAATTTGTCACTCAAATCTTCTAATGGAATACTTGTGCATAACATTTCCAATGCATACCTATAATATTTTTAGAAACGTATGTTATGAATTTTATGTTTCGAGCGCGTTACAATTTTCCGATCTGTACTTTAAATAACCAGTGACCTTTAACCCGTGCTTCCCACTAACCGACAATTTATCACGATTTTGTTTGCAGGTCAATCAAGAATTGGAGATTCCACCGACACGTGTTTTGCAAGTTGAAACTGGACATTCAAAGTAGTAGTGCTTTTTTGTTTTGGGCCTATAAAAAATAGTTTAAAGCAGATGATACTGCTTCAAAATTTAGCCAACCGGGCTAGCCCGCTTCCTTCAACAGCCGACACTTTAGATTATATTTTATGTATTCATTGCATAGTTCCTTTTCCGATTGGTTTTGATGAGAGAAAATATCTCCGGGTAGATTCTAATCATTCTGCATGGTTCTGCCGTGTGATGATCTTGAAGTTAGGTGATCTGTGTTGAGATTTGCGACCCGTTCCAATCCTCTACTTTAAAGATTACGTCATTAATTGAATGATTTGAAAAATTGTTGTTTAGAGAAGTCAATGAGAGAGAAAACGTTTTTTTCCTGCTGACGTAAAATTAGTAAACGAAATTGATATCCTCTTTATTCGCTAAAATCTACATCAATCCACTACTTCAAAAAAATAAAATGAAGATAAAAATGCTGACATCAGCAAAATGTCATCAATTGTCAATCAAAATATTCCCTTTATGTCACCATCGCTATCACACTACTATTTTAGTTCAAAATTCCACATTCTTTCCTTTTCAAAATATTGACTTTTAAAAAAATAGATTCAAAAAAATCGGAGAATTTAATGTTGACACAAAGTTTCATAGACGTGACATCTTCGTCGCAAAAAAACACATACTCTCTCGAACTTTAGTTTTTTTTTCTTTCTTTTGAACACAAAAAAAAGTTGAAACGTTATAACTGGACTGGCTGCGAGTGTGTACAAAAAATACTTTTTCGTTGGTATGGTTTGCGTGTGCTTATTATTTTTTTAAACAAGGGTCAAATTGTAAGCTTTATTTTTACTTATGTTTATCGCCACAATCTGTGGTTTTTATCTAGCACTCGCCGTTCCATGGTATGCTAAATCTATTTGTAATGTCGCCCCATTTTGCTGTAGTGATGGATTTGGGCTAAAATTCTGTACACAGCCCTTACATTGAATTTCCAAAGCTGTATTGCTCAAAGTTTTTTCATCTCCATGATGGCTTTTGTCCAAGACAAAAAAAGTATTTCCAAAAAAGTTCAATAGACACCACCAGACTATTTGCCTGATTTTCAGCCCAAATTTTGCCCCTTTATGGCGCTAATAGCGAGTCGATTTTTGATATTACGTGATTTTGGGACCCTGTTAGAGACTCGATTGCTGTTTTATGCTTTTTGTACCCCCTTTGAGAGACTTTCGAGGGTGTAAAAAAAGTTTTGCCAAAGTACCTACCACCCCCCCCCCCCACCCCGGCAATAGACACCTGCATGATTTTGATAACGGAGATTGCTCTGTACATCATTTTAATAATATAAAGAGTTTGTTGTGTATATCATAATATTGTAATTCGTGTAAATATAATTTATTGTGATTTATTATAAATCTGTTGATTTTTAAGATTTTAGATTCTACCGAGATATCGATTTATCTTTAAATCCAGTAATTATCCTTTTAAAAAGTTCGCTATCTTTATGAAGATTTTAAGTTTAATATCATAATTGGTCCGATGTTGGTTTTTCTAAAACTTTTTTCTTTTGGTTTCTAATGGAAATATCAACATCTAGATTGGGTCAAGTGTCGTTATACAATTCCTCACTTACTGATTGTTCCAAGGTTACTAAGTAAAGATCCGTCGTTTTTAATATAACGATATAGACATTTCTGCATTTTCCTTTTTCAAACCTTGTGTCCATAGATTTATAAAGCCCGAAGGACTAGATGTCGTTTTTAAGCCATCGCAGACAAAAAAAATTGAATATCGGAAAAAATATTGTTGCTTTTGTTTTCGAAAACCCGTGAAGCTTCTGATTGTTCAAGAGCTGAAATCCTATTGTAATGTCACGTGACCTAGGTAGGATTTCCTACCTAACCACGGCACACTTTTCAGCAAAGGTTTAACATCTAGCCCTTCGGGCTTTATAAACCTATGATTGTGTCACCCCTGTTTCAGTGAAATTTGTTAGAAATCTAAGCCAATTGGGATAAAATGAAAAATCGATCTGTGGGAGACTGAATTTCTTAATTTTTACCCCTTTTTGACGTTTTTACGCCCTGTGAGAAATTATTTTCCCAATTTTTTGGCCAAAATTTTTCTAACTAGTCCAAATTACGAGAAATTATGTTTCTGTGGGGGAGTCGATTTTTAATAATTCTAATTTTGAAACCCTGTCAGATAAGAGACTTTACTGCTGTTTTACTCTTTTAGAGAGATTCAAGGTTGAATGGCTCAAATTCAGTGGGTGAGTATTTCGACTTTGAATGTTAGCTCCTCAAAAATCAAATAAGTTTCAATTGGGGATATATTTGAAAGAATTTTTCTCTCCGAGGACGAAAGTTTGGCCAATTTGTTCAGTGTGTAAGAGCTATTCCAACGACACTTGGTTGAATGCTTAAGTTATACCGGAAAAAAGGTTGTTTTCTTTTAGATATCAATATAGGTATCTAAGGGCCCTTAACATAAATCTGATAACGGTTTTTGCAAGTCTCTACTTGACCAATGAATTGAAACGTAATGCATACACACTTTACAATGGTAACAAGTTGATAAGGCCCAAAGTATTAAAAATTCATTGGGTTTAAGGAGGCCCCCCGGTGGAGTTTTTCAAACCATAAAGAATTCTTTTATCGATAACGTATCGCACGCTTTTCGAAATCAAAGATCACACAAACCGCCGGGGGCCTCTTTAAAGAATGAAAAAACCAAATTGTGCGCTAACCTGGCTTGCCCTTTTAACGTTCATAACGTCTATATAACGCTAGATGAACGTTGAAACAACGTTATGTGCCAGTCGGAATAAATCCAGGTTAAGAACAGAGGTTCGTAATCTTGGAATTGAGTCTATTTAATAACCTGAATGTCAATTAAAAAACGTATAATTCAAAGACTAAATAAAGCGAATTTAGAAATTCCAAAATGTTTGATCATCCAGAAGAGGGCAGACTATGTTATCGATAACTGTTATTGTTATTCTGGAACAGTGCTGGAATGTATTAAAATATCACACATCTTTCTCTCAAATATTTCATCACAAAGACACAGGACACAAGTTTGTTGTTAGTTTAACCATGTTATATTTTGACTAGTGTCATCAGTCAGGTTAGAAGTTTTTACTTTTATACTATATAACAAAATTTGAATATTTGCACAATTTTGAATACTTTTGACTCGGTTTTATTTATTTACATTTAGTTTGCACTTGGTATGATAGGTACAGTATCTTAGCCAACCAGCTGGCACATAAGTACATAAGCTTTTATATAAGAATTCACTATTTAAGAATATTCATGATAAAATTAGCCAAAATATTAAGAATATACTAGGAATATCACTTTGTGTTTTGCCATTTTCTGAGCAATTTTACCTGTAAATTGTAAGCCTCCAAACTTTCATCACAAAAATGTCATTTTTAGCTTCAGGTATGTATTACATGATAAATTAAGATTTAATTTAGATTCTAACCTAAGAAAATATCTATAATGAAATGGAATAACACCACTCTTATAAAAAAGTATAACGTTGTTTTGGCATTCATTTAACGTTATATTGACGTCTTGTGAACGTTAATTGGGCGTTTAAACGACGTCAAATCCCAGCTTAATAGACCGGCAGATAGACAGACAGTCAATTACAAACATTTAGAGAGGAGGACTGGAGATCTCCTGATTGGTGATTTGTATATACTATAGAGAGTTACTTTAGGGCTAATGTAACTTCTATTTGGTGGAGAATCAGGCAGCTACGCGTTTTTTTTTTCATATAAGAACATCCAAAATTTTTGAAGCCTTCAGATTTTCTTAACTTTTTTAGTTTTAAGCCTAAAAATGTTCTTAACATGTTCTTATTTTCACCATTTTTAGAGCATAAAATTGGATTTTTTAGAGTCCCAAAGCCTTAAAATGTTCTTAATAACTTGTTCTTGACATTTTAGCCATCGAAGCCTTGTGTTCTTATATAGTTTGTTCTTATAAAAAACGTGTAGCTTAAGTGATTGCTTTTTAGGTAGACGTAATAAATAATACAGACCAATTAGATCTCTGATCAATTATGCGATTTTTTCTTTCTCAAAATATTACAGTATTAGATAATATGTATCGGTCTTCAGGTACAGTAAAGATTTTAAAGCCAGGATGCAAAAAATGATCTCTCTAATTTTTGTTAAGCTTCTTTCGTCACGTAGAGGATTATTACATACACTATTTCTTATAAGAACCAGTAAATTTGTGATGAGGCTCGGCTGTTCTCAACTTTTTGGCACTTCTTATCATGTTCTAATTTCTAGGGAAAAGCTATTTACCCTATTTTTCCTTTTTGACCATGCTTTGACCGATAAACTGCTTAAAATTCAGCTATTCCAGGCTTAGGATTGTTCTTAAATTGTTCTTATTTTTAGCATTTTTGAGCCTCATTGTTCTTATAATAAAAATAGTGTATAACTTAGACTATAGTTGGTATTACAGGTAGATAGCTTATAGTAATTGTCGCACAGAAAACCCTGTAAAAACAACATTCCAATCTAATTATGGGTTTATATTACACTCTGATATGTGTATCAAATAGATTTTTGTGACAAGACTTGGTTGTATAATACCAATCTTTTAATACTGTAGAAGAAGCTAGAATAGTGGTTGGATGGTGAACTGACAATATGCGAGTAGTGCGACTTGTAACTCGCAACTCGCATATCTAATATAAACTCGAACTTGCAAGGCCAGGTCGCAACTCGCATAATACAAATTCACGTTGGATGCCTTAGCATTTTGATGAAATTTTATAATGATAACGAGGTCATATCATATAGACATATTATGTATAATTCTTGTTTACGTAAGATTTGGTTATTTGGATTTCATTTTATCATTTTTAACATTTACTGTACTGTATTTTTAGTATCTTAAATACTAAGCTATCTTGATAGTTACGCCGTTTGATCAGTTTTATCATTTTTAAAAGAGTGAGATTCTAAGAAGAAGAAAAAGTTCCTTACTTGTTTTATGTTTTTTTGAAAGACAATCATGATAAATCATTAGCATTACCATTATTCTTTCTTTTTGATAGGCTGGCGAATGAAAATTTAGGTCCACCGAATTTCTAGATCCTAGGTCGGCGAATTCTTAGCAAGTCCAGTGTATTGATTAGCGTGAATATGTTATTGAAGCGGCGACCTGAATTTTTCAAACGGCGCGTTGTAATTTTTTTCGTGCCTATTGGGCCGGCGAAATTCACCGTTCGCCGGGATTAAATAAGACCCCTGAAAACTTAATAAAGATTTTCAGTCCTGGGCGTTGAAAATCAAGCGCTTCGAACTCTAAAGCAAATCGAGTTTTCAAGAAAATTCCTTTTATCCTAGTTTCAAATGTTATTATCTATTCATTTTCAGAGTAAAAAAAGTTTAAAATACAGGGGAACTTTTATGCAGAATGTTGTCGGCGTAATTTTGGCTAATTTGTTTAAAACAAGAACAGTAAAAAAATGTCCAGTGATGAAGTTTTCCAAGAAGATAATGGTGTACCAAAGAAAGGTTTGTTAATTTCTTTCACTGTTTCATCTTATTTGTCACTTTTATCAATTTTATGCTAGCTCTCTTTTAGACGGCCACTTTTTGTTCTGCCTGTTCGAATACACCTTGTTGTCCCAGTCTTTTTTTCTTGCACCTATAAACAATAGAAAAAAAGACTGGGATGGTTTTAGGGTGGTACAATGGACAAAAAAATTCCCGCACAACAATTGGCTTACATACATTTCCCCAGCCCCACTGGAAAATTCGGCAAAATCTTTGTCCCCGGTGGAAAGCATACTACCCTACAATTTCAGCCCCACTGGGGAATCGACTTTGAATTCATCCCCATTGAAAATAAAATTCAATGTAAAAAATTGCACTCCAAAACCATCCCCACTTTTCGACTTAGGAACAATAGAATTTTTATCCCAATTGGGTTTTCAATAGAAAATGTTATCCCCACTGTCGAAAAAGTTTCACCGGGGCTGTGAGACAGGGATGTTCTACAGTTTGCATTGCCTTCTTTTGACGTTAATATAATGACTTTTTCCAATCTTTATCAAGTTAAGATTTTAATTTGCCAACTTTCTGCTTTCACGATTAGAATAGCCAAGGCAGAGAGTCGGCTGTCATAACCAGAGCTCACTGTAGACATCTATCAACCCTAAAACCATTAGTAACATGAAAAAGGGATTATGTACGAGTTTATCAAAGTTGATTGAAGACGTTGCACCCGGGGGTAACTGACCTTGACAGCCGACGGGGACGTGTCGCTGGAGTTTGAAAAGTGGATCCTGTCAGATATGAATGTTTGGTAAATTTGGGACCTTTTCAGAACGAAAAATTGCTTTAATGAATGAATTGCATTCGCAAACCTTGAGAATTCTGGTTAAAACAACTATTGTTTTGATGGAAGAGCCAGCTTACTTTTTTGTGACACGACAACTATGAATTTTTTGCTAAAACTTTTGCACTGAAAATTTTTAAAAGCGAAGTAACTTTTTCACAGCTAAAATCAATCTTCGAAAAGCCCCAAAGCTTTCGCTCTTACGAAATTGGAGACCAACCTCCAGTCGTCTCGTAGGATGGAAATGTCAGAATTGTTTGCTGATTCCAACTTATGTACACAAAACAATGTGCTTTCCAAACAGAAAAATATTTTCCCGTTTCGATGTCATTTTGCACCTTCCAACGCATTCACGTCAAGAAAAATATAACACAAGCTAAGTTGATTAAATTTCGCTTAGATCAATTTTCGCGAAATTTAGTTCTCGCGAAAATTTTAAAATCAAATTTTTTGCCTAAAAATGAAAGAAATTAGGTGAAAAAGTGCCAGAAATTTTAAGTTCTTCGATTCCCCGAAATTAAGCCCACATTATCAAGTTAAGTAGATTGAAAGGCCAGCTCGTCACGCCGTCGTCAATTTCGCCAAAAAAAAGCTACCTACAGGTTTACTTATAGTAGGAAAATATTGGCTGTGATAACGATTATCATTAACAAACATGAGGTTGAAATGAATGTACTTGCATACCAGATTGAAGTCCTACCTGAAAATAAGCATAGATTTTGTGTTTGTCGAAACGAACTAATATTACATAACAGTCTCAGACACTCTGAAAATCTTGATTGATGACAGATCTGAAAAACTTTTTTAAAAATAAAGTGGGAATTTCACACCTTGTCAAAAATTATTTTCACCAGTGTTGATTGGAAGGTAATTTTTGTTGCTTGAAATTAATTGGTTTCAAAATGTAAAAATATGTCTCTGTGGTATTTCTGGCGGGAGTTTAAAACAAAGATTTCTACCGTCAATTTCTTAGCCAGAGCTGTTATAGACGATGTTATCGTCCGCTACAGTGATAGTAAAGGCGAGAAAATATGGCGGCATGGAGTTATGGCGGGGTATACTGAAAAAAAAATCGGCGGGATTTCGAAGAAGACTGGCAAACTCTTTTCGGCAAAAAACCCGTTTGCAAATTTTCTTCAGCCTTTGGTCTTATTTCTTAGATAGTGATTTGTCTTAGACTATAAGTATAGCATAGTCTAGAGCTGCTACTACTCCATGCGACACAATCGTCACACCACCGGCAGTGAAATTCAAATCCAAGTTTTCCAATGAACACCCAACGTGATTGTCCACGATTTTTATTAGTTAAATTTTATTTGAGCAAATGGAAACCAAAACTGTACATTTCTGTAAGGCTACCAGATTTATTGGTGCGGGTGAAATGCATTCTATGGCTACCTACGATATTTTTGTACAAAAACGTCATCATGAAAACTGTCAACATAATGAATGTCACTTGTGTCGATTTCTGCATTAGAAAATTTTAGCTTAGTTAGAAAGACTTTGATTTTGGGACAAAAACTTGAGTGCGAATAGGGCTTACTATTATCGGATAAATTGACGATATTTTTGTGCAAAGCATAACGTCACATCACGAAAACTGTCAGCATAATGACTGCATCAGAAAATTTTAGCTTAGTCAGAAAAACTTTCATTTTGGGGAAAATAATTAAATGTAAATTTCTACTCTCTAAGGCTTACTACAGCTAGTACCGGATAAATTGACAATATTTTAGTACAAAGTAGAACGTCATCATGAAAGATGTCAACACATTGAATAGAGGTGTCGATTAATACGAAAGCAAACATCACAGCTATTTGTGAAATGATCAATAGACAAAATTTGTTACCATAAATAAAATACAATTCAAAGAAATTTTGTAACCTACGTAACGGGGTCAATAAAATAAAAGGAATATTTATTGTATGATTACACCCCCGTCTCTTATAGACCCATTGGGACCCTTCCCACAAATTGGTCAAAATTCTGTTCACAGTGGAAATTTATACTCTAATTTTTGCCCCCCCCCCCCATTTAAAAAAAATCAAAAAAGCAATCCTCCCTACAAAATATTATGCTATTGGGGGGGGGGTACTAGGTTTCGAGGTGACAGGTATGTCCGAGCTGAAAATCGAAAATCGACCCTTTGAGAGACAAAATTTTGGTGATTTTGGGACCCTTTGAGAGACTTTTTCCTAAATTTTGGTCCATTTTTTCCAAATTTTGGTTTGATTTTTTCCAAATTTTTGGAAATCGTGACCCTTTGAGAGAGAAATTTTTGATTTTCGTGATTTTGGGACCCTTTCAGAGACTAACTTTTGAATTTGTACCCCTTTGAGAGACTTTTTAGGAATGAGAAAAGGTATTCTTATGGCTCGCACATACCCGGCACCCATTTTGCCTAAGTACCCCCCTGGGTATTGTTCCCATACCCACTGAATTTTCTGACTTGAAAACAATGGAATTCAAATCCCCAGTCATAAAAGAATATGGGAATATCAATCCCCATCGAGTTTCAGTCCATTATTTTTAGCCCCACTGGCTGAAATAAATCTTACCGGGTCTGTGAGAAGGGGGCGTATGTTTAAAATCTTTTTTGCTTTAAAATAGCTATAGGAATGGCTACCCTTTTCCTGTACACCAGACATAGTTACCCTTTTCCTGTACACCAGACACACCATTTCGTATGTATCTTTTTACACAAATTCCTCCAAAGATCCCGAGGAAAGGTTGTTGGCACTTGAAGACCTTACAGTACCGTTATAATATTTAAAGTGCTAATAGAGATGAGTCTAAAATTGTAAACATCTTTCATGTCTGCTTTTTTACTTAAATTGTGTGCCTCTGTCGACAGTGCAAAACTTAGTGGTATATTTCGCATGTAATTTTTACATGAATCCCTCCCGAGATTCTGGGGAATAGATTGATGTCATTCAAAGACATTACAGCACGGTTATAATATAATATTTAAATCTGCTATCAGTGTCAAGAAAGTGTCTAGAATGTAAAAACATTTTGATGTCTTTTCTTATTTAGTGCACGCCAATGTGGACAGTGCAGAACTTAGTGGTCTCGCGATAATTTCCAACTTTTTAGTTTATTTGAGGTATAATATTGAGAAAATGCGAAAATACTCGTACTTTTCTCAGCTTTTGTTTGACTTTTTTTCCAAAAAAGCGCCCACCACCCTCTCTCGAGCGCTAATTTTTTTAGCGCTCGAATCGATTCAAAAACACTTACTCACTTACCTTAAATCTTCGTTACGATTCTGTCAAAGACTTTGCGACGGGAAAGCCTGAATAGGTATTTGCAGATTGGAGCTGTTAACCTTGATTTTAGAACCGCACCCTTCACACCCTTCACACCCCCCTCCAGAGGGATATTGGTCATCGTTATTGGCCTTTTTTTAGATCGGCACATCGGTATTAGGGAAAAAATAAATCGGTAATCGGTATTTCAAGATCATCTCGGTATCGCAGTAAAAAAAGAATTTATGTCGGCGCGGTATTTCGGTGTTTTTGGTCAACTATCGGTATCAGAGATCATGTGAAATCAAGAAATCATGTTTTCATCTTTCAAATTTTTAAAAGATACAACTACAGAAAAGCGAGTCTAGAAGAAAATCTACATATGAAATGTCGGTAAAATATATTGAAATTTTCAATGAGAAAAGCGAGTCTAGAAAGTTTCCTTAAGATAATGTTGGTACGAAATATTGAAATCGATCGGTATCGGTATATTTGAGCGAAAAGGTGATCGGTTTATCGCTAATCGGTGTAAAAAGTGATCGGTATATTATCGGTATGACGAAGTCCCGCCGGCGGAAAATGCAAGCCCGGCCGGAAAAAAACAACAAAAAGTTGGTTCATCAAGTGGAATAAAAATTCGGAATTGAGAAATCGAGGCAACCATAACAAGAGCATCTCACCTCACTCTCATTCCTGAAAGAAGAGAGGGTAAAAATCTGGTGTGGTTGACTTTTTTGAGCAGTTGACCTTTTTATTTCGATGCAGGAGTGGGATGTTTATGTTTCAGAATGGCACAAGAAAATGATGAAAGTTTTGTCAAGGAAATTTGTAGGGATTTTATACCACAGAAATGGCGAAAAACAAAATGCCAAACCTGCTTCAAAGATATCATTGAACACACAAAAGGTTTGACTCATGAAGAATCTGAGACGTTTATAAAGCAATGTATGGATGAAACTGACAATGATGATGATTGTTTTGAAACTCAAACAGAAGAAACATTCAGAAAAATATCTAGAGGAAGAAATATCATAACATCAACATCAACAATTGTTGCTGAAAATGAACAGCCATGTTTTCAAGAACCTCATTGTCATCAACATCATCATCAAAGGAGAAGGCAATTTTCTCAAGGAAGAAGCTCTAAAGGTTTTTATTTTCATATGTTTTATGTTTCATGTTTTGAATTTTTAAAAATCAAAACAGAAGATCTGAGGATAGACGTTTTGTGGGAGAACGCAACAATCTTTTGAATATAACCTAACCAGACCGTGTCAATCGAACAAATCGAACACCGAATCAATTGAACACAATCGAATAATTGCCATTCGATTGTCGAGCGCTATCGAATCGTAATCAAATGTTACCCATGATTTGCCATTCAATTGCTTCGGTTACGTCTGATAGACCTTTTTTCAAAGAGGACTTCCTGTTGAATAATTATGTAGTCCAGCCATAAAAACAATGATAGAGCCATGCATAATTACTGTATCATGCATATAGTAATAATTATGCGTGGTTTTATCATTGTTTTTCTGCTGGACTACATAATTATAGACCTTTTCGCCTTTGCGTCCGCCATATTGAATTGTATGCAAAAATACAGGAACGAAAATGCCGTGGTTGGATTTAGTTGGAATGTATGCAAAACATATGCAAGTTTACACAAAGATTAAAAAGACAACAAAGCATCTTATAAATAAATATTATAATCATTAGAATGATAAAAGATGGAATTTCTTAATCCAAAAGGAAATATTTACAGAACAACAAAAGCCTTTCAGGAATTTGTTCTTAAAGACATTGCATATTCTGTTTTCATGCCATTAAGAAATTCCACGAAGACGGAGTACACACATCAAACTTTCAAACTTGCAAACTGAAAGCAGTAATTATGACGTCACACTTTATCAATGTTTTGATTTGATCGTCTGACGGTTCTATTCCCAGGAGAATAATTTGCTGTCAGCCGAATAAGGATTGTTTTTTACCTTCGCGGGTGATTTTTCAGTTTGAGATTCTGTCTAATGTTATGGTCTTTTGAAGTGCTTGTTCTAAGAGATGAGTGAATATAATTGTTTTTAGTTTTCAAGAGAAGCAAATTTAATCTTTCTTCTACAAGATTACACTTTAATATAATGCCAATTATGCATGTAAGTTTTTAATTAATACTTTCTTTTTGCATATGTTTTGCATACTTTCTAAGGGAATTTCACCACGGCAATTCGGCAACCATAATTTTTGCATACAATTCAATATGGCGGACGCAAAGGCGAAAAGGTCTATTCAACAGGATGGCCTCTTTGAAAAAAGGTCTATTGCTGCTTCAATTATTAGGTTCAATTGATTTGTGATTACCTTGGCTGTCATTAATCACTCTCGTCATGTGCGGTACTAAGTGCTCGCTCTTCTGATTTTCTAAAGGCAATTAAGTCTCAATCGAACGCCATCTAATTTTGTCATAGCAACTATCTGGTCGTCACTATGTTCCAATTCACATCCTTCTAAACATTTATCATGCAATTTTTGCTTCTCATGTTCGCTATGCTAGTCAACTCTGGGGACTGTGTGACAATACTGTCACACATAGAATTCTTACTCTTCAAAACACTGCACTAAGACTCATGACCTTTAGTGAGCCAAGAACTTCTGCCACTCCCCTGTTTGCTGAGCTTAAATTACTCAAAATCTTTGATCAGGTGAAAGTAATGAATATCTTATTTATTCAAAAATACCTCCAGGGTAATCTTCCATCTGATGTCCTATCAACACTTAATTTTGATGAAATTGATCACAAAACTGGCACCAGGGGCAAAGCTATTAAACTACTAAAACTTTCAACGGTCAAAACCACAAATTTTGGACTTAACTCTTTCTCTAGTCTTTCGTCAAAACAATGGAATGAGTTACTAATAAATCATCCTGACACTGATTTTCACAACCTTGATACTGATGAACTAAAATCTTTAGCTACAAAATTCTATTTAGACAGTTACATCAATATGCCTTCTTACCTGTCTTTAAAAATATAAATAAAAGTAATCACGAAAAAGCACGCGAAAAAAAAGACATAAGTGTGAGAACAGAGTAATCAAACTCGTTAGAAAAAGTACCATTAGAAGTCATAAAAAATCAACCTGAATAAATGCAATCGGAATTCCAGAGAATTTCATAATTCCCCAAACAACATTATATTACTATGTCAAACTCCCATTACATAAATTTTACAATTACGTCAGAGTAGACTACGCTCGCCACCGAAGAGGTTTATTTGGAAAGGGTAATTACATTTTATTTTTTGCTTCTTTTTTAAAGATTGGCCGGGTTGGAAAAGTATGAATTTCTTTGTACATATTTTACCTACCCCAAATCTTTAGGAGGCTGAGTTTTAAACTAATCGTCAAGTTGAAACGAACGATAAATGTATCAAGGTCTGTTTTATTTACCCCCTGGTGACTTAACAAAAGAGACTTAACTCGATGTTACAATCAAATTATTGAAAGTTTGTCTCGGCCTTTTTATAATGAGCGAGACATACGTTCTCTGATTACGCAATTTTCATATTGACATTTTCGAGGCATTTTGATGTAACTGTTAGACAAATACAAAGCTGAAGACAAATAATCTTTGTGTGTGTGTGTGTATGTGTGCGTGTATTGTGTGTGCGTGAACTTAGTGTGTTTTCCCAGGGTGGGAGGGGGTGGGTGGTGTAACAGGAAGAACTTTATAAATAAAACTACTCAAAGAAATTGTCATAAAATAAAAATAAAAATATTTCTTTTATATTCATTATTTTGTTGTCACTATTAATATTATGATAATCGTTTATTCATTTTTTCTTTAGTTCTGTAATAATTTTTCAGTTTCTTCTAGGTTCCCCATTGTATTAGAGAAATCTATTTTTTTTGTAAGGGGTTATCCTGCTGTGTTGCAGCGAAAATATATTCAATTCAATTCAATTCAATTCAATTTAAATGTTTATAAATAAAACCTTCTGAGTAACCAGACGATCTCAATCGAACGGAATCGACGATCGAACCAGTCGAACCAAATCAAACACAATCGACGGATTGAAATTCGATTGTCGAACGCAATCGAATCTCAATTGAATATTATCGCAATTTTCAGATTCGATTGATATTCGATTGCGTTCGATTGATGTTCGATTGCGTTCGATTGATGTTCGATTGCGTTCGATTGCGTTTGATTGAGATCGTCTGGAGTTGATTGTCTATTTTTTGCCGCCATCTTTGTTTTGACGGTTAGAAAGCAGTATGGTTTGATCAACAATACGCTTCCGAACCGGGCAATGTTTTCCGATAACAACGACAATCAACAACGACAATCGAACCAATTGAATATTACCCAGAATTTTGACGTTCGATTGAGATTCGATTGCGTTCGACAATCAAATTTCAATCGGTCAATTGAGTTCGATTTGGTTCCACTGGTCCGATCGTCGATTCCGTTTGATTGAGATCGTCTGGGAGTAAGCTGTTTAAAAAATCACTCTTATTGCTTTGCAGACCAGACAGTTGCTATGGCAGAACTAGATAAGGTGTATATGACAGAATTACACAAGGTTACAGTACCGTCAACTGCTCTAACTTTGTACTATCTGACAAAACATGGGACAGCAATTCGGCCAACATTTCACCAAACCTCCAAAGTCATGCAAATAATGTGAATACGCTACTATCACCAGGTAGGCTTAAACATGGCAAATAAAAGAAACAAATCTTTGCGACGAGAAACGCGTAAATAAATGCGACTGCACGCATTCATGCAAGCGTCCAAATACAGATATAAAAAAAGTCCGTTATCCCCTGCGGAAAATTGTGTGATCTGCTATCGACACTCGGTAACTTTGACATGTTAATCAACCCAGATTAACCACGCACGCTGGAAAAAAGTCTCTAAAGAAAAAACAAACAAAAATGGCGTCAAGATGTGATGGCGTGTGTGATTAAATTGTTAATTAACTTTTAAATGTAGCTGTTGAAATGGAGCAATGAATTTTTCCCTCAGAGAGGAATGGTAATCTTCCTTTGGATGTGCTTTATCCCCAGTTTAGTCGGATTCAACTGCCAATTATGCGTAATCCTAATAAATGATTTGGGCCCAGTCCTATCGCCATGTTCCCTTGGTATCATTATATATCATTTACTTTCAGTTTAATATAAATTGCAAGTAATATGGTTTGAGTTTCATTTTGTTGGTTTATCTCATTCCTATCATATTTGATTAATAAGCTATTATAATTTTTAAAGGGATAACCAGCTATTTTTCATTTCCATATAATGTAGTTGGTAATTATAAGAAGAAGGCTTTCCTACACAATATTTTGAAAAATTAGGAATTAGAAGAGAAAAAAAAGGTAGACTTTCTTCGTTTGTTTTTTTCGGTTGTCACTTCTTTGACATTCGAAAAAGTGACACTAAATTGTATAATATTATATTTTGTAATATAATCATGGTTAAACTTAGTTATATATAATGATTTGAGCAGTACTGTTTAGAAGTGAATTCAATAATTGGCTAATCATGTATAGTATGGGAAAAATACATTCAAATTATATGAAGTTCTCATCTTTGTTTCTATAGAAAAAAATGCAATCGTTTGTTTAAAAATAAACTGTTTATCATATTTTTATCTGGGTTGCATCCTGTTTTAGAAACAAACATTCGGTAGGGTTATAAATAAACTATTTATCTTCGTTAAATCTTTCTTTATAAGAAATCTTAATATCATTAAAAACCAATTATTTTTTTGATTTGTAATCTCTTATCTTTTTTTGAGTTCCTATAAATAAAAGAATTAAAAATAATAAGTTGAATGGGTGCTTACTTTAAGTTGAATTCCGTTTAGACAGATTAATTCAAAATAGTGAGATTAGTAATAAAGTGCAACCCACCTTATTTTTTCAATTAGACGTTATGAGTCACCAGACTTACTGAAACACAACCTCTGACTAGCTTTGAATATTATTGAGTTATTGATTTCCAATGAGGTTAAGTATTTACTCATTCAAGCAACATTGAAATTCGTCAGTTAGATTTTTCCCTTTCCAACTGGATCGAATATTTGGAATGATTTGATTCAAAAGGCTGTTAAAGTAATTAAAGAGTAATCATGCTTGAGCAAGATTATCTTTGATAAACGTCTCATCTTATTCCTTACAACTCTAATGCGTTAAATTTTACAATACACGTTTTTATAAGAGCAAACTATATAAGGCTTCGAAGGCCAAAATGTTAAGAACAAGTTAAGAACATTTTAAGGCTTTGCAGACTCTAGAACATCGAATTTCATAGGAAAATGGACAAAAATACTTAAAAAATGGTGAAAATGAGAACACGTTAAGAACATTTTTAGGCTTAAAACTCCAAAAGTTAAGAACATCCCTAGGCTTCAAAAATGTTGGATGTTCTTATGAAAAAAAACGTGTATTCGCAAAGAAGTGTGTCAAAATCAATTTTTTTGAAAGGAGATTCCTGAGCTTACAGCCTTACAGTCCCTCTGTAGGTCAAAACTTTGGTTCAGATTATACATTCAGTGTTACTGAAAGTTTTGACTATTCCATCCAATGATGGAACCCTGTGAGCTGACTAGTCGAAAGTGAGAAAAATCAACCTGTTTAAAACCTCGTTTAGAATATCTTGAGCTAATGAAGTTCTTTCAAATGCAATAATTCCCTCTCATATGTTTCATAAGGGGATTTTCATCGTGTATATAAATTCTCGGTGGAACTTTTTTCTTCAGTGGGGATAAAAATGCCTATCGAAATCCCAACGGGGATAGAAATTTCATTGTGAAAAGAAAAACCCAGTGGGATGGTTTTGTAGTTCAATTTTTAGACATTGATTTTCGAGTGGGGATGAAATCAAAGTCAATTTCCCATGGCTGGAAAATTTTTGCCAAATTTTCTAGTGGGGATGGGGTCCCAGTGGGTCTGTGACACAGGAGTGTTTTATCATGGTAACTGATGGCTACTGTGAAACTCTTCATCACTGGACTCCTTTATAAGACAACACTGAGTTTACTCTGTACCAGATTGTATCTCACGTTTATCGCTTCGTAGTACACTCTGTGCGCATTGTCTGTTTGATAAAAAGATTCTCGTTCGGAGACCTCTGCGATGAAGTATAATTTATAAATAGCAACACTTCTCTCATCGTCTCGCCTTTCTCACCAACAGCAACACTCCATCGCAGTGGTTGGTTTGAAAAATCTCAAATGAAAAAAGACAATGGCAACAGAAATATGACAATGAATTTTGAAATTAGCCGTAGATACTGGGTCTGTGTACAGACAACACTGAGTTTGGCTACTTTCTCATTCATCATCTTCCTAGGAAAACTTAAATTTTTGAGGATACTGTGTTTCATTGTGAACAAAACAGGTTTTATTCAGTGATTCTCATCTGAAACGCTTCAATCAGACCTAAAAAATTGATATCATCCTGTAAACAGTAGCAGCTAACTTATTTTTGATGGATAATTTTTTTGCAACAATCTTCTTCTGTGAACTGTAAAAATGTCTTTCAAACAAGTTCATTCGAAAAGTCTACCCAGCTCTATCTCTTTGATTATACTCTGTAGAATGAAAAAACGAAAAAAGCTCCAAAAATTCGGAGAGAAGGTTTGAGACCGAAAATTTGGATTGTGATCTCCCTAGAGTTCACACTAGGTAATCAACTCTCAGGATGATGACAATTAAAAATTTTTAAAATTTATATGTGATCTAATCATTTTTTTTCAGTATTTCGACAAAATCTCAAATTTTTATTTATTTTGTCATATCAATTCAGTTCAAAATTTTTACAAAGTAAACATTGTCTAAGTATTATGCTTTGTAAGTGTTTCATCGATGCCGTTTGATTTGTATTTCAATGTTTGTTTTAAATGTTTACCTTTTAAGTTGACGCGTGCCTCGTGTTTGTTTTGTGTACGTTAAGGAAATTTTTTTTCAAAAGATATCGTATTTCTTGGGTAATAAATCACACAGTGCAGTACGTAAAATGTGTTTTGTCGTCTCTAATTAATAACCTTGCGCTTGCTTGAGTTTGTTAATCCTAAGTTCTAGTCAAAAACGTCAAAACTAAGCTTTTACTTTTCACGTCTTTTGACTTTGAACACAACAAGTTGGTCCTTGGTGCATTTTTGTAGAATTATTTAAGGTTAGACAAATTTGATTTATTGTTCTACTACAGTTGGCACTCTCTAATTCGATGTTCTACTATTCGATTAGTCTGAATCGTAGAACTCTACAAAACTGCATGTAATAAATACAAGGAGCACAAATCCGTTAGTGGATGCCAGCAGCCTACTATTCGATGCGCTCAATCATTTGACAGTATTGAAAGCCACCGTCAACAAGACACTCTCTAATTCGACGCTCTACCATTCGATACGTTTATTCGATGAAAATCCAATTCCCCTTGAACATCGAATTGGAGAGCGTCAACTTTATATTCATGATATTCATGATGTAATCTTTTATACGGAAGCACACAAAATAATCCGGAACTAGTGGCAAAATTTGCCACTAGTCTTTTGTTATTTTGCCACTAGTTCCGGGTTATCTCGGGTGTTTCCGTATAAAAGATTACGTCATGAATATCATGAATATACGAAAAAACAGAGTACGCGTCGGTCGGTCTAGCGTCAAATACATACGTTGAAACAGCGTGCTTATGATTTTTTCCCTTTTCCTCTTTTAGAAAATTCATTAGATGTAGATGTCAATGACGTCATGAAAGGACGGCCCGTTGATTCTGAGAACGAGGCAGACGACCCGCTGACAGAAAATGAAGGAATGAACACTCCACTACTCACTAGAAGGAAAAGGGTATGTTAATCACATTATACCTTCATTTCTAGAGATCTAGGCCTTTTTGCCGAATTCTTCCAGGAATCAATCTTATGTTAGGCTAATTCGCTTTTTTCGCAAATTTTAGAAAGCTTTGGGGAAGAATTTCATAGCCGTTCTTAACAAGTTGTGTAATAAGTCAAATTTAAAATAATTCCTAACTAATTGAAAACTGAAGAAAAAGAAATGAAGCTAAAAGTTGTGCAGTATTATAAACATAGCTTACACCAAGAAAATTATAAGTTGTGTAATAAGAAGGTAAGATAAGTTGAAACAAATTCCCAACCAATTGAAATTAGAAGATTAAGAACTCAATATTAAAATCCATTAGAAAAATAAGCTTATACACAACTTGCAATCTCTGAAACTTGTGTATTATGTATTGTTCAAATAAAGATTAATATTCTTATGAAGTGCTTGAAGGCTGAAAGAAAGCAGTTTGCAACTTTAACAGTTTCCTGGTTGACTATATACGGAGAGTGTTTTAGTAATGATTATGAATGCGAATGTATACTTACAAACTGTAATTACGATTTGTTTCCCTTGTAAAGTTTGTTAATAATGTATAATCTTGCTTGTACGTGCTTTGGGTTTATATGTGTGTAGTGGTGAAGATGTCTCTATTGAGTTTATTTTTGCAGAAATACCTTCAAAATCCTGTAAACTAGACTTTTTCATAAATTACGTCCCTACCTTGTTTTCAAAATATTACTATGATGGTAATAGATTTTATCGGAGTTTTTGATTTTTCTAAAAAAGCGATGCATTGTGTGATTGTTTCTGGGTATTACAATAGAAATCCCTTAGGAAATTCTCGAGGGAATTCTATTGTAATACCCCCGAAACAATCCCACAATGCATCGCTGTTTTAGAAAAATCGAAAACTCTGATAAGGTCTATTGATTTCATGAGGAGTTCATAAGAAACTTACTCAATTTATAAATACTTTACTTACGTAATTTTTGTAAATTTTTAAGAGTGACCCTGGAATCCTTTAAGGCATTTAACCTCCTGTTAAATAATGGATTCAAAACGAGGCAGTCGTTGCACACAAAATAATTTGCGAAAAGGCCTATTCGAGGCTGAAATACTTCATTTCAAATGTTCTTTTCGAGGCCCCTCAAAACATGTATATTGTTGTTATTAAACTAAGTATATTGTATTGTACGCTTTTTCTCCACTGTGTGGCGGCGCCATTATGAATGACAAAGTGCACTATTAGTGGCAGGCTCTCTTGCCCATGTCTGAATTCTATTGTCTGTGTAATGATTTTCTGTCATTTTTGTTGACACTCGTATTTATTTTGTTTCTTCAACGTAAACAAAACCTTTCAAAAAATGTCCCTTTGTTTTGACTGAGTGGCCAAACATTTTCTTAAAAAGTGTTTTATTGCGACTTTTTGTTTTGGAAACGGATATAAGGATTAACGAAATTTCAGGCTAATAGGGTTTTGCATCATGTAATTTAATTAGCAGTTTTTAAGGCATTTTATTAAATGCAGTCCAGTCTAGCTATAGTTTATACACTGCTTTTATAAGAACCAAAATTTTACTTGTCTAAAAACAACATGGCGATATCTCACTTAATAAGAACCATAGTTTAAAGGATTTTCATTTCATTGGTTAGAAGTAACGTAGAACTTGAATTTAACCAATAAAATGGCTTCATTTCGTTTTGGAGCGTAACGGAACTGTTACATGTGAACGTAGCCTTAGAAATGTCCAAAATTTGATAATATTATAAACTCTTGACTGTAGAGAATGCTATTTTAGAGCAGCTGTGGGGCTGAAAGTCTTGTTAAAAGTTAAGAATAACTGACGAGGCTCAGTCAAATTTTACTGGTCCTGGGGTTCTTATAAAAAGAATAACACGTATTCTTTTATTCAGGCAAATCAGTAATTAAACTTTTGTTTTGACAAAAAATAGTGAAAATCGAAAAAATATGAAAACACTCACGGGCCTCCCTAAATATCCAGATAAACCTTTAATTACTAGTTTCGCTGTTAGTAGGATAATGTTTTTGCTTAAATTATCTTTTTAGTTTTAAATTGGTTTTTATATTGAAGGCTTGAACAAAAAAATAGTTCACTTTTTGTTTGCTACTCACAGTTCATTTTTAACAAAGTTATGTGCCTGAGAGAGTTCCTTTTTCAAGTATGGTCGACTGGTTTGAGAACTTCAACAAACTCAGATCTTCGATCCTCTCACCACGAGATTCTGTAAGTTTTGAAACCTTAACTTTGATGATCTTTACTGCATGATAGTATTGTTCAACAAGTTTCTGTTATTTGTTTTTTACACTTATTACTTTTCCTCTTCTCAGTCAGTCAGTGACGGGATTATGAAATGGGCTAATTCTTGAGGAAATTCATTTATAATACTAGAGTGTTGTGGGGGTCATTTGTTAGCTAGACCCCACTGGATTTTTGAATAATTTTTGGATACCCCGCATGAGTTTTCACCGACAGCACACAACCCATGGATTTGATTCTCCTTCTCGACCAGGAAGGAGCCCTTCCCCTGAGTTTTAATTTTTTTAATCTGGTGACCCTCCCGAACCATTGGAGCGGCCTCTTTAAGACTTCTGATTTATATTAACTCCTTAGAAGAGGTTCTTAAAGTCGAGTCCTTTCCTTTTTTAATTTTTTTATTGTCATTTTTTAAAATTTCACAATCGTGATGCCTCAACCTTCCTGTTTATTTCTCGCACTGTTATTAAAAAATAGTTATCCCTCTAGATAAACCTGGTCATCTATATATCACCTGAGACAACGCAGAGAAACCATTTTAATGACCTCATTATGGCCGTAAATCAATTTCGGTATCATAATGTTAATTGGTTTTATTGGCAGACTTGCGGACATTCCACTATTTCTCTTATTCTGTCAAAAAAGTTTTGTTTTTTTCTTTTCTTTTTTGTGTCTTGTGCCGTCCGCCATTTTGTGTTTTTTTGTAAGAATCTCAAATTGTGTTAAAGATTTACTGTATTGATACAATTTTTTTAAAGGTTATTTTAAAACAACAAAACGCCACGTTGGACAGATAACTCTGAGTGGATCAATTTAAGGTTGTGCATAAAAAAATTCTAGGCTTATACTGTCCCTCTCATGTTGTCTTTTTACTAATATTTACCTGGAAATCAAAGTTCAGTTATCGCAGGTCAGTACCTACCCGGCATGCTCTAACCCTATCTCCCGATCCCCAACCCCCTAGATCCGAAACTCTGTTAAATTTTCTTATAAGAATTTAAAACTGTCAGAATTTCTTCGGTAATACTACTACACTTCCAAAAATGTTATTTTGTTTTGTTTTTTTCACAGAATGATAGGCTCATTAATAAGTATGTATTACTAGTTAATTAGCTCAACTTTTCTTTTTTACTTGATTGCTTTGTCTGCCATTATTGTGGTCTTTGATAATGTTGTATGATGATGATAATGCCTTCGTTTGTATATCTGTATGATGATGATATGGTAATGTAGTGCCTTGGGCTACTTTCTATTTGGTGTGATTTCTTGCTTGGTAATTGTGAGACTATTTGTCAATTCATTTAAACGATACCTTTATGTATTATAGTTACTAACTTGGGCTACTTTTTTATTTGGTGTAATTCCCTTAAGAATACTTTAAATGCCGCTGCTTGGTTTTCCAAGGTTGCTTTTAGTCTAACATTGTTTTAACGTTTATCTAACTTTGCGTTGGTTGTGTTGATTTCTTAATTTTTATTTTTTTAATGCTGTGATTTATTCTTTGTTGGTTGTACGGTAATACCCTTACTTACATGGTTTTTTGTAAGAACAAACTTTATAAGAGCATAGGCTTTGATAACCGACATATTAAGAACAAGTTGAGAATATTTTAAGACTTTATGGATTCTGAACATCTATTTTCTTAGGAAATTGCACAAAAATGATCCCAAAATGGTGAAATTAAGGCTTAAAGTCAGGCTTTAAAACTCAAAATGTTTAGAATGTCTAAAGGCTTCAAACATTTTGGATGCTCTTATAAAAAATGTGTGTTTAACTGTCAGTGCCCATATGGCAAAACGTCTTTTCAGCGTTCATCTAATGTTGATCGTAATGGATGTTAGATTGACGTTGTTATGACGTGATGTGACAACCAGGTATACAGTTGAAGTAGTCATTATCAATTACCAATGATTCTTTAGATACTTTCATATTATTGCCATTTTCCTAATTTACAATATAACTTCTTAACTTGCTTGATGCGATTTCACAAATAAAGCTGTACTTTGAGTTAGGCCTTACTTGCTCCTTTTTTCTTTAGTTATGGGAATTTTCATAGAATTGCGATAAAATGGATCATTAGTGGTTTTGGAAAGTCAATCTGATAGTGTAATTACAACTTAAACTCTTCATTACGTCATCAAGCGCATTCTTTGGGGGTGACGGCATAAAAACAAGCGGCGAATGGTGTAGTTGGGAACTTGAATTGTGGGTAGGATATAGAGTTCGGTTTCTTTGAGTCTGTCGGTGAAGCCTTGATGAATGTCAGCTTGCCAGAAAAATTACATCATTGGTTGGTTGGTAGAATGTTTTGTCTCGTTTTTTCAATGTCGTTTTTCATTTTCATTCAAGATTTTGAAAATTTTTTGACTTTGTTTAGTTTATTAAGCACACATAGGTGTGATCGAAGTGTATCATTTTGCAAAATTTTGGCAGGAAAAAAAAAGAGTAAGGACAAAGAATTCTCTAGCTGAGATATGGTTAAGAAAATACCCATTTAAAGTCCCTCGCACGCTCTCAAGTGAAGAAAGGAAGACAAGATAAGAACATTATGAGACTATTCTAACTATGTATAGGTATATCAAAACAGTTGGAACTCACCCAAAACTTTATTGGTTCTTAGAAAAAAAGTGTGAAAATTCGTTATTAAAAAAGTAACCCATATGGGAGTGAGTGATAGGAAATTTATTTGGAATTCGTAACCGATTAAAATTATTTGTCTACTGTCATCAAAATATGTTCCTATTTTCGTGTGAAGGTTAAAAATAGGTTGTCGGTATTTCCTTTTGTGTCACTTTCCAACACACAAAAGAATTTTGATAGATATTTTATATTTTGACAAATATCTTGATGTCTGACATTAATGATGTCCATGGTACGTCCAT
Organism: Clytia hemisphaerica; assembly: GCF_902728285.1. Lineage (NCBI taxonomy): Eukaryota > Metazoa > Cnidaria > Hydrozoa > Leptothecata > Clytiidae > Clytia > Clytia hemisphaerica. The sequence continues at coordinate 362,274 of NW_027104297.1, read as the reverse complement.
TTGACATCCATAACGTCCATGTAACCTTAAATGAACGTTGAAACAACGTGCCGTGGTCTTGATTTGACTGTCTTTTTAACTTAAATAATTGAAGATTGAGTATCGGCATGCTAGACCTCCGTATGATTAGTGCAAACTTAAATTTAACTTATTTTTTGTTTAAAGGTTATATTTACTGCTTTTCAACAGGGATTTTTCAAAGTCGTTTTTTAAAACCATTTTACGTTGGCAGAAACTAAATCTGAGGATAGATGAAGTTGCTTGGGAAAATCTTTGAAGAAAGGGCAAAACTTAAATTTGAAGCATTTTTTGAAAATGTCCTTTTAAAATTATTCGAATCTTATTGCCATCGAGACATTTTTTAAAAGTTTTTATTATAGAGTTTTTCTTTTCATCTTCAGAAGCTTTGTAATCTTAAAATGATTACAAATTCGTCTTAATCAAAAATTGCTTCATGTTTAATTAGCTTAATTCTAAACAGGACATACCTTTCTTTCCTCCATAATTTCTCTTCTATACAATTCGGTCTAGTGAAATCATGGTTTCATCCATGGTTTTGAGTCCCCCCTTAAAACACAAATCACCCCTTATCAATTTATCCCCCCTTAAAGCTTAAAGATGGTTTTGAGGTGCCCCTTAAGTTTTTTGATTTAAAGAAGTAGACCAAATTTTTAGTTGGTCTACTTCTTTTAATCAAAAATATTTTCGAATGTAACATTTGAATCGAAATAGAAAATTCCATAGCTGAAATGTGATTGGAGCCTTAGATGCTTTGCAAGATCGGGACACAGCAGGAACAAAATTATTTTAGAATGAGGTAAAAATGAAAAAAGTGACAAAGAAATATCAGCTGTTGGAACAGAAAGGAACAAGATTACTCCCCCCTCAAGTAGCAAAGGGCTTCCATTTGACCCTTGAGAACAAGTCCCCCCTTATTTCTCAGTTTTTAACATTTTTTCCCCTTGTGTTTTTCTCTAAATTTTAAATCACCCCTTATTTTAAGGGGGGGGCTGAAACCATGGAAATTAGACGCATTTTTTTTTCAAATACAGTGAAATTGTTTAAAACGTGAGGAGTTCTTCTTTTTGTGAATTTTTTAAGGCTGGCATGTTGTTGATAATATATGGATAGACATTCTTTAAAATATGCTGTTTATTACAAAGGACTTTTAAAATCAAGGACTTGTTTTATAAACTCTTTTTTTATATGAATGGTGTTTTTTCATTTCATCATGGATATTCTTAACTTTTTTGGGAAAATCATCCTAAAGTATTCTTACAGCATTCTTAGGTTAGAGTCAAAACTCAACCAAAATTTAATAAGAAATACACACCTGAAGCAAAAAATGGCATTTTTGTGAAACTTTTGAGCCTTACTGGGGGAAACTGGAAATTTACAGTTAAAATTGCTCTGTAAATGGCATTCTTAGATTTCGTTGCCTTATTCCACGATGGTGATATTCCTACGATATTCTAATTTTTTTGGTCATTTTCATCATGGACATTCTTATAAAGTGTATTCTTATAAAAAATGATGATTTTTACCGTCGTCCCCAGTCAGTCAGGATCTAGAAAAATTAAAAACTAACCTTCTCCGTTATAGAAAAGCGCCATAGATTAACTCGCTTTTATCTCCACCAAAAACCCGATAAAATCCTAGCCCCTCACTTGCCATATAATGCTAAAACCCGGACCTCTCCTCTTCTTTAGTAGTAGAGTGTACTTTTATCTTATGGTGAATACAGTTGAGTTTCTCTAATTCGATCTTCAAGGGGCCAAGAATCTTCTTCAAATTCGGATTACGGAGAGTATTTTGTACCTTTTCCAGCCTGAGGGGACCAATCTTTTAGTTCGAATAATAGAAGTTCGAATTAGAGAGAGTTGACATAAGCCTGATGAAAATCAGTAAATAAAATTCCATAAATGATTGAGGTCAAGCATTTCTTTTTTATCAGATCATAATCAGAGAGAAATCAGAAAAAATATACATCATATTTTGTGAATTTTTACACAATAAACATCAACCATCAGCCCACACCTTGTACACATATAACCTTACAGTCACGTATAGATGAACTGCAAAATATTCAACGTGCGTATTTTGTGGGGACTTAATTTTATAGAGTTTATGTGGATGATTTAAAAGAGGGTACTATAGATTTAAGACTTAAACTGATAGTATAATTTCTGGATAAATTTGGGGGGATTTCATAGTTCATAGTTCTGCTTTAGTCTTTAAATCGCAAAACACGTCTTTTTCGGAGGATGCTAATGGCGTATAGTCTGAATGGCAGACCTCTAGAAAACTAGGTTTTTGAAAAATGTAGGTTTGACTTAGCACTCCTTGTCTAAGACTACCGTCCTGTCCGTTTGAACTGGAATTTAAGACAAAAATAGATATACCTATCAACCCCAGCGCCACCCACACGGGGAACGGGCTCTAGTTTACCAAGGTTAAACATAGGTCAATGTCTGTCTGCTGAGTACGTCAATGCAACGATCGTGTACATTTGATTTTATTCGAACCTCTGCTAGACACGAACCCAACTCCCTTTTGGAACACGGGCTACTAGTGAAGTTAAATAAATCGGTAAAATCACGATGACGAACGAAAATTTAACAGGCTAGTGAGTTTCAACCAATCAAATTTCGTATTTTCACTAGCCTATTATATTTTTCGTCCGTCGTCGTTATTATCCTGGTATGCTTAACCTCAGTAGTATGTTTATTATGAGGGGCGTAGAGATGGTATCGGAATGTTCACGGGTAAAAAGTAAAGACGGCTAAAAGTTTATGGTGTGATCTGAAAAACCCAACCGATTTCTATTATACAAAACAATCTTAGTCATCAAGTTAGAAATATCATACTCGAAAAAATAGATTATAAAATATGAAGGATCGTCTATATTCTCGTGAAAAGAATTATTTTTAGAAAGTCACTCTCGTAATAATCTTGGTTAGGGTGATGTAAAGGTCGCGTGTTCTGTTTATCAAGAGAGTTCTTTTGGCCATAAGGATTTTGATTTATAATACTCATTACTCTCTCGGATACATATGCGTCAATAGAGGAATTTTTTATAAGCATTTTGAAAGTGGTTTCAGTATGTTGACGTTATTTCCTATAAGAATGTTTGTTGTGGAATTGGGTTTAGATGTGAATGAATAATAAAATGCCATCAGGAATTATTTTCACTTCTCAAAATTTTGAACTTTTTTCGAGCCTAAGAAAAAGAAGTTTTCTAATGGAGCAACTCGAAACTCTATAACTCGAATATCTCCTTAACTCGAACAAGTTTTCTAGTCCCTTTAGTTGTAAATGCCTATCCATATAAACTTTACTCCAGAATTCGAACAAATTTGATTTCCCCGTGCATGTTCGAGTTATGGAGAATTCACTGTATTATAAAAAAGCGTTAAAACCGCAATTTCTAAAGGTGAGGAGAGAGTGCCTTAAGCAGCCTTAAGAAACCCTCCCTTAGTGATAATAACCTTATATATACTCATAGGTTTCGAGTTGAGTTTCAAAATCCTTCCCTGTTTAATTCCTATAAAAAAGGGAAGACATGATTCCGATGATCTCACTAACCGCATATTATTTGATAAATTCTTTCTAAAAAACATTGAAAATTTTTATGAAAATTTTATTCGAGAGCTTCTACACTTTATTTGTCTACGTTTACAACATTTTGGAAATAACTTACAGCTCCTTACATCTTTCTAGCGTCTTATTAACGTCACTAAACGTTACGGAATGTCGTATGTACGTTTAAACACTTCTTTTGAACGTCCAGAATTCATTTTTTGATAAGTTTCATTTTGTGACCACAGAATCAGTTTATAGAACGTTTTTGTCTTCATGTGTGTTTGTGACAATATCTTAATTTAAGGATTTTTAATATGTTTTTTTTTTCGTTGAAAAAAGGTTTTAATATTAGTTGGAGAGAACTAGAAGTTGTTATTGATTTTATGGAGTCTTCATTTAGAAGGATTTTCTCAGTTTAGAAATTTGAAAATTTAGCTTGTATTTTTTTAAAGTTCACTCTCAATGAACTCTAGCGTTGTTAATATTAGCGAGTTTTTTATATTTTGGACTTTTGAGGACGGAGCCAAAGTGACTGAATCGACTTGGAATAACCCGCAGTTTTGACTCGCAAAATCGAGTGGTTAAAACGCTAATTTACAGTCGTCTTCAGTCAGTCAGGATAAAGGCAAATCAAAAACTAACCATCTCCGTCGCAGAAAACACAGCATACAAAGCTCCTTGAAATTGACCTTTGTGATGATCCTGATCACTTTAGGATGCAATTCTTTCGATATAAGTCAATTCAGATCTTGAGCTAAACTGTTGAAAAAGAAAGAATATATACTTTACAGCTATTTCTCTGAATTTTGAACCACTAAATCAGTTTTTTTCTCGATCTGGCTAGTCAGGGTGCAGTATGCAGTACTGAAAGAGTCCCAATAAGGATGAAATGCATATGCTGCGATCTCCCGAATGTTTAAAGTTAGACAGAAATTTACATTTCTTTACATCTACTCTGCTCATTTGGAAAGGCTAAAACCTCTTTCTCTTTTATTTCTTGAAAAAAAGTGTAGCATTCATCAGGATATCTGTTCGCTGCTCATTTTGAGGACCTGTTATTTTTCTATTAGAAAAGCTAAACCATTTTTCTTTTTCTTCCGAAAAAAACATAGCATTCATCAGGGTATCCGTTCGAACATATGGATAGTCACGAAAACACGGAGGATGGCACGACCACACCAAATCGTATCTCCTCCAAATCGAGATCCAGATCACGCACGAAAGGGAAAAGCCAATCGAATTTACTGTCTTTGTCGGCGATGATGTTGTCATCAAATTCATCTTTGTGTAGTTACACTAGTGAACTCACTGATGGTAAGTAGACAAACAATAATGTTCATGTCAAAAGATATCTTTTCGATTATCTGTTATAATTGGGTATATTGAATACACTGAAAACTTTATGTTTAAAGGACATCGTCTCACGTATCTCCGACCATTTGCTTATGCAGCATTTTTAAACAAAAGAAAGAAACTTTAACCCATTTTGGTGCCCAACGAGCACATATATTGACAAGTTCTTTTGTCAAATCTGCTTTGTCAGCATAGAGACACGCTTCCTTTCTATATCATGAAAAAGAATATCTTTTTTTTATAATTTAGTTACTGGCTTATTACACTGTTGTTTTATTTTTTCTAGGTTACTCCGATTACGATTACGACGTTCGCTCCATTACCGACGACACTGACGATTACGCCGATATTCCCGATGTTGTAATTGAGGAACTGGAACTTATCAAACCCGAGCTTAAAGCGCGCGTTGAAAACGAACGCCGTGTATCTCGGTCACGTATCATTAGCCTGGAGAGAGAATTAGAAGGTCAACATGATTACCACAGAGCCAGTGAAGTTGCGAGAGATCGACAGTTGAAGTCTTTACAACGCGATATTGAAGGTTGGTTTATTCTTTACCCCCGGGGGGGGCACCCGATCTGAAAACGACCATACGTTCGGCCCAAAATTTGGCTTCTAAAATCGGACCCTTACAGTGCAGTGAATTTCCATGAAAAATCATACCCTTACAGTGCACTTTTTCAAAATTTCTCGCAAATTTTTGCAATTTTCCAAGAAAATGTGGAATTTTTCCTCCAAAATTGACCAATTTTGTGCCAATTTTACCAATAAATTGGCCTTTTATCACAATTTCCTACCCTTACAGTGCAGTTCAGTGCAGTTTTGTAATTTCCTACCCTTAAGGGCCGAACGTCTGATAGGTCATTTACCTTGAGTGCCCCCCCCCCCCGGGTCTTTACCATCTCTCTATCATTAACTATCTTAATTATTAATTATTTATTTGCCACTAAGGCTCAAATGCCTTCAAATTATTGACCAATCGACGCAAAATTTCACTTAAATACCAAAAATACCAAAAATAGAATGTAAAAAAAACAACTAAGCAAAGATTTCTTCATCAAAAGTTATAACCCTTTGAAGTACTACTAGTACTCGTAGTCGGCAGCGAATGTGTTAAATTCTAATCATATATCCTAACCTAGACGATGCTATCGTCCGTGTAATATATTTATTATGATATTGCGATCTAACATAGCTGTATATTATAAAACCTAATATGTTGCGCTGCAGAAAATAGAGTTAACAATGTCTTGTAAATGTGTTTACATTACAAGACATTGAGCCCCTCCAACTATTTTCGCCCGTGCGGACAAAATTTCCACCCGACTGCTAATTTGCGTATTTGAGGTTATTCTTTATTATTCGAATTCGTCTAATCCTAACCCTATCGATTTACAGGTTTGAAGTTGGAATTATCAAGTGTGAAAGCTCATGAAAATATTCTGGCATTGAAAAGCCGTTTAGAACTTGAAGGTATGTATACAACCCTAAGAATACTCTTAACAATATTCTTTCACAAGAATCTTCTCTTTTAAGTTTGTCTAATTTTGAAAGATATTTTAGCTATCAGAGGTGTTATTATTTTTGTTCTAGATAGTTTAAGTTTGGTCTGAAATTTATCTTACTATCGGGTGTTTAGGGGCACACTTTCCAACCCTCTCCCTCCTCCCGACAGTTAAAGAATTTCAAACCAACCACTAATCGAAAAGCTTCATTTTCTTCATTTTCTGGTAAGGTAGACTCAACCACTCCGATATAATTTTTAGAAACACGTATATTTTCTTGAATAAAATACGAAGCTTTTCGTAAGACCAACTTACATTATCAAGTATAGAATTAAACTAAAATTGAAAACATCTTCATATACACACTATTTGCAAAATTTTGGATAATTACACGAGTAAAAGCTCTAGAGAGTTTAAACAATAATGTCGTAAAATTAATTGCCCTACACGTTTTTTTTTATATAAGGAACCTTACCTTTGCTCTGAGCCTGGAGTTCCTTATTTTTACAGAAAATTTCAGCCTCAAAGTTCCTTATCGAGTTCCTTATTTACATAGCTGCTAAGTTTGGATTCGCAAAAATTGGATTCCTTAAAACTGTTTTTCTTATTCTCAGCCTGAGCAGTTCCTTAACAATTCCTTATTTTTTTGGACCATTTTCAGCCTCGAGTTCCTTATAAACGTGTTCCTTATAAAAAAAAAAACGTGTATCAGGGGAAATAACTAACCTAACTCGACCGCCCACTAATCGATAATCTTCATTTTCTCTCCCTCATTCATAGGTAAAAACAGTAGAATCCACGACTTGGAGCAACAAAACCAAACGTTGAAAGAAGAAATACAAGACATTACGAACACACCCAACACTAACGAAGCACAACAAGAACTACTCATCAAGGTAAAAATGTAATAATCTGTTGGTCGCCGAATTGATACTGATGATGATGATTTTTTTTATGGGTCTTCAGGCTTTATAATTTGAAAACTCTAGGCGTGTGGTAAATATCACACTACTCAAATCTGAAATTTGTTAATATTAGACGTGAGATATAGGTGTACTATCATCACTTTGGACTTGCATAAATTTATGGTGTACACGTTTCTTTTTTCTTTTTTAAGAAACTAGTTTTACCAAGCAGCCTCGATGTTTCTTAAGAAATCGGCCTTTTGAGCCTTAAATGTTTCTTACATGTTTCTAAACTTTGTCAAGCTTAAAGGACGCATGTCGATAATACAATAGTCTAATTGACTAATCTACGGTACTTTCCTATCTTCTATATTGATTTTCTATTATTGAGGTTCTTAAAAAAAACGAATTAAAAAATGCTATTTTTTCATTCTCAGCCTCAGCATGTTTCTTAGATGTTTCTTAGTTTTTAGGCATTCTGAGCCTCGTGTTTCTTAAAAGTGTGTTTCTTAAAAAAAAAAAAACGTGTATGGTTGATCCCAGTCCCTGCAGATTTTAGGTGTGTGTAGGCGTGTGTGTGCTATCGCATGGTTGAAATGATTCTGCCTGATCTGAGAGGCAGAAAACATGCATGTTTTAACAATAATTGCTTCAAAATTAATCTTACAGGAGAGCGACTTCAATGCCCACGAAGAATGCTTACCAAACTACCCTAAGTGGATCAATTTTGGCGGGAATTCAATTTGCCGAATTAGGCAAAAATCGCCAAAGTAAATCCCTGCCAAAAGTCATATTTTGGCCAATCCCTAAATTAAATCCACGCCAAAATCAATTCCACTCAAACTAGGAGACAAAAAAGGTTTCTGTTTTTAAAAAATACCGCAATTTTACGACACCCATCTTTATAAACCCACTATACGTAATCGTCAAATTATTCATCATTTTTAGGAATTGGAACGAGCACGTAAATGGATCGATAAACTCGAAGAGGAGAATCGAGCTGTTGAAGAAAGAAAAAGGTTGGCAGAGGATTTACAGAAAAACGACAAAGAATTGATTGACATCCTACGGAACCAGTGCGGGTCGCTGGAAGAGGTCTGTTCAATGAATGTAGAAAGTTCAATGAAAGGCTTTATGTGAAACTTTTGTCATATCTCTTACTTTTAGAAAACTTGAAATTTTTCATGCTATGGATTTGATGTAACAGTTTATTTGCCTTTGACCGCCCTTTGAGGCGTTATTTGCGGTCACTTTATTTGTTATTTGTTCGGCCGGTTTGATTTTCCTCTACGACTTCTCGTGCAGTCCTACCTTGGAACGTCTGAGTGAACAATACTTAATATGGTGGCTTCTTTACTTTTCATCAATCTTTATCTTTTCAAGTGTAAGGTTTAATTTAATTGCTTCACTAATCTCTACGTTAACTAATTAACTGACATCATGACACTCGCATGCATTTAGGATTTAACGACAGAACAAGATCGTAACAGCCAACTAGAAGACAAACTGAAACTACTCGACATGATGCGATCTGACTTTCTCAAAGAACAAGAAAAACATGTCAAAACAACCAAAGAATTAGAATCGATGCGTCAAAAGATAAAACGCCGTGATAGGTAAATTTCCCAGCTTAACCCTTTCGCCTGAATCATCATCTAACCTTTAATCTACCTTATCGGGGAAAACTTCGTCGGGAAAAATGACCAAACTTTGGCCAACTGACGAATAATTTTCCCCGACGAAAATTTTCCCCGATAAGGCATGCTACTATTCGTCTTCGAGTCGGTATTTAATTAAAACAACAACAAAATACCGCAGTCGAGGGTAGCCCGAGTGCTCCTTTCCCTTAGCTGTCTACCGATGGTAGGGGATCCTCCTTTCCTTCGATTTCTCCACCTACCCGTATCAGTTCCGTCTTTTTAGTTGCTAAGTATAAAACAGAGGTGGTCTTTTGGGATCTTTGACTTGTCAGGTTGGTTAATCTATAACCGTGCGCAACGGAGCCAAATGCTCTACCTTCATTTTACTACCGTATTATTACCCTTTTCTTTCTTTCTTACTATGATAGGCACATTGAAGACTTAGAAGACGACAATGTGAAACTGCAACAACTAAAACAAGAACTTGAATCTAATATGGCTAAGAAAGAATTCAAGATCAAAAAAGTCGAAAAGAAAGTATCTGTTCTGCAACACGAGGTACAATACAATTATTTTTCATTCGTACTGTTAAGCTAAACTTTTTAATCTCTAAATTTTTATCATTAAAAATTACTCTAAACACTATATTCCCTGATCCTTAGCAAGATGATAGAATTTGACAAAGTGATTACATTTTCGCCCGAACAAAATTCGCACCCCGTAAAAATAGAAGATCTAAACTCAATTTTTCCATAATAACTCATTTCCACCGTCGTAAGAGTTATATTTTTGGGGATACATCCTTCCAGGCTTTAATGTAAAATCTTCTGATCGATTACAATTTCTTTAAATCTCTCGGGATACACATTCAATAAAGTTCACCTGCTTTTAACTCTCTTTCATCTATAGGTTATACACTGTAACAAACAGATCGCTGACCTGACCGGCGAAAACAAGACTTTAGAACAGGTCAAACGTCTCACAGATCTCAAATTAAAAGACATGTCTAGCATCGCGCAACAGTCGGGCAACGGTGGCACAAACAGTGGTACAACAGAGGTTGCTACTAACGAACAATTCTTTATAAATACACTCGAAGATCGTTTAAAACATCGCGAATCCCGTCTTAAAGAACTTGAACTGGAAAATGATAATTATTTAAAAGAAATTAAAGGCGTTTATGATAATTTATTGGACGTCGAACGACAGCGAGAGGAATGTAAGGAACAGATAAAGGATAATGAAATCAGGTTATCTAAGCTACGAAAAGAAAACAAAAATGCGGAAAAGAAGATTGAACTATTACATCGTAAATTACAGAAAAGTGAAAAAGAGAAACGTAGAGCTTTGAATAAACAGACTCAAGCTGAAATGAAATTGTCGCAGTATCACCAAGAACAGGAGTCAGTGGCCATGGCGTTGAGCGCGGCACGCATTGCTGAAAATACAGCCGATCAACAGGCTACGTATGATTCAAGTGACGATTCTGATTCTAGAATTTTGAAGTTGAAATTACAATCGACTGAAGCAAGGTTATCGATGATTGAAGTCAATAAAGGATATCTAGAATCGAAAGTGATCAATTTGGAACGAAAGGTTTGTATAACGCTAATTCTATATAGTGCACCCAAACTCCTATTGTTTCACGTCATCATACACGGGTATGGTCTTGAACCAAAACTTTTTGGCATTACAGTTGATAGGAGTATAATAGATTCAACCTTGATTATTCTCTTTTATTAACGACCACTCGTAAAGAGGTCAGTAATGAATGATGAATTACCTCAGCACAGCATTCAAATACGCTACGGTTGTTAGTTACTCTTAGGTTCTAAATAAACAAAAAACGCCCCCCCCCCCCCCCGCTTGTTAATTTTTTTCGAAATTTTCCAACCCCCCCCCCGACCTTATTAGGTACCCCCCCCCCCCGTTTATTAATTTTTAAGAATATTTTCAGCTGTCAAAGAGAAGGTCTCTAATTTTGCTCTAAATAGCCTGATTTTAGCCTAAATTTACCTTATATTTTGGGTTTTCCGAAGTACATTTCCAACCCCCGGCAATTAGGCCCCCCCCGTTTATTCGAACCCCCCGTTTATTTGGAACCTAAGTGTAAACCATGGTGATTGGTGCTAAGAATGAAATCTTATTGGTCGAAAAGAACATCACACAATTTTCCATGGGAAGAATCAATTTACATTGGTTAAAGTAATAAAGTACCTTTGTATGCTCCGTATTTTTAGCTTATGGATAAAGAACAAGAGATCTTACGTCTAAACGATTCCATGGAACGCGATTCTGGAGCCCCGTCGCAAGACTATGATCGATTCGACGCATTAGAACGTGAAAACATCATGTTACAGACTAAGCTGGACGAACTATCCCTTGAAAATGCTGAACAAAAGGATATGGTGAATAAACTGAAAGAAGGAAATACACACTTAGAGAAAACGATACAGAATTTGAACACGAAGTTAGATTCGTGTACGTTCCGACTTAAAGAACTTGAAGAAGCAAACCATAAATTGGGCAGGGAAGCATTGAAAAGAAATGAATCTATTAGTTGTGCACATGATGAAGTGACGTCGAGTTTGAACGAGCTCAAAGAGCATAACAAAACTCTACAGGTACAGTAGCTCTTTACTCGAACCCATACCCCCATACCCAGGCTCTTCTCCCAATTGAGTTTTAGTTTTCACACAAACGCCAGATTGAAAGTATAATCCACCACCAGATTTCGGAAAAAAGCCCTTTGAAAATAATCATTCCAAAAGCGATGTAAATCTTGAGGCTTCGCGTGTTCTTGCTTGAGAAAGTTTGAAGTCTCTTTTCTAGCCCTTCGGGGTTTAAGTACTCTCCCTTTCCTAGAAAATAAAAAGAACAGTCGCACTGTTATTCATTTTTCTGTTACTTTCACAATAGGACAAATTGAAGCATTTCGAAAACGTCGAAGACCTCGTGGAGCAATTAGAACAACAAGTGAAAATGGAGCAATCCTATGTCCAATGGTATTTCGACGAAAACGAAAAACTCAAAATACAAACAGCCAAAATGGCGGACACTATTCGGACATTAGAACGTTCGAAATTCGAATTCGAACAAAGCGTCCGTGAATTATCGGACACGAACAAGGACTTGAATAACGACGTGAAACGTTTAGAACAAAAACTTGAAATATACACAGAATTATTCGATAAAGACTCTAATTTTCATACCTCCCTCAAAAGGCGGTCTTATCAGGGTGGTGAAAATAATCAAGAACAAGCAGACGAAAAATTAATAGAAAACGCCCTGGCACCATTAATGGAAGAAATCAAAGAAAAAGATTCACAAATACGAAATTTACAAAAACTAGTCGAAGAGAAAGACGTTACTATCACGTCCTTAAACAAAGAAATTGATACACTAGAAACGAATTTAGCCTCGATGGTAATGGAGAAAATACGTGGTATGCAAATCCCCGACGATGCCGAAAAAGTTCGCCAAGAAAGTGCTGCATCACATAATGGGCTTTTCTCTACCGACTCTTTACAAGAACTTAAACAAGCTTATAAACTTTCTACTCAAAACGATAAAGACACGATTTTATCAAATCAGCACACAGATGGAGAACACGATAAACTAAATAAGGATCAAAAGACACTTCATAGACTCTCCTTCTTTGATGATTCACATAAAATTCGTATCGGAGAACCATGTACTTTATTACTTTCAACTACTGATGTAACAGCGAGCCATGATCATTCAACGAAGGGACCTCAAGTCTCACCGACGCCAATTTATCAAACGCCGACGTCATCGGGCCCTCAGTCCCCATCCAAAGAGACCTATTTAGCACTAACATCAAAAACAGTGAATAGCCCGAAAGAGGTAGGTTCAGAATTTTTTTCAGTGAAATAGCGTTACGATATAAGTCTTTATATTACCATTCACTTAAAATTTTAAAGCATCCAGTCAGTAATTTTATTTTACACATCAGCACGCATCACTTAACGTTACATAGACGTTTTTAGATGTACTATGCAAGCAAGAATAATAGTTTTTTTATACGAACATCAAAAGTTTTTGAAGCCTTCGGGTGCTCAGAAATTTTAAGAGTTTTAAGTTTCGAATGTTCATGAAGATTTTCTCTTTTCACTATTTTGTGAGTATTTTTATGCAATTTCCTGAGAAAATGGTTTTTTAAAACCCACTTTTCCTTATTATCTTAACCATCAAAGCCGTGTTCTTATAAAGTTTGTCCTTGTATAAAAAATGTGTAGTCAAATCTCATTTTCTTGTTTCACAGGAATCGACAGGCCATTACGAACAATTATACTCTGGTTCAAGCAGTAATCCAACAAGCCCTCGTTCCTCACGTCCCAGCTCCAACATTTACCAAACAATAGAATCCGCCATTTTGGACCAATACCGAGGTGACGATCAACATTGTTACCTGAAATCAAACATCCCTCCTCTTGATAGTCGGCACGGTGAGAGCCCGCCCTACACGTCATATATTGAATCAGCGGCCGCCGGGCTGGGTCTAAACCGCAGCGATGTTGATCGTAAAAGTATTTCTAATATGGCCGAAAATAAGGCTTTAGTGGATGATATGTATGACCAATTAGCCTTACTCGAGGATCTGGTTTCGAAGAAAAACATGCCTCCACCGTTAAGTCCGTCTGCCGTGTCTCCAACGAAAACTAGAGACGTCGCTAAACCCGTTAAAGTCTCGACATCGGAAAATGATACGTCAAACGACGACTCTTCGCAACCGGCTTCCCCGAATAAAGAGAGCGGGCACAAAGCATCTTCGCACATCCGGATCCCGAAATTAAGTCAACGGCAATCGAGTCGAGAATCAAATCTTGGTTTACCATCGAACACAAAGTTACTTTGTCGTACGCCATCAACGAGTAGCTCGCATTCACAAGATAGCACCTGTATAGATTTATCGGGGCTGGATGATTTGTTAGCAGAAGTTGATGGCCACAGGGGAGGCTCGCATGCACATGAGAAATATGCCAGTGTTGTTCAGGTTTGTTTACTTTATTTTTATTCTATGTTTTAGGGGTTTGCATTGATGGCTTTTTCAATAAAGAATTTTTACCAAACGCTTCCTTCTATAATGGCAGAAATCGCGTTACTTTTAAATAACATGAAAACTCTAGAAAATCCAATGATTGGGAAGAGCTGAATGTCAAACAAGATATCATCACTCACTTACCAAAAATAAGCCTATTCATGATATGCAACATTGCAATGTCTTCCACGGACTTGGGTCCAACCAGCTGAGTGGTTGAAAGTGACGTATTGACTTATTTTACGCCACTTGCAACCAATCAGCTATCTGGGTCCATGATGTAATGTCTAGATTTTTAGAGTGTGAATTGTGTTAACAGGTACTCAGCGTTAAAAGCTTTTAACATACCTTAAGAAGCACCTTTTGATAGGTCAGAGTTTACCTACTACTAATTTTAATTGTTTACAGAGTTCAAAATTTGCCACAAATCCCAGTATTTTCGGGTGTTTCTGTTTTAAAGGTTTTATTTTTATATAAGTGTTCCCGTTTCTTATCAGACTCATATTTCATATCAGAACAGTGTCTGCCTATTGTTATATTATGCTGATATAAGCAAAATATTTCTCTTTTTCTCCTTTTGACCAATCTTGCTCCACATCAGTGTCAATCCAATGTGAAGAAGCTTGCGAATAAAAATTGACGAGTAAGCAAACAATATCACTCTTATTTAAAAACAAAACCTTTAAAGATTGCATCACGAATTTCGTATTACATTTTATAGGAAAGCAAACGTCGTTCGGTATCAGGGTTAGAACACAAACCGGTGTTATCGAAAACCATGCCCGTCCCTTCCATTCGAAACACTCGTAGACGAATCATCAAAGTTAGCGGATTAAATCGAACTGGGTCCTTCGATAGCACTCGAGTTAAACCGTAAGTATCTACATTTCCAGGCTAAAAAAACATGCTAAAGAAATTGTACTGATCCGTAGATTTTTTACGCTTTTTTGGGATCCTTTCGTTATTTTTCGTGGGCATACCTGAAAAAATAATGATTTGCCTCGTACAAATGCGTAGACAACACAAAACGTCCATGAGACTGACAAATGCGTAGACTGACCGCCTAACAAGTTGAAGCTATTTTTGTACCTACCCAGAGTTATGTTGTTTTTTTTTCTATCGTAGATTTGCAGTAGGAAAATTTCCCAGGAAATAAAAAAGTTCTGCCATCCTACGGTATCCTTGTCTCAGCCTGAATCTTATAGTCGACCATTTAGGAATAACCAAACGATTTGAGATAATTGGTATGCAGAAACCCTCTGTGAGCCTGAGTAAAACATCTAGGTATTTTTGTCAAAATTGTCAAAATCGAGATATCACAATTTGAAATTCCAAAAAGGGTTCTCGAGTTAGGCAAAAAGATTTTGAGATTTCGCTCATCATGACACTAGAAGGAATCCACGTGCCACATATCTCAAACCAGCTGATTATCCTTTCAACAACAAACGTTATCTACCATCTACTTTCAGGAAAATCTTATCTTCAAACACCATCATATCGCACAGTTCATCTAGCCTACCATCCACTACTAAACATCGTAATGTGAACGTAGAAATCCCGGCTAGTCGTCTCCTTGACAACAACACGTCAACATCCTCTTTAGCAACCTCCTCTTCTTCAAGCGTTTCCAGGTAAAATCTTATTTTGAAGATTTGGCGGATGATTATATTCATATAAGCAAGCTGTTGATTTTTTTTACATCAAGGGAACTTATGTTGACAAAAACTTAAGTTTTTGTTAAAATTCGCCAAAATTATTTCCCGCCAAAATCAAAAGAATTGCTGCTTCGCCATAGTTAGTTCCCTTTAAGGTAATTCACTCTATTTTCGCAATTACAGCGTTTCCCTGTTTCTCTTAATTTTTTTAATATTATACTTAAAAACAAGCCTTTTTCTTTTGCTGTAGCGAAGGAATTAGTTTTATTATTGATTTTCACAACAATCTTCCTCTTTTTTTCAGCGTTATTTATGTTCCAGATAAAGACGGAAACGTCTCCATTCCTCCTACAACTGGTACATCAACGTCACAAGATAAACCACAGACTACGTCTGCTACGGGTCCGGCTCCCACTTCGGCCAACGACCCAACGTCTTCGATTTCGGCGACTAGTAACCCGCCTTTTCGTCGACCGTCACTCAAACAAAGTCGCTTTTTGACTTCAAATTCAAATATTGGGTCATGAGACACAAAACAAACTGACTAAAGTCTTTGAGAAAGAGATTTCTAAAAAGAAAATCTTTCGGTCTTCGGCAACCAGGCATGGATTTTCTTGACTTTTTAAAAAGATGATATATTTATTTTGGTATTTTTGTTTGTATGGCAGCTTCACACTAACCCAGACGGCACACAACGTCAAAACAACGTCCATTTGACATTCATAGCGTCCAAATGACGGTATTTGAACGTTAAAAGAACGTTGTGTGCCAGCTGGGAAGCGTCGTTTTAGTTCGCTCATTCGAATATTATATTGGTGTTATGGACATTAGATGAATGTACAATTGACTCTCGCTTATGCGAACTCAAAAGGCAAAGCTGGATTGTTCGAATCATTAGGCGCCTTCTTGACATAAATATAGCCGCCACCCGGCGTCGCAGCCGCTGAGTAGAGTGGTGACAAACCTGCATGCCAAAGCCCTTATGATAGTTGAGTGGATCTAGATGTCGTTGATTTAGTTCGAATTAGCGTGGGTTCGCTGTAGCTTTGAAGTTTTGTGCCAGATGAGGCTGGGATACACCGAGTTTCGTTTTAAACGAAAATATATTAATTTCTTATTTCTTAATGATTGCGGCGCGGCAAATTTTTTTTCCGTGAACGGACGGAAGTATCTTCGACGGTCAGAAGTATAATCTTTTGACGGTCGGAAGTATCATTTTTAATTTTTCCTATCCGTCACTCCGTGGATCAGGGGGTATTGGGTCATTAGCAATCAATTAGGTAGGGTCAGGGTTGCTAGTAACGGCTTGTCACTGTGCCGGGTGCATACTCGGCGCCTTGGGCCCCGCAGGGTTGCTAGTAACGGCTCGAATTTCAGTCAGTTTGAAAAAGGGGTACTTTTACCCATATTATAATAACATTACCCCCGTCTTTTGCCAGTTCGATATAATATGTTATGAATTGCGTGAAGTTGCTGTGCGGCGATGGCTCAACGGATAGAGCGCTGGCTTCCGAAGCTGAAGGTCTTTCTTTGGTGGTGGTTCGAATCCCACTCGGTGCGAAAATTAGACAGGTCGAAATTGATGGACAAATGATTCACAGGTATGAAAACTCAGTCAGAAATGAGAAGCTAAGTCTCAGAAAGTAGAAAAACAGATAAGGTGAAAGATAGGAAAGGGAAAATGGGCCGTCAAAAGATGATACTTCTGACCGTCGAAGATACTTCTGACCGTCGAAGATACTTCCGTCCGTTCACGGAAAAAAAATTTGCTGCGGCGCGTTATAGTCGTGTTCTGGATGGGAAATAAGTGGCTTCACTTTTTTCTTGCCTGGGAAAGGTTAGAGATTCTACTCTAGCCCTTCGGGCTTTAAACTCAATGACTAAATGTCACTAAGTCTGAAAGCTTGATAATCATCCAAAATTACCCAGAGTCTTTCGGGAACCTTATCGTTATGGGGCTGGGTACGAATTCGTGGTTTTGAGGTCTCTTTGCCAAACTTTTTGAAAAAATCTTGGAAAGAAACGTTATCACTTTTTATTTCTCTGTAATATTTTTTAAAAATAATTATCTGCAGCATTTTTTGATAGATAGATTTATAGTATACATGTATATTATATTATGCAGTAGCAATCCATTTTGCGTTATATTTTTTGCCTATTTCATTTTTGTATACAATTTTTTCATTAAATTTATTAATTTTTCATACACGTTCAACCAAAGACTGTACTTTCAGACATTGGATTCACAGCCCAGCTGGCACACAACGTTGTTTTAACGTTTGTCTAACGTTCACAACGTCCATTTAATGTTAGATGAACGTTGAAACAACGTTATGTGCCAGCTGAAGAGGTTTAAACCTCGTTTGGCATAAGCTTCCACTTCCACTTTTCAAGCTACACGCATCTCCTCTGATATGGTTTGATATATATCAAAATCAATTTCGGGGATTTTCTAGCGGAAAAACAAACCAGGGCTCTGGGAATTTGAAAAATGAGCTTTGGAAAGTCACGCAGTTTCCTAAATAAAAACAAGATTTTCCGTAGCTTTATTTAGAAAAAACCAGTCTCATTTTTCAGTTTCATTTTCCAGTCTCGTGCTGGTTATCCATGGAAAAATAGCGAAGATTTTCTGGAAAAGTCAGTGGAATCTTAACCCAGGAATTGAAATCTTTCGCCAAAAGATAGTATTGAGTTTTTTTTCCACGTACAAGCTCTTTACAAACAGTTTGTCTGGAATAAAATGGAGCGGAATTTATATTTTAAAAATTCCTTATAATTTATCAGTTTTTTGCGATTGTTGCGATTGTTGCGAGCTGAAAAAACTTAAATGATTTTGTGGATATAGGTTCCATTTTTCCCGGCCAAACCATATGTGAAACAGGGTAGATCTTAAACTTAAGATTAACAGTAAGCTTTTCACTGATTTCTTTCTCCAATTAGTTCAAAACTAAATCGATACATTTTACAGTAAATTTTTACAGAACTTTATATATTTTGTAGACATTTTTTTTACAAAATTTTTATACATATTTTTTTTCTCGAATTTCCGAAAATTTTCCCCGTTTTTTTTTGTACAAAAGTTAGCAGGAATAGAAAAATAATATCACAGTTGTACCTATATGTAAACGTTTAGCAAATTATTCCCCGTGACCTTATTTTTTAAACATTTGTCACTAAAATTGAATTAATAATATTAGCAAATTTATGACCTATTTATTTTGACCGGGTAGCTTAGTCGGTAGAGCCTTCACCTTACAATTCAAGGGTTGTGGGTTCGATCCCCGGTCAAGATGCTAACTTAGCAAATGAGTAGCTTAGGCTAAAATAATCTGATCTAGGTAGAAAGTTAATGGAAGATAAGACTGGAGGTGTGGTGCTTCACCTCATCATTCCATCTATCGCGGGCTCTCGCGCAAATAGAAAAATAGACTAGCAAGCGTCTGTCTTCCCTTGGACACAGGAACGAACGCGGGAATAGTGCTTATAAATTTAAAGAGTTCTTATAAGAAATAGCAATTGCCGCGGGAGAGTGGTTTGGGAAGACTGTGAACATATAGAAATAGATTCCATGGCAAGTTCAATCTGCAGCGAAATACAACGACATGGTTGACTAGTCTAATAGAAAAAGGGATAGACTAACTCAATCCTGGCTCCACCGACGGCCACCAGATGAATACTTAATAACTCTACATGTTTTTTATACGCATATTTTTGTTGGAAAACAAATTCAGTTTTGCTTATGCTATATTTTGGAACCAAACTCAAATCTCAAATCATGGTTGTGATATGCTTATTTTATCGAAAAGAATTGGTTCATTTATGTGAGATGGAAAAGAAAAACGAACCTTGCCAAATACATAACCCTGAACAATGACCAATGACAAAAGCTCACTGGTATGTTTTTTTCACCAAATCTATCACGTTATGCTTATAAAAAACATGTACTTCATACAATTATATCTTTGCCGTCATTATATCGATTATAACACACCCTCTGAGATGAAAATAATTCCGAAAAATATTTAGCCGACACTTTTTAGCCCTTTAAAAGTCGTATGTTCCCGCTCTTTTGACGTCATAGGCTTTAGGTTGATTTTCGTGAACATTTTTACATGAGTACAAATCTAGCTCCATCGGCTGAAAAGTTTTGCTTTCCAGATCAGAACAGAAATCGGTCATTCTTTCTCGTTTTCACGTGTTATGTTTGACATTTTTTTATTGTAAACTGCTGATGCAACTTTTAATTTCACATTCAATGAACATATAGCTCAACCAAAGTATAGGGTGATGTACGATTCATTGTAATTCTTCATTTAATGCCTCCAGAGAAAGGAAAGGTAAGGTTCTATGAAAAAGCTCATAAAGTGGATACAAGAACAATCTTTTTGAAATTTGAATCAATTCAATTCATCGTTCATTATTATTTGTTAGACAGGAGACCCCTCCTGTATTTTTATAATCTGTATACATTTCGCCATCAGTTTATTAAAAGAAATCATACCGTCAACTGCTCTAACTTTGGCCGACTATCTGACAAACAACATCAGTCAGGCACATCCTGGCAAATGAACAGGGTATTTTTCACTTGCGACCATTGGCAAATGAACGGGGTTGAAAACGAAAGCAAACAAAAGTGACGTAATAGCGCCGAATACCCAGTTTAATTGAACCGGGTTGGAAATATTTTGCTTCATTTCAAAGAACTGCATGGATGAAATTTTTTTTCCATGGGTCAATTTTGTCTTCGAAGATTGAGGAAACTTTTAATGAAAAAATAAAGTTCCCAGTTTTCTTCCTTTTTTCCCTTTTTCAGTTTGAAGTTCATTTTTATTCATTTTCACGCTTTTAGCCTGAGACGTCCTGTCTCATTTACACTGGGTGGTGAATACCCCATGCAAATGCTCACCCCGTTCATTTGCCAGGATGTGCCTGACTGAACATGACCGACGGCAATTCGGCCACCATTTCACGGAAACTCCAAGTTAATCCAGACGTCCGCGCTCGATAGGATCGATCATCGGAACGGCTCGATGACGGATCGATACTAAATTTCTAAATAATAAGCGAGGCTTAAGATATTAGCTCCCAAAGTCAGGCAAGAAAAATGATAAAAATGTAACAACTGGAAATTTTCCCAAAATGATAAATACATAATATCTCTGGAAGTAATGGATATTTTACTATGAAACTTTCACAGATGATAAAACAGGAGTGTTTCTAGCTTTTCAAAACTGGTGAAAATGGTTTTATGATAAAACTGTAGCAGTTTGAAATTTTAATTTTGTACATTTTTATCAAATTTCAAGGAAATGGTTTGGGTTTACTTGATTGCAATAAGTTTAAATTGCAAGTCAAACAGTCAGGGAAATCCCTCAATTGCGGTAGTAAATTTATACTGCAATTGCAGTATAAACGTCAATTTTACAATTTTCATATACCGCAATTGCAGTACACTCAAGAATCAGAATTCAAGATTCAAGGAAAAAACAGGCAATTTTTGTACATAATTGATCATATCTTTTTAACGCACAGACAAAATATTTTTTCCGTAGATCAGATTCTTTTAATAAAGAAAAGCTTTCTTCTCGTACGATTTTTTATAGTCGATGTTTGTTTATCTTTGTCGACCAGCACTATATGTAGTCGTTATAAGCCTTTGTAGGCTAAACACGAATGAAAACTACCGCAATTGCAGTATACCACAATTGAGGGATTTCCCTGACTGTCAAATCATTGATAAAACTGAAACATTGGTTTATTTTCCAATAATCAAATAAATTCCTGATAAATAAGTAACAGTTACTTTTTGATCCCATATCTTTTCAGGAAGGGTGTTACATTACTTGCCTAAAGCTACTGCCACATTACCAATGCTTCAAAATTATCTTTGTTTTTACAGAATTGTAAATAATCCATTAGAACCTTAATGATTGATAATTTAGTAACAAAGTTACAATTTTATCATTTTCCTTGTTTGAGGAGTATATTTTTGAAATTTTTTGATGCAGTCCTTTTTGTTACATCATTATCGTCATTTTCACCAATTTTCAGCAAGATTACTGCAATACTTACCAAGTTATTGATAAAAATGTAAAAAAGCCATTTTTCAATGTGTAAACTTTCGCCCTATGTTTTATGAACATGTCCGATACCGTAAGTTGGTCTAATCTCGACATACGTCTTCCAATCTCGACACCGGATCTGTAAAATAATCAAAACAAACCTTGAATGAAATTCTTGGTATCATTCTTTATCGAACAAGTTCATCCATCAAACTAGAAGTTCAGTAAACATTGCAATCCTTTCAATACCTTATCGGAAATTCCACAAAAACAATCGCGCTAAAATGGATCCGTTGAAATTGGGAGGTAAACATAAAACCAATGGCAGCGCGAGTAGCGCTAAAAGTTCCCGCGTAAAACAAGAACTCATTTGCTTATATCTGGCTTGTTTATATGTTCCTAAAAATACACTGAATTTGAAAAAAAACAAACAAAACAAAGCTTTCAAGATGCCAGCAGAAGCTATAAGAAAGAGAAAAACAACAACTTTGGTGGTTCTTCAGTTGATTTGGAGGCTCTTTTGGCATCAATATTTTGGGTGTTTAGTAAGGCTTTTTGCCTGAAAACCGCAATATCGCGCTTTGTTTACCTCCCAAAAAGTGTTGCGTAGCAACAACGCGAGGAGGTCGAATTTCCGATAAGGTGTATTAAAAAAACAGCCAAATTATAAGCAGTTTTACACAACACACGAAACGCATGCAAACTTTCTCGTAACTTTCTTGTGATAAAAATAATGGTTTCCATTTCCTTATTATTTATTGCAAGCACATACACGCTCTATGGGCTATAGGAGGCCGCGTTACCTAGCACACCCGGTCCCTTTTCAAATTCATAAGGAAACCGGGTTCTTTTAATTATTTTCGGTTCACGGTAAAAAAGGTCTACTAAAAAATTCCTCGCGTGCAAAATGTTGTTGTGATTTGGGCATCTTCGTTGAAAGCATGCTAATTAGTTTTTTAGTGATTACTACATCGTTAAAGTGTTCTTTTCAAATATAAGTAATAACAGTTCACATTTCTCATATTATATTAACAATCTGTGACGTGATAGAGAGAGAGTACAATTTAGTGATGTATTGATATAACTTTGGTATGTATTTGTTTATGTCTGATTTTTTATTTCGAAGACCAGCCTACAGCTATGTCGAGATTAGAAGACGTATGTCGATATTAGACGATCCTATGGTAGAGGATCGATACTCAAGATATTTTTAAGCTTATGATTAGTTATCGATTATTTATCGATCTTTTATCGATCTTATCGACCCTATCCAATCATACTCGATTTACAATCGATAACAAATTGATTAACGATCAATGACAAATCGATAAACGATCAATGACGAATCGATAAACGATCAATGACGAATCGATATACTTGATTGAAATACTAGCTCGATAATGGATCAACCAAGGATCGATACTCAAGGCTTTTTAATGGCTGAATCTTCCATCGATCTCCTATCCGGATCGTTAAGTAATCCATCGATCACATATCGATCCATCATCGAGCCGTTCCGATGCTCAATCCTATCGAGCGCAGACGTCTGGGTTAATATACGGCGTATAAAAAAATACACGATTTCTCTTTCGCGCTGAGTAGGCTTTTAAATCGAAATATGAAAAAAGTTTGTAAGTAGTGGAACACAGCAAGTGTCTTGAACGAAGTAGACCAAATTAGTGGCAAAATGACGGAGCATTTGACGCCACTCTCGCGCGGCAAGCTACACACTCGTTGTTTGTTAATCCCATTGGGCGGCGGGCATTCTCTAATTATCCAATCGGCGTCCGGTCATCATTTTGAATGATAAACAAAAATGTTAAAAAGGGTGCGCTATCAGTGAAAGTTATCACGACATGTTATATGACAGAAAGTATGATTGATAAACTTGGTGGAGTTATCAAACAAATTTGTTGTCAAAGAGATTTAAACAATAAATGACAATACTGGCCAGAATATCAACAGTCCCATGTTTCGACCGTTCGTCCCAAGTTAGAGCAGTTGACAGTAGCATGGATCTCTAGGCTACATTATTTGTGAGATTAGACATATTTTTGGAAGATACGGCTTCATTGTCTTAGGGAGCGGTCGTAAAGTATCTACTAGACTAGAGGGGGTGGAGGATTTTAAGGGGGGGGGTTCAAATTTTTGTTGCCATCCTTAGGCAGTCTGTGCCACTAACTCGATTGGGAAGATTCTTCCCAAATGGGAAGATTCTTCCGATATAGGAAGAACCTTTCCGAATGGGAAGTTAACTTGACACCGAAACGGGTAAGAGTTGAAAAACGGACTTCCAGATCGGGAAGAAGCGGGAAAATAAGGAAAACTCGATCGGGTTGGAACTTCCCGTTTGGGAAGTTTACACAGTTTTTTCACAATTTAACAAGATTTCTACGGTAAAGTTTATTTTTCTTTCGGTGAAAACCCTTAGAATTTGATGTCTTTTCACTTCCAAAAAGTTTCAAATTTCGCCGGTCATCGTACAGCTTCGCCGAAGATTCAGTCAATTTTCAACTTTCCAAAGAGGAAGAATCTTCCCAAACGGGCAGAGAAAATTAGAGTAAGTTCTTCCCGTTTGGGAAGGTTCTTCTCATTTCGAAAGGATCTTCCCGATCGAGTTAGTGACACAGACTGTTAGGGGGGGGGGGATGCGAAATTCTTTTGACATCCCACCAGGTTGATTAAAAAATGAAGTCTTTTTAACCATTTATATCAGAGCCTTTTTTGAAAAATTTTGAAAAGATCAACTTTAAAACACCAATCAAAATCTATTATTTGTCTTTGCATGTTGCAAAAATCTCAATTTTTAAGAAATATAGCTTGAAATTTTAGTTTTATATTTTCAATAACTTCCGCACTATAACAAGAAGCACCTTGGGTCACCTAAGAGGTACGCATTGTCCCTGCACTGTACTAGCCATAAGCAAAAAGCTCGTACCCATGTCTATTTTTAGCTGTAAAGCATAATAATTTGAGTTGAGTTCTTTTTCAGGACATGAAACTTGGATATTCAAAATCTACTCAAAATTCTGCTTCCACTGATATACAACATGATAGGGTTATTTTCAAGTTAATATTCCGGTTGTTTTGGATTTCGGCCTAAAAATGACCCCTTTTTGGCCAAAAAAGTGATGAAACGCTAAAAATCATAAATGAGAAATAGGTAATTATTTTCCTGAATTTAGAAGAAATATTATAATTTTAATGTAAAGTTGTCAGAAATACATACTAGAATGAGAAAAATAAACTAAAAGTTAAAACATGACCTAAATCTTAAAAAAAAACCGGGTTTTTTCCAAAATTACCCTACGAAACATTTCGATCAAAAATGAGAAAATCCACCTTGTAGGACCTCTAGTTCATTGTAATTCTGCATTTTTGACTCCATTTTTTGCATATTCTGATATACTCTACCTGTTCGAAGAATTTTCAAGCAAAGAAATCTCAATTCAAGTACAATTGACGAAAAGATAGGGGAATTTTGACATAGGCCCAAATTTTCCGTCACGGCGTGACAAAAACTAAAAAGGGCTACAGAAATTCTTGTGGGTTGATTTTTGAATTTCTATTTTAGGTTTCTGATTAACACTATATGGTTGATGTTTCATGGAGAAAATTAAGACCTGATTCCACTCTCATAGATTTTTACAGGCTATTGAAAATTTTCCGTCACGGCGTGACAAAAACTCTGACCTAGTACTAGTCAGTGAAAAAATGGATTTGAAAGCCTCAAATCATAGATTAACTAGTCCAAGTCCTATAGAAAGTTGGCTCAGCTTGCAAAAGAGGCCTTTTGGCTAGTTTTTTGAATCTATACCTGAAAAAAAGCCCTGTAATAAGGACATCATTCCAAAGCAGTTTTTTCAGTACCGTAGAAGCAGGCTCAGATTTAGCCTATGTCGATTTTTCGGGAACATATGCATGTTATATATCAAATTGTCTGAAATTTTATGTAGATTTCAAAAGTGGTTAAAAGTAGGGGTTAAAAATGAAGTCAATGAGAAGAAAATGGAAAACTTGATGATTTTTTCTCCTATTTTGGCCTGCGATTTTACAAAAACCTAAAAAATGCGATAAAAAATTTCTAAAGCGGGGTTAAGCTCTATTTTTTTTTGCTTTTTGCTACAAAATACCATAGCTTCCCATAAAAATAGGTTTTAGAGAGATTTGAAGACCTTCATTTTTTGACATTTTTAAAATTTTTGGGTACGAGCTTTTTGCTTATAGCTTACTGTAGTCATTTTTAAATTTTTGTGATAGGCTTTTTTTTAAGAACATAAATTTTCAGAAATTTAAAAAAATGTTCTCTTTCAGCGCAAACCATATAAATGTACAGTTCAAGAAGCGATGTTCTAAATTTAAGATTTTTTCTTTAGGGGGATCATCGGATCTGCAAAATAGTTAAAACAAATCTTGAATGGAATTTTTGGTATAGACCTTTTCGCCTTTCCATCCGCCATATTGAATTGTATGCAAAAATTATGGTGACCGAATTGCTGTGGTTAGATTGCAAAACCTATGCAAAAAGAAAGTATTTTAATATAAAGCTTACATGTATATAATTGGCATTATATTAAAGTGTAATCTTGTAGAAGAAAGATTTAAATTTGCTTCTCTTGAAAACTAAAAATAATCAAATTAGATAACATGAGGCCAAAAAAAAAAGTAGTTTTCCGGGCGGCCGGAAAATATTTTTTTTTTTCAATTTTCCTAGAAAAACTCTAATTGACGTGTACGAAAAAATAATCCAGGTTCGATGTCTCTTTACTTGAAAAAACGAAATTTTAAGAAGAAGCTGTACTCTAAGGTAATTCTATTCACAACAACATAAAACAGGAAAGTAGAAAACATTTGTGACAGAAGATTTTCTTTTTCAAAACACAAGTGACATACGTAAATCTTTGAATACAATCGTTAAATGGATCGTAAAATCGTAAAATGGAAAATAAACTCTTTATAAATCTTTGAATACAATCGTTAAATGGATCGTAAAATCGTAAAATGGAAAATAAACTCTTTATGTATCTTTTTTATTGCGACGAGCTCGCTGTTTTTTTCTATTTGCGGCCGGGTGAGATATATTTTTTCCAAAAAAAAGTTCACCCGGCCGATTTCCGGAAACAAGACTACTTTTTTTTTTGGCCTGAATAGAAGCAGCAAATACCACAAAACGAAACAAATTTCAGGGTTTTTTTTTTAACATTAAGGGGAATTATAAGGGGCAGAGGGATTATAAGGCCTACAGAGGGGTTTTTCCAATTTGCAAGGGTAATGAATGAATCAAACACCTAAACAAATTTCTAAAAATCTGAGAGTTAATCAAGGCAAAATGGGATGACAGGTATGTGAGAGCAATAAGTTCCTCACAGGGCTGCACAGGGGTACAAAAACCATCAAATAAAAAAAATAAAAAATCTAAAATTTTGGCTGAATCTTTGGAGAAATAGTCTCTCTAAGGGTGAAATAAATGTCAAAAATTGGACAAGACATTATTCAGTCTCTCTAAGGGTCGATTTTAGAACTTTGGCTCGGACATACCTGTCATCGCTCGCAAACCTAGTACCCCCCTGGGGCGGGCTGGGTGTCAATTGCTTATCTTCCTATGACCCTGGTGGTCTGATAGCAACCTGTAGCTGCATCTTGAAGAATCTGTTATCATTCA
Organism: Clytia hemisphaerica; assembly: GCF_902728285.1. Classification (NCBI taxonomy): domain Eukaryota; kingdom Metazoa; phylum Cnidaria; class Hydrozoa; order Leptothecata; family Clytiidae; genus Clytia; species Clytia hemisphaerica. The sequence continues at coordinate 334,848 of NW_027104297.1, read as the reverse complement.
CATGAATAATAGTTCACAGGCTCTCAGATTACCATTTTTCAACAATGATGCGTTTGAAGTGGACTAATCGGGTACAAACTTTTGGTCACCTTCAGTCGCTACGTCGCTACAACATCTACAATATATTCATCTCCTGCAATTTTTCCCAAAGATTTGCAAATCTGCAGGGTTTGTAGATTGAAATTTGTTGATTGCCTACATGATTTCTTTTCACTGCCATAACGAATGCCAACTAAAGGATTGCTAAAAATTGGTTTGAGGGATTTTTTCCTGTATTTTTATCAAAATAGTCTTTCTTTTCATTTCAGAAAACAAAATCTAGTTGTAATGAATGTTATGAATAAATGTAACCCTGAGTGAAATGTAAACTGCACAATGTCAATTTATTTTAAATGTTCAAAGTCGCTTTCAAGATTTACTCAAAGCCAAACTTGGAGGAAAGTTTTAAATACAACTCGTTCATATCACAATGAGTTAACTACAAGACCTGCATTGTTACAGCCTGTCCTGTTCACCGCTGGAGTTAGCATAGGCTCTTTTGCAGGATGCTCCATTCTTCAATATGAGCGTGTCAAAACAAAGATGGGTGAAGAATCTTCCATATCCAAGTTACTGAGGAGGCGTAAAGAAAAAGGATTTGAATTTCGAAACCAGATAAATAAATGGTGGAATGGTCTCCATGAAGGTCACAAAGTAGCAGGTGTTATCATTGGCATGAATCTACTGGTATTTTCAGCATGGCAACTTAAAGGGTTACGTTCTTTTATGGTCAAGTGGTTCACTTCAACACCGGCTGTTAAAAAATCTTCACCATTGTTATTGTCTTGTTTTAGCCACAGTGACATTTGGCATATCGGTGCAAACATGTTTGTGTTATGGAGTTTTGCACCACTCATTCAATCTTTACTAGGCACTGAACAATTTATTGGTTTCTATACAGCAGGTGGTACAATATCTTCTTTAGCAAGTTATTATTTCAAAGTAGCAGTTGGCTCTGCAGTCCCTTCCCTAGGGGCATCAGGAGCTCTTCTAGCTGTACTGGCAGCATGCTGTATTGAACGTCCAGACGCACGACTTTCCATATTATTTCTACCATTTTTTACATTCTCTGCTCAAACTGCACTATACAGTATTATAGCAATAGATGTGACTGGTTTATTGTTACGATGGAAGTTATTTGATCATGCAGGACATTTAGGTGGTACCTTATTTGGTAGCTGGTATGTTATGAAAGGACATGAATGGACTTGGGATAAAAGAGGTCCCTTTATAAGATGGTGGCATGAGTTGCGCCAGTCAATGAATGAAAAATAATATTTTATGTAATGTTGTCTTGCATCATAGTTTTGTATTAAAATCAAGTACAGTGTGTCCCGTTTAAAGCGTTTGGTGTCATACCTGGTCATATTAGTTTATATCAATATTTTATCAAAATTAATTAACGTGTCAACACTCATTCACTACTAAGAATAACCGGATGAATTTTAAGGTTTTTGAACCACTTTAATTTATACGAGACATCTTGTATTTTATTGTATAACTAGCTTTGTAATACTAAAAAATATTTTAGCTTATAAAATTTCTGTTTATTATTAATCTACAAGAGAACTTAAAATTAGAAAAACTTTTCAACCAATAAGCCCAGGGTTATTAAATGGTTTGCCAACTTCTTCTTTTTTTTGATTGTTATAATTTTAAAAAGTAGATAAAAATGTCTTAAAACTTAGGCGAATATTTTGTGTAATATGTAGTGTTTCCGGAAACCGGCCGGGTGAAAAAATATAATTTTCTGACCCGGCCGTAGACTTCGTTAGTAGTTGATACATAGTATTCAGGGCTTGCTTCATACTGTTTGTACATAAAAGTTATCTTTAAAGTTCTATTTCAATGATCTTAAAAGTTATCAAAAATAGCAAAAGAAAATTTTTTCAGGCTGGCTGCATGAGAGCTTTTTTTCTTCACCCGCATTCCGGAAACACTACATTTTTTTATTTTCGCCTTACATTACATAATAATTGTCATTAATTAACTTTTAAATTTTCATTTATTTTTAAAGAGTTTGAACAATTGAAAAACGATAAAAAAAAAAAATTAAAGCCATGGTGGACCCATTGTTTATTTTCATTGACTTGGAAGCTGCTCATGGGAATAATTATTTTGGTGATATCATTGAACTGGCTGCACAAGTCGATCCACGTGTCATCGAGAATGAAACATTTAGTTCCCTAATAAATACAAAACAGAATTTATCATACTTTGGTGAGTTTATTTTTATTTATAATTTCACTTTTCACAGTTCACAGTTCTTCCTTCTCAGATGGATTTCTGTCTCTGCAAAATTCAGCTTTTCTGCCTTAAAAATTAAGAAGCAAAAATTCAAATTTGGGCTAATAATTGCTGTGGTAAGTTAATTTTCCGTCTCAGAAGAAAAACTTTTCCTCAACCACTTTTTACTTTGCACTTTGATTGAGTGCGCCTTTGCACACCTCTGACAATTCGATTATAGCTTTCAAGGGTAAAGCACCTGCCAAGTAAGTGTTCATTTATGAATTGACCCATTTGTCTCATAGTATTATTGCATCATCCTCTTTACATATACAGCTGATTCGATTTTTAAAGGGGAATTTACTTTTAATTTTGGCGAGGATTAAATTTGACAGTTTTTAGTAAAATTGACCTTTCGCCATATGTTTTGAAGTAGAAGTGTTATCAAGGTGTCTACAGCACCTTGAAAACCTTGAAAACCTTGAAAGTGCATGATTGTGACAGTATAGTTGTCTTATTTTGGCTTGGGTCCTCACTGAAGTATCGGTCTATGCTAAAGCTCTAAAAATTTTCATACTCGCTTTGCTTGCAATCATTGTTTTCAGACCAAAGACTGGAGAGACCTCTCTTGCACCTTGTCAAGAAAGTCATATCCTACTATTAAGTTAACTTTTAGTTCTGAAAAACCTTGAAAATACCCAATAAATGGTCCAAAAAACCTTGAAAAAACACTAAAATTTTGCCAAAAAATCCTTGAAACCCTTGAGAATGGTGACAAAAATTTCGTAGACACGTTTATCTAAAATCTGCATTTTTCAGTAAAAACTATATAATGCCAAGAAATTTTTGATTTACAAGTGCCTAAAATTTCCCTACCTGCTAAATTGAATCCCATCAAATTTTAAAATTTATTCCATCCCCAAGTTTATAAATACCTGCCAAAAATCGCATTTCGACCAACTGGCAAATTAAGTACACCAATTTATACAGTTGGGTATATTTTTCAATAGGTGAAAGTTTCGAATTAACAGAGTGTGATACGATTGATTCCTAAGCTAAAACGGAATCAAATTTGGCTTTTAAATAATAGAATTTTCCATTAAAGATAGTTGATAACTTGCAAAATGTCCAAATGGGGCTAACTTTTTTTTTAGATTGCTCTTGTATTTTATTTCTTTTATTAGTTCACTGGCATCAGCTGTTATTAATGTCGAAACTTTGATATTTGAACGACCATTTCAAGGAGCCGATGATCAATAAGTTCAATAAGTAATGGTTGAGAGGTAAATTCTCTCCCTCTGCTTCGAACTGAATGAGGCATCTTGAAAATTGCCAATAAATACTTGTCATGTGAAGTTATATAAATATGGTAAAGTTTTTATTTTATGTTTTATAGTATTTAATATCTTGTTGTAGCATTTAGATAAAAAACTCATATTCGTCCTAAAGATTTATGGCATGTAATACATTGCCCCTATTTTTATGAACTGAGAAATTCCTTCTTGATAACGAGGCAGACAGAAAACATGAAAACAATAGGCCATTACACAGTCGAAATGAATCATGGGTAATCAGGACCAATGCGCTCTGTTCTGATAAAGACTTTCTGTTGGTATAAATTTTTGGATGTTTTTGCGTCTAGCCAACAGAAAGCCGTTATGGAGGCGCAATCAGTCCCGATTACCCATGATTCATTTCGGCTGTCTAATAACCTATACAATTCCGCTATGCCATTTACCAACTTTGGTAGATTTTAATTTAAATTTCATTTCTTAGCATTGCAAATATCAAAGATTTCAAGGGAAGATCTCAGAGGGAAGCAATACTTTGGTGAAGTTTTTAAAGAATTTGTTGACTGGGTTTCAAAGGTTGTTTCGAAATGTGATAAAATCAAAAAGAAGAAATTTGCTCCTGGTATGTTTAAAATCAACAACACGGTTGATACATTTTTAATCTGACTTAAATTATGGAGAGTCTTGTGGTTTTTACTTGATAGCCAGATTTACTGAAAATAGGGAAAAAGATATAATTAAAAGTAATACCTTGTTGTAAAGGTAATCTTAAGCGAAATGATGCAAGTCTGGAAATTGAAAATCAGATTAAAAATAATGACGAAAGAAATGAAATTTTTTTGAAAGTTAAAAAAAGTAGACTGTCAATTTTTTTTCGAACAGACTTTCTCAAAGATTGTTGAATGTAAGCTTGGACTTTCAGAATGGAAAAAGCATAAAAGGGACTTTTAGATTTAGTTGTCAATTTATAATCTAGTGGTTTCGAATTACTTATAGCATTTATTGGTATTACCGAGAGTCAGTTTTGTAAAGGGCTACATAAACTAAACAATATCGAGAATGAGTGTCAGCAATATATTGAAAGTATGGGGGCACTTGATTAAAAAGCGACCGTTACGTGCGGTCCAAAACTAGGTCTTCAAAATCGGACATTTACAGTGCAGAGAAAGTTTAGTTAAATTTAGGTGAAAAATCGACCCTTACGGTTGATTTTCTATAAAGTTTTTGAGCCCTTAGAGTGGACTTTTTTACATCTTTGCTCATTTCGACCCTTACAGTGCACTTTGGGAAGCTTGAAAAATGACCTTTAAGGGTCGTAGTACTTGTGGTAGATCATTTACCTTAGTGCACCTCCCCCCCCCCCCCAGGATTGAAAATCTGTATATCGTCAACTTGATTTGCAATATTTCCAACAATACTTGATTTTAGAATTTGATTTTCCTTTAATACAGTGTTGGTAGCTCATGGTGGTTTTGATAATGATTTCATGATGTTACAGAGCAATATCGATCGACACGAGATGGACCTGGACATTCTAAATCAATTCCGATTTGCTGATACTTATATGCTTGCTAAAAGGGTAAAACCACTGATATCTAACTAATTTGACTAGATTTGCTGATACTTATATGCTTGCTAAAAGGGTAAAACCACTGATATCTAACTTCTTTGACTAGATTTGCTGATACTTATATCCTTGCTAAAAAGGGGTAAAACCCACTGACCTTAACTACTTTGATGATACTTATATGCTAGTGCTAAAAGGGTTTAAAACCACTGATATCTAACTACTTCGACTAGATTTCTGATACTTATAACTAAAACCACTGATCTAACTACTCGACTAGATTTGCTGATACTTATATGCTTGCTAAAAGGGTAAAACCACTGATATCTAACTTCTTTGACTAGATTTGCTGATACTTATATCCTTGCTAAAAGGGTAAAACCACTGATATCTAACTTCTTTGACTAGATTTGCTGATACTTATATCCTTGCTAAAAGGGTAAAACCACTGATATCTAACTACTTCGACTAGATTTGCTAATACTTATATGCTTGCTAAAAGGGTAAAACCACTGATATCTAACTACTTCGACTTACTTTTTTTTTTTTTTTTTTTTTTTTTTTTTTTTTTTTTTTTTTTTTTTTTTTTTTTTTTTTTTTTTTTTTTTTTTTTTTTTTTTTTTTTGCTGATTTGCCAATACTTATCCTTGCTAAAAGGGTTTTAAAACCGCTGATATCTAACTACTTCGACTAGATTTGCTGATACTTATATGCTTGCTAAAAGGGTAAAACCACTGATATCTAACTTCTTTGACTAGATTTGCTGATACTTATATCCTTGCTAAAAGGGTAAAACCACTGATATCTAACTACTTCGACTAGATTTGCTAATACTTATATCCTTGCTAAAAGGGTAAAACCACTGATATCTAACTTCTTTGACTAGATTTGCTGATACTTATATGCTTGCTAAAAGGGTAAAACCACTGATATCTAACTACTTCGACTAGATTTGCTAATACTTATATCCTTGCTAAAAGGGTAAAACCACTGATATCTAACTACTTCGACTAGATTTGCCAATACTTATATCCTTGCTAAAAGGGTAAAACCACTGATATCTAACTACTTCGACTAGATTTGCTAATACTTATATCCTTGCTAAAAGGGTAAAACCACTGATATCTAACTTCTTTGACTAGATTTGCTGATACTTATATGCTTGCTAAAAGGGTTTTAAAACCACTGATATCTAACTACTTCGACTAGATTTGCTGATACTTATATGCTTGCTAAAAGGGTAAAACCACTGATATCTAACTTCTTTGACTAGATTTGCTGATACTTATATCCTTGCTTAAAGGGTAAAACCACTGACATCTAACTACTTTGACTAGATTTGCTAATACTTATATGCTTGCTAAAAGGGTTTTAAAACCACTGATATCTAACTACTTCGACTAGATTTGCTGATACTTATATGCTTGCTAAAAGGGTAAAACCACTGATATCTAACTTCTTTGACTAGATTTGCTGATACTTATATCCTGCTTAAAGGGTAAAACACTGATATCTAACTTCTTTGACTAGATTTGCTGATACTTATATGCTTGCTAAAAGGGTAAAACCACTGATATCTAACTTCTTTGACTAGATTTGCTGATACTTATATCCTTGCTAAAAGGGTAAAACCACTGATATCTAACTACTTCGACTAGATTTGCTAATACTTATATGCTTGCTAAAAGGGTAAAACCACTGATATCTAAAGTCTGTCCAGATATAATTGGCAGTGGAAACAAGAATGCCTGTAACTTTTGATAGTCAGATATAATTATGGAATTTTTTTTTGCTTGTTTTAGAGAGTCAAAGGTGCTGCATTTGAATGTATTTTTGGTTGAAAAATTCGCGATTTTTAGCGGTTAAATTTGCGATTGCAAAAATTGAGCTTTTTTTCTACTTATGCTACAACGTTCATTTTTACAACAGCGGTAGTTCAACCTTAGTTTAAGAAGTTTGTTAAATTCCAAGGCAAACAGAAAAGTCCTTCAGAAGATATGGGACCCGAAATACCCCTTGGTAGCACTTTTCTGTGAAATATCAAATCTCCAACTTATTACTAAAAACGGGGGTTATGTGTTGGTGCATCGGTCTTATTGCTATTGGTATCATTTATTATTTCGAAACGAAGTGAAATCACAGTATAATTGTTTTTATTGAAAAGATAAGCATGAACTTATATTGCCTCCCCCCCCCCCCCCCCCCCCCCCCCCCCCCCCCCCCCCCCCCCCCCCTCCCCCCCCCCCCCCCCCCCCCCCCCCCCCCTGTTATTTTTAAGTCTAAAGAACTTTGCTAATTCCCAAAACACTAAACACAGTTTGGCTATGACCATTAAAGGGATCGTAAAATGTGTTATGATCGAAAAACTGTTTTATCAATCATATCACTACCCCCGTTTTAAGTAGTAAGTTGGAGATTCGATATTTCACAGAAAAGTGCTACCAAGGGGTATTTCGGGTCCCATATCTTCCGAAGGACTTTTCTGTTTGCCTTGAAATTTAACAAACTTCTTAACCTAAGGTTGAACTACCACTGGTGTAAAAATGAACGTTATAGCATTAGTAGAAAAAAAGCTCAATTTTTGCAATCGCAAATTTAACCGCTTAAAATCGCGAATTTTTCAGCCAAAAATACATTCAAATATAGCGCTTTTGATTCTCTAAAACAAACAAAAAAATTTCCAAAATTATATTTGACTATCAAAAGTTACAGGCATTCTTGTTTCCACTGCCAATTATATCTGGACAGACTTTAACTACTTCGACTAGATTTGCTGATACTTATATCCTTGCTAAAAGGGTAAAACCACTGATATCTAACTTCTTTGACTAGATTTGCTGATACTTATATGCTTGCTAAAAGGGTAAAACCACTGATATCTAACTACTTCGACTAGATTTGCTACTTATATCCTTTGCTAAGGTAAAACCACTGATATCTAACTTCTTTGACTAGATTTGCTGATACTTATATCCTTGCTAAAAGGGTAAAACCACTGATATCTAACTTCTTTGACTAGATTTGCTGATACTTATATCCTTGCTAAAAGGGTAAAACCACTGATATCTAACTACTTCGACTAGATTTGCTAATACTTATATGCTTGCTAAAAGGGTAAAACCACTGATATCTAACTACTCGACTATTGCTGATACTTATTGCTAAAAGGGTTTTAAAATTAACTTCGACTTGCCTTCTAGGGTAAAACCACTGATATCTAACTTCTTTGACTAGATTTGCTATACTATATCCTTGCTAAGGGTAAAACCACTGATGTCTAACTCTTTGACTAGATTTGCTGATACTTATATGCTTGCTAAAAGGGTAAAACTACTTCGATATTGCTAAACTGAATCTAAACTAGACTAGATTGCTGCTAAAAGGGTTTGCTAATACTTTGCTAGATGATTATACTTGCTAATTATTTGCTGCTAACCAAACTAACTATACTTTGACTAGCTTTGCTGATACTTATATGCTTGCTAAAAGGGTAAAACCACTGATATCTAACTACTTCGACTAGATTTGCTAATACTTATATCCTTGCTAAAAGGTTAAAACCACTGATATCTAACTTCTTTGACTAGATTGGACTTCTTTTATTTAAAATTGTGTCTCCTTTTTCTGGTCCACTACACTAGTCAGCAATTTTTAAATTCAATTCAGATAGAAGCATTACAGTTTAGCGTGGTTTGAAAATAAAACTTGTATTGCCAATACTATTGGGTCTATCCAACTATAAAATACTTCTATTCTCAACTTCAGTTGAAGAATGTGTTTGTGTCTGTCTGTGTGTTTATGTCCCAAAACTTTGGGGCAGCCTGGAGAATTGTTTGATTTGGCTGAAATTTGGCACACTTGTTCCTTGGGTGATTATCTGGGGGAGTTTTTTTCATTTTTCAAAAATTTTGATTTTTGGGGCCTGGGGACGAGTTTTTCGCCAAAACGAGGCTAAAACTTTGGGGCAGCCTGGAGACTTCAAAAATTGTTCGATTTGGCTGAAATTTTGCACACTTGTTCCTTGGGTGAATATCTGGGGGAGCTTTTTGCAATTTTCAAAAATTTTGATTTTTGGGGCCTGGGAACGAGTTTTTTGCCAAAACGAGGCTAAAGCTTTGGAGCAGTCTACAGGCCTCCAAAATGATCGGATTTTGTTGAAATTTGGCACACTTGTTCATTGGGTGAATATCTGGGGGTCTACAATTGGGCCTATGAATGATTTGAAACCACTGAAGTTGAGCCCAGTGCGTTGCGCACGTTCGACTATTCTCAAATTGTCAAATTGGGTTTTTTTGGAGTAAAACTTTTCACGCAAGAGTTATTTTGACCCTTTTTTAAAGCTCTTTTGGAATTGACAAAGGGGCTTGTACTTTTAATTCATTTTATAGTTGAAGTGTAAAGACATCGGTAACTTGTGGAAATGTCAATTATCAATTGAAATGATGTATAAACATTTCTTCCCTGATGAAGTATTCAAAGGTAACGAACTATCGGCTTATTGTAAAGTGATGATACTGTTTATATCAACTGGCCCGTGGCTCAATATTTATGTGGGAGGGTCTTCATTTCCTTAAAAGGGTTATGACTAAAAGAAACACAAATCTGGATTAGATTACGGCCGCTTCTTTATATATCTTCTTTGTCGGCTGCAGGACAACACAGAGCACTTGCTGACGTGAAGTTCATGATTCGAATTTTCTTGGGATCACCAATAGCACAATATTTTGATGACATTCCAATTGCTGTTTTTGACGAAAGGTAACTGTTTTGAAAATTCTGTTTGCCTTTTTTTGTGATTGATATTTTATTTCTTAAAACTGATTTAGTTTCGTTTAGCGGCCGTAGCATGAAAGTAAAGCATCCAGTTCACGTTTACGTAATGTAGTGGGTTCGATCTCTGGCTGGGTCATGCCAAAGACTTGTACTTAGTACTAAATTTTACTTGATGCTCAATAGTTAAGTAAAAGGTCAATGCTAAGTGGAGCAATCTAGGGAGAAGTAGTATCGCCTTCCCCTACCTTCGGGTAGACAGCAGCTATCGGAAAAGGAGCCTTTGGAACGGTTCTCTTGTGGTTGCAAGACTTAGTTGCGTTTTGTTGAGTATCTTTCTGTAGAAATATTTTGGGCTTGTGACCTTCGTATTGCATCTTTAAGATGTAAAGTATTTTTTGTTTCACATCAACATTCGTTTTTCTTTTCTCTAGGAAAGAAGAATACATAAGGAAGAATACATCCAAAGTGGAAAAAGGACTGTTAGATGGTATGTTCATAATTCCAATGTCTATATAATAAAGGACTTGCTCTGGAAATACAGAAAAACTGTAAATTGATGTTATGATGTTCAAAACACACGCTCACGATACTAATGAATTTTCGTTTAGAAGTCCTTAGAATTCCTAAACTTCACTCAACTATGGAGCGCGCTCAAATACATCAACCAACCCTAACGCAACAAGGGGATTGGGTTCGAATTACGAATTACTTGACGCCATTTGATCCTACAGTAAACTCTGAACCCAATCTACTTGCTCACGTCTTGAAAGTGAAAAGGGCTAATAGCTGTAATTCATTTAATTTCAATTAAGATACTGTTCAATGTTTTGTGTTATCTTCGTTTTCCCACCATAGAAAACCTACCAAAAGGGATGGCAAAAGTCACGCACAACATGACGCTCAACCGTCTCTTACGTAACGGTCTTACGTACTCCCGTCTCATCAGTTTCTTCGAGTCCGCAGAATGCACATTTGATTTCTATGACAAGCTGAAAGATATGGGGATTGAAAGGAAGGCATCGAAATCTCTTGCAGCACATCTGTTAAGTCTTGGTTATTGTTGTCGAGGAGCCATCGAGAAAGAACAAAGAAACAAAGCTGGCGATGACGGTATATTTTTTCACTCCTATGACAATTATTACCAATTTCAGAGCCTCAAGTAACCCAAATTGCTTCTAGTCTGACCCGAAAATGGTAATTTTTAAGCAAAACCACAACCCTGATCAGAAAAATTCTGTCTCTCCCACCTGAAATCGTTATTTCGAGCCTTTGATTTTAACTTCAGAAGGCCAGGTTCGAGTTTACTAGGGTTACTGACTCACATGAAACGGCCTGTTTTTATTGCTATTTTGCCCTTTGCAGTTTTGCCAATGTAACGGATTTAGATATAATGGTATAAACTCTAAATCTTTCATTCATGGTTTGCATTTAGTGCAAGGGCTGATAATGCGCAGACTACCTTTGAAAGTCTGAAAAGCGACAATAAGTGAAAAAAGTTTCTCGACAGTTTACCCATAACATTTTCCAGAAGATGATAAGAAAATTCAAAGAACAGATTCTGGTTACGAGTCAGTGCATTTGAATGACGAACAATGGTTGGATCGATTCTATACTATGTTTGTTGAAGAATTCTGGTACGGGCCTGAACAATATGAATACCAATATGGTTCAATCACCACCAAAGAAATGGAAGAAATAGATATAGCTATTGATGACCTTTTCAATGAGCTGTTTGGAGACGATATGATAGATACTGTAGGTCCTGATGGGAGTCAGGTTGATGATTCTGATGTTCATGTTAAGCAATCTTCAGAGTCACCAGTCACTTTTATTGGACAAGTTCAAGAAAATAATCTGATGCTAAACGAGGATGAGATATCAAATCTTGGATTGAAATTTGGTGATATTAAATTTGCTTCTTCAGACGCTGTTGACGAACTTCGGAATGAATCTTTTATAAAAGCTATAGAGAATGGACAGGATCGGTTACAGTTTGGAGATATTGGAGACATGGCTTCTCAGCTAGACGAAGGAGTGGACATGAACAACTTAGTAGACCAGGCTATGGACATAGAATTGTCAAAAGGAGTTACGACAAATAATTCTGGTGATTCCGTTGAAGATTGGGACTCTGAAGTTCACAACGTTCGTGAATTCCATCTCGGAGGACCGGTCAAAAATATTCCGATCGGGATCTCGATGAACGATTTTAGCGGGAGAGAATTTGAAGAACGTGTACCCTTATTGAAACATTTTAATACATTTGACATGGAGTCTCGACCGGAAGACGGTCTACCTACTATGTCACGTCGAGAGAAAAACAAACAAAGAAGGAAAAACAGACAACATAGGAAAGAACAAGAGAAACTGGCTGTTGATCCGCACAGTGGCTCAGGACATGGCCGAACATACGGGCGAACCGATAAAGGTGAAATTATCATTCTTGTCTGAAAGTTGTAGAGGAGACTGTGCCTTTTTCGAATACGGTATGTATATGACAATTATATAGGAGCCATGATACTTCTAAATACTGGTAGCATGATACACTGTATGAGTTATTTGTACTTAACTGAAGAGGGCGTATTCTCTTCTGAGCGTGTAAATAGTTCATTGTGGCGTTGTAAATTTTGACCTCCTAGTATATATAGTAGCTAGCATTAAACAACGTTCGTCTAAAGACTAAAACGTCAAACAACTTTAAGATGGATGTTGGACAGTTTACAACAATCGACTAATCAAGGAGACTTATTTAATACATCATAAAATCCGGTCGGGTTTGGAGGGGCCTGTAAATTAATTTACAATGAAATGACGTCTAAAGGCACTTGTGCGCTTTGCGATCGCACTTTTTCGAGCAAAGCTCGCTATTGGTCAAAAGAAAAAAGAAGCAATTCCACTGACGTCAGATCCGTAACGGTTGAAAAAAGTTGAAGTGTGTTCAACTTTTTTTTCGAGTGTGCGCTACATTTTTATGACGTAATCTTTTTTCCTAGCTAAAAAGGATTGAAGCCAAAAGGTGCGATTGCAGTCCAGCCCCCTAACGCTTTAAAGGTTGATTGATAGGTGTATTAGGTGATTGTTTTAGACTGTTGAAACAACGGCATGTGCCAGCTTCGTTATCTACTACGCTTCACAATAAAACTTTCAATATTTGATAATGCATTTTTCCATGAGCTAGCACAAGGCGTCATCTCAAGGTTCAGCTAACGTTTTGTGAACGTTATGGACGTCAAATGGACGTTGCTTTTATGTTCTGTGCCTGCTGGCTATTACTGAATCCTAAACTTCGCGTGTATTTTGGTTTGTATTCAAATTTTATAATTATATAAAGTAATATTTATTTTGTGTGGATTTCTTGAGAAAAAAGTTCTAATCTTAAATCATTTGGTCATTTCACTGAATTTGTCAAAATCACTACATTAAATCGCATTCTCATTTCACTGGATTCGTAAATATCCAACCGTTTCAACTGGAGTGTTTTTTGCGTTTTTTTATGTTTGAAAGTTGGAGCTTGTGATAGAAGTAAAAAATTGTTGTTTGCGTTTTAAATAAGTGCACAAGAAAGTACTTTTGAAGCTCCAATTCCAAGGAACAAAGTCTGGTAATACTGTACCTCAAGCACTTCTATATATCTTGACCCTTAGGCCATGTTCAGACGTTACGGTTTCGTATCGTTCCGGTATGGTTTCTGTTACGGATCGAGAGTGTTCATATTGGTTTCGAAACGTTTCGGAGCAAGAAAACGGAGCTGTTCCATTCTGACGAAAATAATGAAGCGAAACTGTTTCGATCTGTTTTGCTTTGTAATGTCTTCTTTTTTAACGTTTCGAATTTTGCCATTCACACTAATTTCGGAACCGTTTTGTTGCGGAACGATACGAAACAATAACGTCTGAACATGGTCTTAATGTGTGGTAAGCAACGCCAAAGAAATAGATCACTAGAAAGCCGACCTGATAACTGTTTTGTGATTACACTATTTATTTTACTTTATATTTTCAGTTTTTTTAGAAATTAAAGCATCGAAAAAAATATGATTAATAAACAGACATATTGAAGAGAATGGTGCTTTGGACCAAAAACGTTAAAAGAATAAACGAAAAATGGCTACTGCACCAAATTACCTGATGACAGATGAACTGCTCCGTAAGCCGAGAAAGAAAAGATGTGGACGACAGGTAAGAATAGAATAAACCAGTTATCAGAGGAGAGCTGTCAAATGGACAGTTTATCAATGAAGTTAGTATCGATAAGTTATAAGATATAGAGCCAATAAATATTCTGTCAGTTCAACAAAATACAAATATATTTATTTGTAAGTCGTTGGTCAGTTTATGCATGTTTTTAAGAATATCAAACAGGCTCATAAATGTATAGATTGGTTTTGATAGGCACTCAAAATCGATAGTAAAATATTAACTACATGAAGATGGGTAAAGACTTGAAAGAATAGACTGTATTAGATTATTACAAACTGGTACATGAGACCGAACGTACAAGTCAGAAAAGTAGGTCATAGAGAAAGATAAATGCTTTGAAAATACAGCCGGCGCTCTCTAATTTGACGTTCTCCTATTCGATATGCTCCATTATTCGATAATATTGAAAGTCACCGTCAACAAGAAACCTCGATGGATGTTAATAGAAATAGTTTTAAAGAACTTCAAGGAAAATAGGGTGTTCTTTCATATTTTTTTTAAGTTTAAGGGCATCAATTGACTTATCCATTTGCTTACACAGCATTTTCAAACAAAAAAAAAACCGCAACTTTTTCTCCCTTCTACAGGTTCCGCTTTCACCTTTCCCAGTTCCCATCCAAACAATTACACGCCAGCAACCTACAAATGACAGATGGTATTATTTCTTTGGATTGCTGAAGAGTGACCATGTTGCTGTTTACAGGAAAGGTGATTTAACATACCTTTATCAGATGGTAAGTGATGAAATAAAAACCCTATACCTGGGCCATTTAAGCAATGATTGATTGATTGATTGATTGATTGATTGATTGATTGATTGATTGATTGATTGATTGATTGATTGATTGATTGATTGATTGATTGATTGATTGATTGATTGATTGATTGATTGATTGATTGATTGATTGATTGATTGATTGATATGCTTGGCTCATTCGAATGAAGAATGTATTAAGAGACTTTTTGTGAGGCATACGTGAATTACGCCCGTTGAAACGGCCAAAAAACTGACGTTATAGACAAAACATTTAAGGGAAAAAAGTGGAAATGATTGATACCATCGGAAAGAATGTGAAATTCTAAAGCAAATAAGTGTACTAAGACATAACCTTTAAATCGAACATACAAAGGAATAATCACCTCAAAATCCTGTCAGTTACAATCAAATTTATTCTAAGCTGCACAAAGTTTCATAGCTTCTTCATAAAAATTTAATCGTTTATTGGACTTACTTGGAGGGCCTATAAATTAAACTTTGTCCGTCCGTCCGTCCGTCCGTCTGTCAGTTCGTTTGTCTTTTGCCAGCTATTCTCGAGATCCGTTCATTATTTTTTTTTTCTGGTTATTGGCAAAAAGATGGTTTCATTAGTTTTCATCAGGTGTAGATCAGATCAGTATCTAATTTGATTTTTATGTTTCTCCTCCGCAGGGTTTCTTTGGTAAAGGTATTCTATCGAAATCACAGCCACAGTACGAAAAATACGAAGAAGAGTCATTCCTTCTGGACCATGCTAAACGCCAAAGTAGAAGTGAAGGTATGACAAGCATTGATTTCAAAGTTCCGAAGGGGCTAGATACGCAAATCCCGGATTGGGAATGAAGCCACTTTTTTCCCATCCAAAACACGTGACCCGCGTTGTTTTCATAGGCTTTCACACAAATTTTCTAAATGCGGGGCAAATTTTAAGAGTTTACTTTTTCTTGCTCGAGAAAGGTTGAATCTCCCTATCTAGTCCCTTCAGGGCTTCATACTCAATGATGGCAAGTATACTTATATTCTTTTAGTAAAGTAGCATGAATACAGTGTCCACAATCATCTGAATACCTTATCGGTCCTTTTTACGCTGGCCCTAATTTAACGCCGGCCCCTTTTACGCCGGCCCTTATTCCACCACAGCCTAATTTTGGGTTTACGCTAATTAGGGCCGTAAATAATGCCAAAACTTGTAAAAATCGCTATTCAGGCTTCAAAACAGTAAGTATTAACTAGAATTTACATTAAAATGTCATCTTTCAGTATTAAACTGTTGAAAATTCCATTGAAAATCATTGATTTTCGTGAAGTTTTGGATATAGAGTGAAAAATGGATAGTTTTCATCCTTTAATTATGCCCAAAATCCTTTAAATTGAAAAAAAATGGTCAACAATTAACGCCGTTTTTAGGTAGACATTGCAAAATGTTGGCCCTTTTTATGCCGGCCCTTTTAACACCGGCCTTTATTACGCCACGAGCCCAAAAGTAACGCCAATAAGGGCCGGCGTAAAAAGGGCCGATAAGGTAATTTTTTTCACAAAGTGTTAGTGAGACTACACAGTATATGGGCGAACAATTTGGTTTGCAGACCGTATAATGTAAGAAGTTAACAACATTACAAAAAGGATTTTTGTTTCGGAAAACAATCCCCTTGGAGTATTGCAAATCGAGCTGGCAATATATTGCGGACGCTTTTTCAATATTATGCTTGGTGACTTTAAGTCACTTTATTACTCTTCCTATTACCCTAGAAAGAAATATGTTCAACAACGCCTCCTCCCCTACTTAATTAGACCCTTCTATAATCAAGCACAGACCTTTAGTATTTCATTAGAAAAATGTTTAAAACTAGAAAACCAATAGTTTGAATGCCTGTAGAAAAGGATTTTATAGAAGATTTGAAAAAACTATTTTTTTTTTTTCTGCATAGGTAGATCAAAAGCGCAATTAGAATCCAAGCAAGCATTCCTTCAAGAAAGGTAAGTCTAACACCCGTAATTTCCCGTAATTACCTTTTATTTCCGCGATGTGTACACGCTTTTTTTTATAAGAATACACTTTATAAGAATGTCCATGATGAAAATGACCAAAAAATTAAGAATATGCTAAGAATATCACCATCATGGAATTTTACTACTCAAGCTAAGAATTCCATTTTTGGAGCATTTTCAATTATAAATTGTCAATTACCCCCCAAGTAAGGCTCACTCCTTTCACAAAAATGCCATCTTATGCTTGAGACGTATGTACTAAATTTTAAATCTAGTTTAAATTAACCTAAGAATATGCTGTAAGAATATAGGATGATTTTCCTAAAAAAGTTAAGAATATCCATGATGAAATGGATTTACACCATTCTTATAAAAAAAAAAGCGTGTATTAAAAGACACCATTTAACGTATCTCCCACCATTTGCTTACACAGCGTTTTTAAACGAAAACTTTCTCCCCTTTCGGCGCCGCTCGAGAAAAAAATTCGCCAAGTTCTTTTATTTATTTTGCTTTGTCAGCATAGAGACACGCCTCCTTTCTATCTCATAAAAAAGAATCTTTAAAGTAATCGAGGCGCGAAAAACAAAAAAAAATAAAGAAATGAAGCTTTTCATTTGGTTAAGTATTTTCCATTTGGCGTTCTAATTTCTTTAAATTTCCTTATATTAATCAAACAATCAAATCCTTATATCAAGCAAAAATTAATCCGATCATAAATAAGTGCAATGGTACGAACATGGACAACTCCTGCCTCGCCTTCACAAGATTACCATCAAGGCGATTGTCTTTTTCTGCAACCTTCAAATATACTTTTATGACAAGAGGAATGCATCAACTCAGTTGGGAATGAAGCGAGCGCTATTTTTCGCGTTTGGGCTTGTAAGAAATTTGCCTTTTACTGTAAGACCACTGTACGCTTAAAATACTAAAATCAAGTAATGTTTTAATTTCAATTTCAGACTTAGACAACATGAAAACTGGTCTTGGATGAAAGAAAAGGTATTGTTTTTTTAGTTCTTTTTTGCTGGGATGATTCAATGAATTATTTCAAAATGTTTTTATTTTATTTTATAAGCATAACGTTTATAAGCGTATTATGCAGGCTCAGTTTTTGGTACCTAAGCAATGGCTCTATTGTTTGAGTGAGAACAATAGAATGCTAAGCATAATGCGAGCCTGGAATAGGGACAGACACTTGCTTATAAAAAAAACATGTATGATGTTTGAATGAAGTATGTCGTAACCCTGAACTCGAATTTGAGTCAAAAAATAATTTTTTGCGCGATAAAACTTTCGTCCTAGATAGAAATATTGATTTCTTTCCTGTAATTAAAGCTGTTTCCCGTCGTCGCAAACGTTGAGTAAAAGTACTGCTTATGCTTGAAATAAAAAAATATTCTTATGTCTGTTACGATTGTATTAAATACGGTAGTATAATTAACTGAACTCCGTCTTATTTCTGCAACTACTTACCAGCGAGGCTTACAGCGCCCATTGGTCTAAGAACAAGAAATCCATACGAATTAAGAGTTTCCGAAACACGAGTGAAATATTTTGGACGATGATATAAGAAATCTACCTTCCATTAAAACATTCACAAAAGTAATTACTGAATTTTTGAGACTCGACCAGTGTCATGTTTTTGATGTTCCTGATAATCAAGGTGCTATCCTCAATAGGCTTCGTGTTAGATTCAGTCATCTCAATGAGCATAAGTTTAGACATGGTTTTCGTGATACTCTAGATCCTTTCTGCGGCTGTCAGACAAATTTTGTTGAAAATACACAGCACTTTATTTTGCATTGCTCTATATATTCCCATGAAAGACTATCACTATTATAAATAAAATAAATATAAATTTAGAAGTTTTTCCCACCAGCTCGCTCTAAATCTGATTTTTTTATCTACTTCAGGCGTACCAATTTTTTCGAGCAGCTGGTTTCGCGAGGCCGAAAAATCGCGAAATTTATAACAAAATTTCACAAATCGAAGTAAAAAATCTTTTTTGTGAGCATAAACTTTCGCGAATCAAGACATTAATAGCTACTAATAATTTTCAAACGAAAAAACGGCCGAGGGGGACAAATACATTTAATTGGATTGAGACTATGTTCAGCCGTTACGGTTTCGTATCGTTTCAAAACGAAACGATTCCAGAAATTCGAAACGTCAAAAAAGAAGACTTTACAAAGCAAAACAGATTGAAACGGTTTCGCTCCACTTTTTTTCATCAGAGTGGAACTGCTCCGTTTTCTCGCCCCGAAAAGCTCCGAAACCAATATGAACACTCTCGATCCGTAACAGAAGCCATACCCGAGCGATACGAAACCGTAACGTCTGAACATGGTCTGAAACTTTCTTTTGCCTGAGCAAATAACGAAATTCATCGGAAAAGACCTGAGTACGAAGCTCTTCTTCCAGGGAGCACAAAAGGATTATGGGTACACTAAAGGTTGGATTTGATTGCTCTCCGTCGGTAATATAAGCATGCCTCGTTAGAACTTTAGTAAGCGTGGGCGGACGCCAACCCGCCATCGGAATATGTCAGAAAAAGATAGCAACACATAAAACGTCAGTGAGTGTTGATGTAATTTTTTTTGACGTCAAATATAATTTTTACAAAAGTATTCTTTTGAACGTGGCCACCGAAAAAAAGTTCATTTAAAAGTTTTATTCTGAATTGGATAGACGTGTGAAGTAATTATCGACGAAAAACTTTTTTGAAAGATGTGGTGGCGCGCTACATCATTGATGACCGAAGACCTAAAGAAATCTTCGAAAGCAAGACTTCCAAAGGGGTTCTATCATGGTGAAAATCAAATCCAGGGTTTTCAATCAGGCTGTGGAAATACACTAAGCCGAAATTTAAATGATGACGAGTTGTGTCAGACCAATAGAACATTAATCAGTTACAAGAATGTTACACTTCCTGACAAACTTTACGGTGGCCGAAACAAACAGCCATGCATTGTTACCGATGATAAAGAATTTCTTCAAAGAAAGGTTTGTTTACCGAGTCTATAATTACAATTTTCAGTATACAGTAAGGAAATGAAGAATATTACCCCAATCAGCTAGCACACAACGTTGTTTCAATGTTTAAATAATTTTCACAACTTCAATACAACGTTAGATGAATGTTGAAACAATTTTATGTACCAGCTGGGCATATCTCACTGTCCTTGTTCGATTAGAAAACATAATATCTTCTACCCCAACTACAACAGTCACCTGCTGAAGAAAGGCCGACCAAATTTACAAGAATTTTCATTTACCTTTGACAAAATAAGTTTTGTATAACTTTTCGGTTTTAAACAAAAAGTGAACGGATCTTCTTGTAAAACCGCCGGCTTGATCCGGACAATGTTTGCCACGCGATATACGCTTTTTTACGACTGTTTATCGGCATAAAGGTGGCTCTCACATTGATGCATTTTGTCACACGAAAAAGGCGTGGCCTCAGCTTTAATAAATTTAGAACTCGGGTTCATCCGCAAACTCCGACTTAAATATCTTTTACATCGGTTATAGATTATGAAGGAGTTAAACGTTGGCTCATTGGACTTCAGCATTGCGATGAAAACTTATCAAAATGTCGTCAAAGTCCAGAATGAGGAAAATGCATACGTTGGAGAAGAAGAGAGTATTGGTGCACCTTTAAAAGATAGTGATGTCGATACAAAAGTAAAGGGATGTGAGGATGCTTCTCCAACAAATGATAATGCTCTTTTGGAAGAACTTCGCACAATCAAAGGTGATTACGGTAAAATAAAAGGTGACTATGAGAGTATTTTAGAAAGAAACACGGCAGCTGAAACTGAGATCCGGCGATTATCTTTGGTGAAAGAAGAATCTGATCTGGCGCACCGTGAAGAGGCGGACGCTTTGTGCAATACGATCGAAAATTTAAATAAACAATTGATAATGGCCCGTGAAGAGGTTGAAGATATGAGCTTCGATATCAAGGAATGTGTGACCGATACTACCTCGAAGTTGAAACAACATTTTGACGTGTTGTTGACCGAAGAAAAAAAACACAACCAAGGCCTTCTAGCAGAAAAAGAGGCTAAAATTTGTCACAAGGACGCTGAGATTTCTGAAATAAAAAAATATTTTGAGAGGGAGCTAGATGCCGTCAAGGAACAAGGAGCTAAAAGTTTAGAAAGAATGCTTTCTATGGAAAAAGAGAAAGCGGAGCTTAACCAAGAAACTATTCAGGAGCTTCGTAAAAGCTTGGACGTCGAACAGAAATTATTCCTTGAGACGCAGCACTCCTTACAGCAACAAATGGAATTAGTTAATGCCCAAGCTTCTCAAATCACAGAATTGAATGACAAGAAGGCTGTCATCAAGAAGAAATTGTTTAAAGCAACCAAAGAGGTCAAGGAAGCAAACGCTAAGGTCTTCCAGGGCCGAGAAGAGTTTAACAAGCAACAACAGGAGCTGGATGATCTTAAGGTAATGAATGAGAAATTGATAAATGATAACGAGGAAGAGCGTAAGAAATATATTGAAGAACTGACACTAAAAGAGAGCGAGTTGGTTAAGATGTGCGATAGTCTCAAAAAGAAAATCGACATCAAGGAACAAAATGTGGGATTGCTCAAGACAGAGAATGAAGGATTGAAGTCGGCGCAAGTCGAATGTGAATTAAACCATGCAAAAGAGATGGCAAAACAGGATGACGAATTGCTCCGTGTGAAAAGCGCTCACATGGACGAGATTGGTAAAGCTAAGGAGCAGCTTGAACAGTTGAAGAAAGAAACCAGCCAGATGGATTCGATGCATCAAGAAGTATTGGCTGCAAAAGATGGCAACCTGGAAGAATCTGAATTGATGATTACTTTCTTACAAAAAGAAAAAGCAATCTGCGAAAAGAAACTAGAGACTGCATCGAAAAGTGTGCTTCGTTTGGAGAAGAAACTAAACCAACGTGAAGTCGAGATTCGTTCTCGTTTGGAAGATATTTCCGAATACAAGAAGAAAGAGAAAGCTGGCCAAGCTATTATCGAAAAACAAAAAGCCGTAATGGAGAAAATCCAGAACGATTTGAAGCGTGAAAAGAAGAGGATCGAATCTTTGATCCGTGAACGCAATGCTTACAGAGAAGAGGTAAGATTAGCTTTTTATTCCAATAAATTACCATCGATCAGCATCGATAAAGAATTTTTAGGAACTGAATAGCTAGATAGCTAGGTTGTGTGAGTCCCTAAGACAATGTTTGAATGATTGTTTGATAATCAAACACTTCCCCCTGTGCTTCTGCAATTTTTTTCCGTCAGCGAACGCAGACCTGATTTAACGGCCGAAGACCTGAATTAACGGCCGAAGACCTGAATTAACGGTCAAAGACCTGAATTTCGAGCCGAAGACCTGATTCAACGGTCGAGGACCTGATTTAACAAGTCACCGGCCGAATACCTGATAAATAAGTTAGAGTTCCCTTGCATTCAAATAAACACAATAGTACGAGAAAAATGAATAGTAAGAATGGTAGATCGACAGGACAGTGATAGTGGGTATTAGAAATGTTTACCCTCTAATGAAATAAAGGCTATTCTTTTGGCTACGATTAATATTTTTTGAACATTTAGCGAGGAAAAGCCGTAAAGGTTTTCAAAAAGAGCTCTAAAGGTCTCGATTATGCCAGTGTTATTGAAATTCTATTTCAGGCTCACGCGAATAGTATGAAGAAGATTGAAACCAACAAAAAGCTTGAGGCCACCAAAGAACACTTGCAAACAATCAAGCAAGAATATGAACATAAAATTGCTCAAATGCAAACCATCCAAGAAGCAGAGGCAGCGGGTAAGCAAAAGCAAAGAAAACGCAAGAGAAAATCTAAACAAGTTACCTCCAACGATATCGAAGCAAATACCCTGATCGTTGCTACACAATGTAAGAAAGACCTTCCAAAGCCACAAGAAGCAAAGAGTAACAATCCAAACAAAGATCGACCAAAAAAATCAGATCTTGACAATGGAAAGATAGAAAAAGTCACTAAAGTACAAAAAAGGTATCTATGCTCTATTCTTCTACAATCAGTGTCATAACATTGGCAATTTTGGCAATTTTGGCAATTTTACCATTTTTCGAAAATTGAAGTTCGTGCGAGAAAGTCAATTTCGGGCCTTCAACTTGATCTCATGGAATATTTCGATCTGGGAGGGATTTATTGGTTTCTAGGCTATATTTCAAGCCCTATCGGACCATCTTTGAACTTTTGGATCCTCACGTCCTAGGGTCTTAAGTCTAGCGTTAAAACTCAGAGTTAAAACTCTACCTTTGCAACCTAATTTGGAGCACTTCCAAATCGTTTGTGGTTATAAGATTTCGTGGGGAATTTCCCTTTTGTGCCAAGTATTTTGGAACTGATTGTAGATATTTTCAATGATTGCCAATTCACCCTTTCGACCGTATCCGCCAACTGCCGCGCGGGCTCTTTTTTGTCTGTTTATTACCCTAAACTCGCATAGTCTTTTTTTCCCCACATAAATACAAAAGAAAAACGTATCAAAAAAGAATGGATCTAGTTTAGGGGGAGAATTAAGTAATCGGTCGAAAAAGGCGTACTTTAACTTCTTTTTACAATGGTAAAAGATTGGTAAAGCTTTCTTTTCATTAAACATTATCTTCCACTGATTTTATAGTACGGCTCAACGAAGAAGTCAGTCAAAAGCATCTAAGAACATTGTTTGTACGACGCCAGATGCTATTTTCGACCAACATGATAACGAAAGGCCGTGGAGCGTATATGACACTTCACTTATCACCTTTTGTATCGGAATATGGTTTCTTCTCATCAAGATCTGCAGCATTGTCACCAACGATGACTCACTCTGGTAGTAACGTCATCTCCAAATCATATGTATACATTTGTAAATAACTTCTCACACTGGATATTTTATATTATTTTATACCAATTTATTATATCAAGTAACAGTGTATATTTTTTTGTATACTTTAATCGGATTTAATTTCAAAAATTCGCGAAAGTTAATCCGATTAAAGTAGGTCTCAAAAAACGGCAGATCCTATCAGTAGATTCCGTTAGCAGAACATTATTTCAGATAGTAGTAAAAGACTGAAATTTGGCAAAGATGGGATCAAAAACTTAATTCCCAACAGGCACACCAAATTTACAAAGACAATATTCCCAACTGTCGATTAAATGTTTACCGCAATACACTGGCTTAATTTCAGTTTTTTTATAAATCCTAGGCCCATTTGTTAAATCAATATGTAGGCTTAGATTTTAACCTGCCTTCGTTTTGACGGTGAAATTCTTCCCAAGACAAAAGATTTTTTGGAAAAATGAAATAAAAAATATTTCAAGGAATACTCCAAAGTGCAAAAAGTCCAAAGTGCAAAAATCTAGCCCACCCCAAAGTTTTGTGGGAACAGACGTCTGTAGCCTTTTCAGGGGTGTCGGATAATTTGTGTAGGAGAGCAGACAAAGATAATCTTGTCAGCAAGAGTCTGTTCACTTTTTCGTTGAAGATAGCGAAACACGTATAAAGCCCCATATGCCGTCGGGACCCGAGTGAACAAAAACGTGAAGGATGCATAAACCGGGTGATCTTTCTTAGCATACTCAATTCCGAGTAAAAAATCCGTCCAAAAGTTCACCAATGACATCAGGCTAGACTAGTAAACTAGTCGTTGAAAACAGACCCATATACAAACAAGTGATACTTTTATGGACCTACCTGGTTATGCATTTAACACATTTATAATTGATATCTACGTGATGTGACCATTAAACAATCATTCAGAACACAAATAGTGACGATCTATTAAAATTAGTTGTTTGTTTCTTATTAAAAAAACGTTGAGAAACCAAAATTTCATGCTCTTGAAATATTCTTTCATATTACAGACTTTGTGAGCAAAAAAAACACAAAGTCCAAAAATTCGTTTTTTAGCTGTTTTTTGGCCCAAATTTGCCCCAAATTTTTTTTTTCGGAAATTGGGCTCCGTCACATTCAAGGTTTATAGTTATGCATCTTTGTGCAAAAAATCTTAAAAAATGAAAGAGAATCTCGAGAAAAGCTAATACCTAAGTAATTGATAATGTGCTTATAAAAATATATCGAATTTGGCCAGTTTTTCTATAAAAACAAGCCAAGCAACCAAAATTTCCTGTCTAAACACACATATTCTTCAAAAGTAAGCCCTCGTGAGCAAAAAAAACATCTATCTCATAAAAAAATTGAGTAATTTGACTAAGAACATTGATGTATGCTTATTAGTAGTGGTTCTTATAGATAAACATGCGTTTTTTGAGCCAACAAAATTTTTTTGCAAAAATCTGCTTGAGCCGTCTTTTACCTATGATGGTACCCTACTTTCATGCAAAAAATCAGAAAAAATTAATGATCCAATTTTTCACAAAGTCCAAAAAACCTGTTTTTTAGCCGTTTTTTGGCCCAAATTTGCCCCCAAATTTTTTTTTTCGAAAATCGGGCTCCGTCACATTTTGGCCACTACCATTTTGCACCTTTGTACCAAAAATCAAAAAATTCCTATAATTCAATCCCGAGAAAAGTTGGTAACAGACGGACGGACGGACGGACGGACGAACACAGGTTGATTTATAGGACCTCCAGGTAGGTCCAAAAATCAAGCTCCAAATAAAAAGAATCGAAGGGGTGAAGTTGCGTCTCTTTTCTGAATTTCAATTTCAAAGGTTATTTTCCTTTTCTCTCACGCGCGCTGAATATTTAATTAGTGTTTACATTATTTGATTGATAGTTTTATTATAAGGTTATAAGTAATAACCGACTAGTTTACTAGTCTAACATCAGGCAAATATGGCGACTCTGAAAAACAAAATTCCGATGCGCTTCAGGTTGCCAGATTTGTGTATTTGTCCTGTGTCTTCTTCAACAAGGCTGCTTTCCATACTTGAAACTAGAATCTTCATACAATTGAATATTTTATCCGCACCACCACGCAAAATCTTTACAAAGAAATTGTGAAATCAGTTTCTTTTCACAAGTATGTAACAGAACTACAGAATTTTTCTTGATGATTTTAATTATTGCTAGTGGTAATTAATGATAATGCTCAATTAGTTGGACGCTCAATATTGCGTCACTTTAAATAAGTTTCTTGAATCATCTTCGCATGCTTATATTATAAGGTGTGCGCAACTACACAAATATTAAACGGGTTTACGTGTAGCCATTCTTTTAGCGGATACAAGTTTTTTTGATAAAAACTTCCAAGATTTTTGAGGTCTTTGGATATTCTTAAATTTTTGAGATTTAAGCCTAAAAATGTTCTTAACATGATCTTATTCTCACAATTTTTTGTGTATTTTGCCCTTTTCCTAAGACATTGGGTGTTTTAGGGTCTGCTAAGCCTTAAAATGTTCTTAACTTTTTCTTGACATTTTTGTCATCAAAGCCTTATGTTCTTATATAGTTTGTTCTTATAAAAAAGGTTGTGAGTTTTAATCAAGTTTGAATAAGATTGCCGATGTTAGACCACTGCTTAGCACCGTTCTGGGACCGGTCTGAAATTCAGGTACTTGAAATCCCTTTGGGAGTCAATTTATGCACATTGATTTTCGTATTTTTCATGCTTGATTTTAATGGAAAAACGGTCTGGCTTACGGACACGACCCCATTCTAAAAATGATTTATTTCAAGCAGTACTTTGACCAACGTTTGCGACGACGGCAACCGTCTAATATATACTATGTTATAAGGTAGAGCTGTTCATGATCGCAATGAATCTTGGGGAATCTTCTACTTAAAAAATTGTTTACGCTTTTGAGTCACAGGCCGGCTTCCCTTTTTAATGGGAAACAACTGCGCAAAATATTCTTCATGCTTTTCACATTACAGCTGAGGCTCTCTGACACTCTACCATTCGATACGCTCCCTTATTCGTTGAAAATCAAATTCCCCTTGAAAATCAAATTAAAGAGAGTAAGATAAAAATCATTTTTCTTCTAGAAAGATGACATCGAATCCACTAGGAATACTTTGAAAGTCACATCAGACAATTCTACAGAACTTTCATCAACCATCAACTCTGTGGATTTGAGAGTTCCAGACGAAAGTTACGGTACCGATGGTGAGGATGAACTGAGTAATGAAGAAGAAGATCAACTGTCCGCTACCGGATGTTTTGAAAATGAAGATGATGGTGAAACAGTTGACTGCACACTGCATGAAAATGAAAAAGAAACTTTAAAACGGAAAACAGAATCGCAAGACGTGAGCAACCTTTTCTACATTTTCTTTTGGCTGAATATTTGAAATTCTCCCATATCATATTCAAGTAAATCTCATTTTAATGCAACGATTTGCCTTTTTTTTAATCTGTGAAGTGAGTGTCACAAACAAATTATTTCTCGCGGATTATTTCTAAACTCCTATTTAAAGAATTTATTCGGGCAAGTACTTAGAGCACTGTATGATTTTCTTGGGATTCACTAATAAGTAAGTCTGCGACTGCAGTCGGAGGCGACCCGAAGACTCCTCTTTCGATAGCTATCTACCCGAAGGTAGGGGAAGGTGCAGCTCTTTCTCCCTGGATTCCTCCACTCACCTTAATTGATGAGCATCAAGCATAGAGGTATCAAGTATCATTTTGGGAATCCTTGGTATGACCCGGCTGGGGGTTGAACCCACAACCTTTCGAGCCGTAGCCGGATGCTCTACCACTGCACTACGGTCGCTTCACTTTTAATTTAGCTGGTCGACCAATATCTTTCCCATAGGATTGGAGTGTTGGAAAGATGGCTAAAATTGAGGACCAATACAAACTGTTCGAATATCTGCAGCTCACTTTTGAAGAGGTATGCTCCCATCTTTAATGTTTATTGTACTTTGTCTGGCTCTTTATAACTTACGGTTTTGGAAAGTAGAAGATTTAACTCTGAGTTTTAATAAAATTAGACTCGACACTCACTCAGAATGTAAAAGTTAGAAAAATGGTTAAATAAGGCTTAGAATAAAGCCTGGAAACCGATAAACCCTATGGCATAAAGTGTAAGGACTGAAATTGGCATTCTCGAAAAACGAAGAAACACTCAGAAATACTCTATTATAATATTGTTTTTTAGAAACCAGGGCACAAATCTTATTTCCACCAAATTGTCTGAGATGCTTAGTATCTATAAAATTAAAGCTTATTATTTGGCATTACTTTAATTGTAAACTCATATCTAGCGACTCATACTTATTTATTAATCATCTTAAAAACTGTTCTTATACTGTTGAGCCTTTCTATTTCTTTGTTTGTGAGAAGTTGGCAAAAACTTTGGCAAAAACAAGACAAAACAAAAAATTAAATATTTACAGTTAAAAACACGCTTAGGTTGGACATTTCCCCTCTAGTCCTCTATTACGTACAAATCCCATCCTAGTCATACTTTATAAGAAAAATGCTTAAAACATTAACGTTTGGGCAGCAGAGCTAATTGTAACTAATATTCATTTTGTAGAAATGGAGCTGTAGGCTGTTCTGTTGCACTTTCGCTATGCTTAAGTTATATAGCTTATAGTTCAAATTTTGGTTCAGCTTCAACATCGGGCGGGACATCGGGCGGTAGTCTTCTATTTCCATCTTTTACGCCATTTGACGTCCGGACTGTTTGTTACAGGCTAATCATCACCTAGTTCAATAGACATTACAACATTATCTGAAGGTCGAAACGTAATGTCTGTATTGGTTGCCTTATTCTTCGTTGATAGTTTACTATTCTTTTTTACTTTTAATGGAAGCTTAACTTTTAGTATGTTGTCATGATTTTCTTTTGCGCAAGTCTTAGGAATCTCTATTGCATCATTGCAAGCTCCCTCAGGAACATATTTTCGTTTGACAGGTAAAGTTTCAACAATCTTCGGAGGACTTTCCAATACAGGTTTGGTGATCTGTGAAAAAAAATATAAAAACGGAATGGTTAAAGTGTACCTTTTGAACAATACACTTTTTTAGTTTACATAAACACACACCGTTAAAGCTGCATACGACTTCCGGTCGTTTTTGCCTGGCTACCCCCTTCTGGACCAGGGAATAAAGCGGTGTTTCATGCCAGTTTCTCATGAATAAACTATATCTTCCATTGGATCAGGATTTTTAGAATTAGGTACGTTCGGGGGCACTCCTCAACGAATGTTAATTTCTAATCAAATGAAACTTTCCATTATAATGTTTGACCCACATCAATCAATGGTACCAAAATCACCAGCTTTTGTTTGGGGAAGATTGAGATACTGGTCCTCCGGGGCTTATATAAAACTTAGAAAGTTGGGTCTGCACTTTACAGTTTCATCTTGAAATAACGTGTCTTATGGTGTCTCGTAATTTTTCTCTTTCTCGTGGACTTTTGGAGGGTGGGGGTTATTTTTGTAAAAGGTTAGATTAGAACAAAACCCATGTTTCTATTTCTAATATCCAGTTGCGGCGGAAAAACCGTAAAAGTGGGGAGGTTGAAGGCGCAAAATGAGATAGGATTCGGTAGAAATTTAAGAAAAATATCTCATTTGCTCAAAAGTGGGGAGATTGAAGTCTCCCCAGTCTCCCCGCTTCCGCCGGGCCTGCATTCTAATCTAACCTGTTTCTCGGTTCTATTGTTTGCTGTCTTTAAACGACGCTTCAAGGGTTTGTCATGGTTGAATATGGTTGGTACAGCATCTTTCTTAAGCTTCATCTTGTTTTCACCTCTCATAAGTTCAGCCTGTATACAACGAAAGATTAATTGATGATTAATGTAACCCTAATAACAACCTGCGAAAGTTTTAATAAAAACAGCGAATTTATAAGGGCAAACAGTCGACTCTCTCTAATTGTTGACTCATGGGACCAAAGTTTTCTTCGAATTAGAGAAAGATTCGAATAACGGAAGTTCGAATTTATACCCTATGAAAAGAAAATTTAAAATAAAAACATTGCACTTTTTTTTCTCATATAAGAACAGTTATATAAGAACAATGAGGCTCAGAATCGCCAAAAAATAAGAACAATGCTAAGCCTGAATTTACGTCCAAGTATTTTAGGGGTCAAAGTATTAAAATTGGGTATGACGCTTAAAATTCCACAAATACACCCTATAAATAAGAACAGGATTGATGCTCAAAGTGCCAAAAAATTAAGAACAGCCGAACCTCAGCAAAATTTTACTGGTTCTTATAAAAGAAAGTGTATAGTAAGAGATGATTTTGGTTTAAAAGAACAAACAAAATATAATACTTTTTACAACGGAAGTATATATTTCGATTTGCCCTAAAAATAAGAACAGAATAAGGACAGTTTGACGCTTAAAGTGTATAAAAGAAAACAAATCTACTAAAGCCAGGGGAGGGGGTCTTGCAGTTACTCATTGACACTATGTGGAGTAACTGCAATTCTGGACATTTTCTACAGACACCACCACCCTTGCAGTTATTCCATAGTGTACTAACTGATTTTACCTTCAAAATTGGTGTATACCACCCCCAAAAATGCCAAATTTGGCAATTTTTTCACTGAATTCCTCATTTTTGATACCATTTTACTGGGTACGTCTTATTAACGACCGTTCAAGAGTTAAATATCTCAATCATTTTCCAAGTTTGTTAAAATATCTTTCATGCCTTGATTGAAGAAAAAATGTGATTTTTTTTTTACTTTTGAAAAAAATGTTTTGAATTTTTTTGCTTCCGGAATTTTTAAAAACCTAAAATTTTAAGTGAAAAATTGAAAAATTTGCTCACTTAGTACACCATATCCTACCAAAATCGACAATTTTGGGCTTAGGCACCACCCATGTTGCAGTTAGTCCACTGGTGGAGTAACTGTTTTCCCAAATTTTGGTTTATATACCACCACGGTAGTAATTGTCATAGTGTTTATATAATAACTGCATATCTTAATCATTTTCCAAGTTTGTTAAAATATCTTTCATGCCTTGATTGAAGAAAAAATGTGATTTTTTTTTTACTTTTGAAAAAAATGTTTTGAATTTTTTTGCTTCCGGAATTTTTAAAAACCTAAAATTTTAAGTGAAAAATTGAAAAATTTGCTCACTTAGTACACCATATCCTACCAAAATCGACAATTTTGGGCTTAGGCACCACCCATGTTGCAGTTAGTCCACTGGTGGAGTAACTGTTTTCCCAAATTTTGGTTTATATACCACCACGGTAGTAATTGTCATAGTGTTTATATAATAACTGCATGACCCCCCCCCCCTGCTAATGCCTCTAACTACCTCAAGATCTTTTTCGAAACAATCAGCTTCAAAATGTTTTGAACATATGTAAATGTGTTTTGGGATTTCTTTTCGTCTGATCTGTGTCAGCCATTTCGTTCTTAATGATTTATCTCTAGATTCAGCTGGTATTGAATAAAATTTGATTTCAGGATGAGTTGTGCTTCTCCTCTTGCAACCATCTGCTCTGCAGTTTGGCATGTCTTAAAACAAGAATCTCTTCACAAAAATTTCTAGGCGAAGAATTTGCGAGATTATGAGAAGGAGGAGTCTGCTAAATTGCGTGGGTTGCGTGGGTGCGTGGGTCAATATTTTTGCGTGGGTCAATATTCTTGCGTGGGTCATTTTTTTGCGTGGGTGCGTGGGTCAAAATATTTTTTGCGTGGGTCAATTTTTTTGCGTGGGTCATATTTTTTGCGTGGCTCATATTTTTTGCGTGGGTCATTATTTTTTGCGTGGGTCATATTTTTTGCGTGGGTCATTATTTTTTGCGTGGGTCAAAAATTTTGCGTAGGTCAAATTTTTTGCGTGGGTCAAATTTTTTGCGTGGGTCACTATTTTTTTGGTGATTTTTTAGCTAACTCGATTTTTTTACCAAATTAAAACTTTCAAGCTATCTTATACAAAAATGTAATGTGTATCTACGAAAACTAAACAAAAGCACACTGTTTTTATCTAACGCGTTGTGGTTTATTTTGCATAGCTGCACTTATTTACTATAATATTATACATAACCAACACACACCAGTCTAATTTTTGTAGACACACTTCAGTATCACACTTTTGAATTTTAGCATGCTATATGGATTCCAGTGTCATGGAAATAAACCCTATAACTCTAAGCAAAAAAAATGAGATACAGGGTGTCCCTAATTAAAGTATCGAGTCGAAACACAACTATGAGTAGAAAGTTTTATGTGCGTGTTCACAAAATTGTATTTTAAGCTCTCCCTCTTTTTTCTTTGTCATTACGATTAATTTATACGTTGTAACTACCTTCTGTAATAAGCCTTGTGATGGAGAACGTTCTTATATTTTAGCGATAACACACACAAACTTTTCTACTCAATCGCATGTTCAAACTCGATACTTTAATTAGGGACACCCTGTATAATAGAATAATAAAAAGTACAGTGTCTTTATTTCGTCCAATTTTTTAAATTGGCCTTTAATGTACTTAAATCAAAGAAATTACAAGTGGGGTGGACGAAATAATTGACAACGATTAAATTGTTTAGTAATCGGTCGCATAATGAATTATATAACTTTTGTAGAAAAATTTTCAGATTTTGTCACCATTTGCTTTGTTCTTTAACACTCAAAGGAAACCCAAAAGATTAAAGCGTGCTATAAGAAGCTATAAAAGCTGACATGTTCAGTCAGCGGAATTAAAAAATATAAAGCCGCTTGATTGTGTACATTTTTTGGCCATATTCTTAGGTATATACAAAACGTAACTACAGTATTAATTTTGGACGAAATCTCCCAAAAGGGAAAATTCCACTTATAAAAAGACACTCCCCTGTTGGAAACATTCTTTCCGACCTCGTTTATTGGAACAAATTCACCATATTCAGAAAGTACGGAACTGTACAGCTATGCAAAATAAACAAAATAAACCAAAACGTGTTATGTAAAACACAGCCAACATTTTGGATGTGACCAGTTCGAATTTCAAGGGAAGGCTTCTTTTCGAATTACAGATATAATTTTGACCCACGCAAAAATTTTGACCCATGCAAAAAATAATGACCCACGCAAAAAATAATGACCCACGCAAAAAATAATGACCCACGCAAAAAATAATGACCCACGCAAAAAATATGACCCACGCAAAAAATATGACCCACGCAAAAACTGACCACGCCAAACCCCCACGCAAAAAAATTTTGACCCACGCACCCACGCAAAAAAATGACCCACGCAAAAATATTGACCCACGCACCCACGCAACCCACGCAATTTAGCAGACTCGAGAAGGAGCAACCTTCTTCTTTAAAACTCTACTAACCGCATTTTGAACAGAGTTTGAACAGATTTTTTGGACTCGCTTTCTGAACCGTGTGACGTCATACTTAATAGGATTTTTGAAAGCCTGCTTAAAAAAAGGGAAGAATTGAATTTATTGTTTTATAAAAAAGTAAAAGAGTGAATGAAACATAATGTGATTTTATACGAACACGCGCGTTATAAAAACGGGTTATCCATTACGGATAATTTTCTACAGATCGGTTTGAATCGGAATATTTTGGAAAACCGATCCCAACAGTTTCGCAATATCCACTTCAGATTTTCTGAACCAAATACTTTCTGATAACAATATTCATACAAAGAAAATTTAATTGATTTAATCTTGTGATCTATTAGGAAATCCATCACCGTTATCGCAAATGTGTCTGTTTTGATCAAAAACATAAGTTTCTAAAAATCGACCAGAAATAGCGACCACGACCAATGAACCTTTTGATAAATAACGAGATTGCTCACGGGAATTCTTTGACCCGCATTCCGCGCGATCGTATTTAATCGCCCGCGCGTGTACGCTCTGTCTGCTGTATGGGTACTGTATGCAAAAATAAGCTCCTCTTTTCAGTCTTTTGAGACTTTAAAGGAGATTGGAGAGTGCCCTAACCCCTCAGATGGAAATTTCTAATTTCATAGACACTAGCAGGGTTTACCAGCCCGTTTGCTGAGTCCCCTTACTGAATTGGAATAAGAGTCACTCAAAAGAGTCCTGAATATCGCGAAGATTGATCGGCTCTTGCTCGGGCTCTTGCATTTTAGAATTAATCTAAAATCATTTCTTTAAGAAGTTAATACCTTGACAGGGTGAAAATATACAGTTCATGGCAAATAAAAGTATTAAATCATTAATGATTGTTTAATTTCAAGTCCTAATCGGTGATTTATAAAAAGAGTTATTTTGTCAGCATTGACCAAACTTTTTCTGGTTTTATGAGCTTTTATCGACGATTTTGAAAATTCTCGTTAGAATTTTAAGAAACAAAAATGTTCTAAGTAGTGTCACCTCAGTGCAGTTTTACTCAAGTACAGTATTTCAAAATGGATCAGGTTGGTTAGCCGTTTAGCGGGTGGAGAGTCAAGAGTCATGACTTTCCCTTCTCTTGAAAATCCAGTATTCCAAAACTTTTAACTAAAAGAAATACATCAAAATTAAAAAAAAACACTTTTTTCAGAACCACAAGTGAAACTTTTACTCACTTTTACTCATACAATATTGGATATCTCTCCACCGTAGAAAATGTCTAAATCAAGTCCTCAGAATACTAAAAAGTGACCTTTGAATTAACCAGTCATTTTCTTGACAAAGTCGACACTATTTGATAAAAATTAATGACTGAAGCGAAATTACTGATGTATCATGTAATTATGCTTCTGTTTAATTTGATAGGTCGATTTTTTTTTATTAAATTGAGCATAGCTTTTGATATAATGAACCAAATTTTATAAATGACCCATCAAAATTTTAGTTTATCTTTCTTCTTTCCAATGAAAAATGTTTTTTATTTTTTTATTTTTAGACCTCGAGAAAATCCACTTTAAATAGAGAAACTTTTTTCGTGGCGCACCAGGTACTTTTTCATCGTAGATCCCTTCTGACCCCTCTCTTATCAAAGATGTAATATCTGTTAAGCTGGAAAATCCACTTCACAAATCCAGTGAAAAGGAAGATGAATCTGCAATTCTAAATGTAAAATCATCTGTCCGTTGAAAAGAAAGATGGCGGATGCAAAAAGTAAACAAACGAAAATGAAAGTGAAAATATAATGGCTCAGAATGATTCTTTCCACATGTACACGGGAGAGTTACTGTATTATGTTACTGAAGAAATTTCGAATGGATGCGATCCGTAAATTTGTGATGCCTTAAGATTAAATATTCAAATTGATTAAAAAAAAACCAATAAACTTCCTGTTTTTTGTTTTTCGAATATATTTAGCAATTAGAAAATGTAAGCTTACAAAAACGTAAAAATTATCAAAAGTAGCTAATAAAATTTTTTTTTCAATTTAGTAATTCAGTCCAGTTCATTTGCTCCGATTCGGTTGAAAGTCTAGATCTAGTGTTTGATGTAATAGACTTTGACCAATTTGGCTTTATTGATGACACCTGCAGATTTTCGAATTTTGACCAACTGTGGTGCACTTTTATAACATTTGACTTTGTAGCCTCCACCATGTCTGATTCTGAAACATTTCTTGATGATGAATTTGGATGTGAACAAACATGTCTTTGTGAATTTGAAAACGCAAAATTTATACACTTTCTTTTTGATGCATTTGTTACCATGACGTTTGACGCATGCGTACTTGAGGTATCATCTGATTGGTTTGTTGTTGCTTTTGGTGAGTCGACATTGAACAGGGTGTTTGTCTTTGAAGATGAAGATCTTCTTGGCGTAAAGAAATCGCTTGTAGCTGGCATCTTCATCTAAAACCGGAGAAAAAAGCCTTATTCAAATTTCAATTGACTGGCTTTTGATTATCTTTGAAAAATTTTGAATTCAAAAAGAGGGTTCAAAGTTCAGAATTAAAGTTTTTGCTGCTTTCACTTTGGCCTGGAAGAAGAAGATAAAAGGCTATACAAAGACCACACAATATATAGAGACTTATCGAGTAGAATTCTCACCTTGTTTGAGATCTTGATCTTCAAGTTCATCTTTTATTTCTTCTTCATCTTCATCGTCTTGTTGGTCGATCGTTTCTTCGTCACTCATTTCTATTCCTGGAAGTTAATCCTCCTCTGCTTCAATGTTTGCTTCTTTTGCCTCTTCTTCTGTTTCACAGTGAACTGTGTACACCAAGAAGGAGACGAGTAACAAAGCTTTCCAAATCTTCATCTTTGTGAGTGTTTGTTGTCTCGTTGTTTACACTGAACTTGACAATTTGAAACTGTTTGCTGATGATTTTTCGAAGCCATGATACGCCCTATCTATGCATTTTAGAACACAAGGAAGCCCTTTGTTTAGATAAAAGATCTTGGTTTCTCAGAACTTCCGACCTTCAAAAAAAAAACATCTTTTAAATCATTAAAAAGATTGTTATATTTTAGATGACCTTGCCACTGGAATTGCAGATTCATCTTCCTAGGCAATTTAAAAAAATGTACCTCGGATGAATCGTATGTGAACAATGATCTTCTCCGTAAAAATGACTTTCCATTTTTGGTTAAACGGGGAAGTACTTTGAACGGTTTTTAAAAACTCTTAAAATTTCTACGATACAAAATTAGACTAATTTATCAAAATGTCACTAGGCTGCTGGCATCCACTAATGGATTCGTTTTCCTTATATTGCCGGTGGTTTTGTTGAAGTCTGTGATCCAGTTTAGGGATGTCATAAATCGAGCAGTTTTTTGGACCCGTTGAAAGAATCCTTATAAAAAGAAACCTCCTAAATTCGAAGGATTTATATCCCCTGACTTTCAAGTTACCCTTAGTGGATTAATTTTTGCGTAGATTTAGTTTGGCGATTGGCAAAAATGAGATTTTTCGCGGGGGTTTAATTTGGCGATTGATCGATTTTGTAAATGTTGGCAGGGATTTAATTTGACAAATTTGGAATTTGGAGACACTAAAATGGATGAAAGTTACTATAAAAATATACTGAAAAGGTTTGATTATACCCATAATATTCTTTTTGTTAAATTTATCGGGGATTTAATTTGGGTGAATGGCCAATCTTTGAAGTTTTGGCGGGGATTTAATTGGCGAAATTTGTCGAAATTTGTCAAATTTGCCAAATCTAATTCCTGCCAAAATTAATCCACTTAGAGCATGCGGCCTTGTCTGTACTTCTTTTTGAGTGGTCAAAAATACAGGTAGTACTTCAAAGCGCCATAAAGTTTAAATCAGAAAGTGTGCTTGTTTTTTGATACATTTTTTAAATCCACGTTGAATTCTACGTCAATGGATATATAATTTGAAGGCGTTTGAAGCAAAACCATAGTCAAACTTTCACTGAAATTACAGTGGACATTGTTAACTGGAAGGATTTACAATACCTGAATTTAAAGTTATGTAGCTTCGAATCTATCTCTTTTATATGAGCCACGTCTAACTGAATTGGGGTAACAATGAAATGGTTTGAATTTCGTAAATGAGACTGAAAAGGCCTTGCCAGGATTCGTTATGAAGTAAAATTGGTCCATATACAATGCGCCAGTTTTATTTAGCTTTTATCTTTAGTCTTCTTCCTTTTAAGCTTTCCTGTACTAACCAAAAATAATGAGCGCAAGTGGGTGAGAGAGTCAGTGAGTGATTATTCAATTCGCTTACTCCAAATTACATCCTGCCAGATTTTACTTAAACGAGGAAGGAAACATAATGTCGATCATCGTCGTATAAATTCGTATAAGAAACCTTAAATCGGCTCCGAGCCTGGAGTTCCTTATTTTTCTAGAAAATTTCAGCCTCAAAGTTCCTTACCGAATCCCTTATTTACTTAGCTGCTAAGTGCTAACCTTGGATTTGTTATAGAAAAAGACGTTTACTGAATGTTGTTTCGTCAATATTTTTCATCGTTTTGTATAGGGTTTTGTAAATGTGTGCAAGTTCAACTTCTACTTTTTGGACCTACCCCGGTGGAGGTCCTATAAATTAACCTCTGTTCGTTTGTTCGTCCGTCCGTTCGTTACCAACTTTTCTCGAGATTGGCTCATTAGTTTTTCTCTGATTTTTTGCACAAAGATGTGTAACTATAGACCCTCGAATGTGACGGAGCCCGATTTTCGAAAAATAATGTTTTTGGCCAAAGAACGGCTAAAAAAAGGGTTTTTTGGACTTTGTGAAATATTGAATCATTGTTTCATTGATTTTTTGCATCAAGGTAGGTAAAAGATGGCTCAAGCAGATTTTTGTTAAAAAATAATTTTTCAGCTCAAAAACGCATCTTTATCTATAAGAATCACTATTAATAAGCATACATCAATGTTCTTAGCCAAATTACTCAATTTTTTGATGAGATAGATGTTTTTTTTTTGGTCACGATATCTTGATTATGAAAGAACATTTCAAGAGCATGAAATTTTGGTTTCTAAACGTTTCTTTTTATAAGAAACAAACGACTAATTTCAAGATTCGACTAATACGATCGTGTAAAAAACGTGCATCTATGATGTAATCTTATTTACGGAAAAAGCTATCGCCAGATTTTGAAAAAATGTACAGCACGAAAATAAAGAGAGCACTAGATTGCTAGTCTTTATTTTGATATCCGGGTTGAGAAGGTAAGTCGTGGTCAAAAAAAGATAACGCTTTTAAGGCTTGGGGACAAGAGAAGTTTTTTTCGCGTTTGTACAGTGCAACATGCTCCGTCTCACCAACACAGGAAATAATATGCGTGTCCCATGGTTTATTTTGGTTGTTCCATGGGACAAAAAGTGAGGGAAATATCCAAAAGACACGCTAATTTTGTCCCGGGGACAAAGAGTGAAAAACAGGCAAATGTTATTGAAAGTGTTGTCGATTTCACTTTTATTGGTAGAAAGAAGAATGGGGTGGAGACACGAGAAAGTGTTTCAGGTTGGTAGGATAGAGCATGTTGCATTGCACAAACGCAAAAAAACTTCTCGTGTCCCCAAGCCTTTAGTGTCGCAGTATCAGAATTTGTTCAGACAAACTTTCCATTGGTGCAGTAAATTTCCAAGACAATGTGCAATTCATCTACTAAGTAAAGGAAGATGAGAGTGCACTTATTTGAGTAATTGGCATTTTGGTGAGAATTTTACTGTGAAGAGTTTACAGGAAAACGATTTGACATTTATTTGATGTTCCAAAGACAGATAATGATTTTTCCTTTAAGAAAGTATCTTTATGGAATCACGTTGCAAGTGCTTAGGAATTCGATCGTGACTTCCTCGTCAGCTAAAGTGTATAAATAAGCTGCAGATTCAATTGAAAAATCATCTGCAAACAGTTTCAAATTGTCAAGTTCAGTGTAAACAACAAGACAACAAACACTCTCAAAGATGAAGATTTGGAAAGCTTTGTTACTCGTCTCGTTCTTGGTGTACACAGTTCACTGTGAAACAGAACAAGAGGCGAAAGAAGCAAACATTGAAGCAGAGGAGGATGAACTTCCAGGAATGGAAATGAGTGACGAAGAAACGATCAACCAACAAGAAGATGCAGATGAAGAAGAAATGAAAGATGAACTTGAAGATCAAGATCTGAAAGAAGGTGAGAATTTTACTTAAGCCTCTATATATTTTAGTTTACTTTATCTTCTTCTTTCACACCAAAGTAAAGCAAAAGCTTTACGTCTGAACTTTGAACCTTTTTTTTTTAATTCAGAATTTTTCTAATCATAAGCCAGTCAATTGAAATTTGAATAAGGCTTTTTACTCCGGTTTCAGATGAAGACGCCAGCTACAAGCGATTTCTTTACGCCAAGAAGATCTTCATCTTCAAAGACAAACACCCTGTTCAATGTCAACTCACCAAAAGCAGTAACAAACCAATCAGATGATACCTCAAGTACGCATACGTCAAACGTCATGGTAACAAATGCATCAAAAAGAAAGTGTATAAATTTTGCGTTTTCAAATTCACAAAGACCTGTTTGTTCACATCCAAATTCATCATCAAGAAATGTTTCAGAATCAGACATGGTGGAGGCTACAAAGTCAAATGTCATAAAAGTGCACCACAGTTGGTCAAAATTCGAAAATCTGCAGGTGTCATCAATAAAGCCAAATTGGTCAAAGTCTATTACATCAAACACTAGATCTAGACTTTCAACCGAATCGGAGCAAATGAACTGACAAGATTTCTAAACGGACAACAATTTTTAACTAGCTGCTTTTTATAATTTTTATGTGTTTGTAAGCTTACATTTTTAAAATCGCTAAATAATATTTGCCAAAAAGGGAATTTACTCTTTCGTTTTAAACTATCCTTATTTGATCTTCGGGCATCTTAAAGTTAAGGTTCTCACCCGTCTGATTTCCCTTCAATGACAGTAAATATAAGTTTCACTTGGACTTGTGAGTCAAATCTTCCTTTCAATTTTCTTTCACCAATTTTTGATCTTTGAAAAAGGCGTATTACATGCAGGCAGGAGAATAGGTCCCACTTGGACTAGTAAACCAAATTTCCCTCAATATTTATATTTCCCCAATTTTTTAATCAAAAGGATTCTTAAGTTTATAAAATAGTTTTTATCCAAACCGCATCAGCTTTTAACTTTTGATGGGAGAAAGATTTTTCATATGATATGATAGTAATAGCCGCAATTAAATCCAGTTTTTCAGTCTTTAAGTGAAGTCAATAGCGGACAACAAATCTTTCCCTATAAAATCTCCCCAACCTATCCATATATTTAAAAGAGGATTGAAAAAACATCCCAAACAATTGTTTATACACCTACATAGGGTTACCTTAACCTGAAATTTCCATTCTATAATCTTGAAAATCCTCAACCTCCCTCTTAGGACTCTTAGTCTAAAGGGGGTTTCTATGAAGCCTTTCTTGGAAGATGAGCTAACAGCTTCATGGATATATTGACTGGCTATAAATTTGATGACTTAGACGCAGAAGGAAAAAACGATTCTGATCATTTTTATCGTTCTACGAATTATTTTGGTTTAAACACCCCCTTCTCACAGACTCACCGGTACCCCTTCCCACTTGGAAGTTTGGCCAAAATATTGTCCCAATTAGAAAATGATGAAGAAAATGAAAAAAGTCATTAAGTGATCATTCGAAGGTAAAATGTATAGCAATAGTGTTCTGCAGACGGGGCTCCTAGCATGAAAATGAAGCCACATAAAACTCCTATCAAAATCTCATAGCCCTAGTTGGATTGAAAGTAAACTAATAATATTTTGGAAAGTACCTACCCTAAATGAAGAACCCATTAGATCCAACTTCAAAAAATGTGTCAAAGTTTTTCAAAACTAAGCAAGGCTTCACTATTTGGGCTTTGAAATTCAGCGGTGAAAAGTTGATTTTCGACAAAGAGAAATGCATCTATAACTACCGGGTGACCCACGAAAAAGTTCGGACCTTTTCTCGGCGTCTTGAGGCCGAACAAATGTCCCAAAGTGCTCGGAATTTTGGTATTTAAAAAGTAGATATCCTAACTTAAAATTTGAGCTATCACTTTTTAAATTTGACCAACTAGTTCTCTACTTATGACCTTTTAAACTCAAAATTCACTTTTCGGAAAGTGTAAAAAACACGTAAAAAAGAGGTATTAAATTAATGCAATCAATTAGAAAATCTCTTATAAATTGACTTATTTAACGAGTTTTATGACATTAATAATTATTAAAAACACCTTTTTAAAGTAGTTTTTGTTTAAACCAGACTAGTTTTATCAAAATTGGCACTTTCAAGGAATTTTCTTCAAAACTGTATATCAAAAACGTCTAAAAATACCTAATTTGATACCCCTTTTTTACCTGTTTTTTACACTTTCCGAAAAGTGAATTTTGAGTTTAAAAGCTCATAACTAGGGAACTTGTGCGTCAAATTTAAAAAGTAATGGCTCGGATTTTAAGTTAGGATATCTACTTTCTAAATGATAAAACTCCAAGCACTTTGGGACATTTGTTCGGCCTCAAGACGCCGAGAAACGTCCGAACTTTTTCGTGGGTCACCCGGTATAAGGGAAGATGAGAGTGTACTTGTAAATCGTAATCGGTATATCTATGCAATCACGCATGTTTTTTCCCTTCAAAAAAAAAACGGTTTTAAACGGGGTAGTTTCTGAATCTTGATGCATCCTTTACCAAGTAAGGAAGAAACCGGAGGCAGTTTCTATGTCTTGGCCAACCAAAATCATCGATCGTAGTTTTTTTTGAAAGTGATACCCGTAGCATTACTCAATAGCGGCGTATATGCATCGAGAGCGCTAGATCTACTTTTCTTTGAATATTTGTGATGTAGCGCTGTTGGAAATTACGCAAACTTTAAACACCGCAATGCCTTCCTTGCGATTACCACTTTAAAAATAAATTCGATCAAAAAGGCGGATAAAGTTGAGTCCAGGGTTCGTAAAGGTCAGTGGCTCTAAGATGTAACTACTGGTTGACACTGTACTTGGATTTTCTTGGAGTAAATACTGCTCAGTCACAGGGTTATTTTGCTCGTTTCTTTTCTTGTATTTGGCTTTTTCTAAGCATTTCCACATGCCGTGACTTTTTATAGAAGAAAAACAGTTTTAACAGGTAATAATCTGTAATAAAATATGTTGCAATTAATAAAATGATTATCTTAATACTCTTAATGACATCCTGCAGTCAGAGGAGTGGACTCTATGCACGAGTTTAAGTTGACGAGGAAGGATTAATTATCAGACTATCCATTTATACTTTAATAAAAATGAATTGTCATTCTTCCTATTTCTCGCATTACATATCTTGCTCACTGCCTTCATGCTCTCTGAAGAAACTTGATTTTTGCCCTTAAAAACCACCCCTTCAAGTAAGATATTTTTTAGTTTGCAATAATTTTCACTGTGCACTTAAGATTTAATTTCTTGAAAACTAAAAAAAACATAAACCTGCTTAAACCTAGACTTTTTTGCTAAGATACAGACATCATTCAGACAGGTCCGCGCAGCAGGCCTGACTGCTATAATTCCCCTTAACTACCCCCCTTCACCCCGCCCTTCCTAAATGGGGCGCCGTAGGCGCCTAAAAGAAAGAAGAGGCTCCAAACTTTCCAACAAGCTATGAACAAGCTTCTAGCTCCTTCTAGA
The DNA here is from genome assembly GCF_902728285.1 of Clytia hemisphaerica. Taxonomy (NCBI): domain Eukaryota; kingdom Metazoa; phylum Cnidaria; class Hydrozoa; order Leptothecata; family Clytiidae; genus Clytia; species Clytia hemisphaerica. Next base: position 292,071 of record NW_027104297.1, on the reverse strand, counting down.
TCCGGAGATACAAGCCTTTAAAGTTTGAACTAGCGATCTTCTTTAAAAAACTTAGAAAAAAAATGACCGTGGTACTTAAAGGGTTATTACACGATCGGTTTAGGAAAGGCAAAAATACTGGTGGTAGTCTACCGCCAGATTTCAAAAGTCAAAAAATCACATTTTTTGCAATAACTCAAGAACTTCTTTACATTTCGTAATGAAATTTTCAGAAGGCGGGGGTAAAATCAGTCAGGGGGTAAAATACTTTATTTTGCTTGTGTCAGGTTTTCTGAATAGTCGGCTTGACCTATGAAGTTAGTTTTTTTTTTAAATGACTAATATTTAGAAAAGGTCTGGAATGAGTGAAAAAAAAAATTGAAATTTTTTTCCAGGGGGTAAGAAACTGAAAAAAACGCTTTTTTGAGATTAAAAATCAGGAAACCAATTTTAAAACTTTTTAATCCATTCATTCAATACACAATCATGTAAGGAAACTTCCCTGAAAATTTCAAGTCTGCAGCTACTCTCAATCCTAAGATATTTCTGACAAGGTGAATGCAAACCCCCGGAAACGCGTTTTGAGAAAATCAAAGAAAAAGGCAAAAGTCTGCAAAAATGGGTATTATTTTAAGTTGGAAAGCTCTTTTCAAAAAAAAATTTCTTCACTGAATACTCATCCAACCAGTCAGGTTTCAAAAGTTAAAGTAAAACATTTCACAAAAATTGATAAAATATCCAAAAATCAACAAAAACATGTTGCGCTAAAGTCATGTATACATAGCAAAGTTTGCGGTAATCTTGCGATAACATCAAATTTGGGTGAAAACAGCCACATAAGTGTGTCAAAATGTTCATTGAAAGTCCAGCATAAACTCTCTGTAGGCATGAAAACTTTTTGTGTGCATATTTTTATTCACATAGACTAGATGACAATGAGCAATGAGCTGGCTTCTTGACCGAAGGAAGGCTGTTATGAGTGGCGGGTGTCAGATGAGAATGTGCGTCTCCAGAAGTTAGGTCCAGTTCATTATAATGCACATTTCCATCTCTGTTACATCATGTTGTGCTTGGAAATATCTCAGTTGCATTTAAATCCACTACAAAACATTATGTGAGCCACCAAAAAAGCACACACCGCCTCTCACCGCCTATATGCTCCTCAAAACAAAATGGCGGCAACTTAAATGTTTTTCGTAGAAAGAAATCCAGCAACATAACCAATGTACAGCAACTTTATGGCTTCTGTAGAGTCTATTCTTCATTTAAACAAATCATATTCCATCAAAGAAATTAAGTTTTGATCTAAAAACCTGCCAAGAAATCTGCAGAATCATGCTAACAGCTTGCTTTTCAGCTTGTTTTGATGTGTTACACTACTGAAGCTACCATCTTTAATTTTAAAGATGACGTAATGCCACGGAAAATAATATTTTGACGCTCGAAAAGGGCGTAAAAAGAGCTTTCTTTTGGCGTATCACATTGCTATGTTTCGGCCGAGATTGAAAAAATAAGTCCTTAGCAACGGGATTTTTTCCGTTGCTAGGACGATTTTTCAAGCACCTAGCAGGACAAAAATGCTCACTGCGACCTGAAAAATAAAGATATCTCTCTGAAATTTCCAGGAGATGTTCAGAAAGACCTAAGGATCTCAAAACACCCAAAAACCAAAATTCGACAATTTTTTCGATGATTTTCCATTTCTCGGTAGACTATAAACTTTCGCGGGGATTAAATTTCGCGGATTTCGCGGTTTTGGGTGTCATCTAAGAAAATCTGCGAAATTAAGTCCCAATGAAAATTTGGAAGGGCACTATTCGCAAAATATTTCTAAAAAAAACTTAAAATATGTCAAATACTTACTTTTGAATGTTTACTGGCATCAAAGAAGCGCTAATAATGTGTATTACAGCAACCAACATGTATGATTTGACAGTAAAAGTCACAAAATCGTGAAAATATTGCCACCCAATAATGCCACCCGCGAAATTAAGTTCCCGCAAAATTTTTGCATTTCGCGGATAGACCTAGCCAGTACCTTCCCACAAACCTAATTTTTTCTTTGTTTTAAATCGCTATAAAAAAGCGGTTTTCGTCTAACATGCTAGGATAGACCCAACCGTGAAATTTAATCCCCGCGAAAGTTTATCCCATTAAAGTAGTATTCTGAAATTTCTCGATAAAAAAACATGATTATCCTTTAATTTTGACGGGGACTTAATTTGGCGAAAGGGAAGTTTCAAAAATTTTGGCGGGGATCTAATTTGGCGAATTGCCGAGTTTGGAAATTTTAGGGAGGATTTAATTTAGCGAATTTTGACAAAATTCGCCAAATTTAATCCCCGCCAAAATTTATCCACTTAAGGTATTTTTGCAAACTATTAGTTATTTAAGCCTGACCCAGTTGTAAGTATTACTTCTAGCACTTCTCGACTTTAAAATTCCATGGTGAAAATTTAGCAAGGTAAATGGCAGATCTATCTGATAAAGGAAGATGAGAATGCACTTGTTAAGTAATTGACATTTTGGTGAATATTTTAACAAAGACGAACTTCCAGGAAAACGATTTGACACTATTTTATTTTTAAATGAGAGATAATGATTTTTCCTTTTCAAGGAAGTAATGCGAGAAAAAACGTTGCAAGTGCTTAGGAATTCGATCGTCACTTCCTCGTCAGCTAAGGATAAATAAGCTGCAGATTCGATTGAAAAATCATCTGCAAACAGTTTCAAATTGTCAAGCTAAGTGTAAACAACAAGGCAACAAACACTCACAAAGATGAAGATTTGGAAAGCTTTGTTACTCGTCTCCTTCTTGGTGTACAAAGTTCACTGTGAAACAGAACAAGAGGCGAAAACTATTTCCAATGATGAAGAAACAACAAATGACATTGAAAATGACGAAGTAACGATGGACCTTCTAGACCAAGATGAAGACCAAGAAGATGAACAAAGTGAAGATGAAGCAAGTGAACAACTTGAAAATGAAGAAGAAATGAAAGATGAACTGGAAGAGCAAGATCTTAAAGAAGGTGAGATTTTTTCTTCTGATTTTTCAAAGAAGAGTCTGTCAAAACTTTGAGGTTATTTTTCAGCCACACACAGTGTAAAACTTTTAACGTTAACGGTTTGATACGTTTCAAGTTTTTTTTTGTAAATTCAATAAAATCTTACCTTGCGTTTTATGTTCAAAGATGAAGACGCAAGCTACAAGCGATTTCTTTACACCAAGAAGGTCTTCATCTTCAAAGACAAACACCCTGTTCAATGTCAAGTCACCAAAAGCAGCAACAACCCAATCAGATGCTACCTCAAGTACGCATGCGTCAAACGTCATGGTAACAAATGCATTAAAAAGAAAGTGTGGAAATTTTGCGTTTTCAGATTCACAAAGACATGTTTGTTCACATCCAAATTCGTCATCAAGAAATGTTTCAGAATCAGACATGGTGGAGGCTACAAAGTCAAATGTTATAAAAGTGCACCACAATTGGTCAAAATTCGAAAATCTGCAGGTGTCATCAATAAAGCCAAATTGGTCAAAGTCTATTACACCAAACACTAGATATGGACTTCCGATCAAATCAAACCAAATGAACTGGACTGGACCTGCAAACGGACAACAATTTTTAACTTACTACTTAACAAATTTTTTTACCTTTTTGTAAGCTTACATTTTTTAAATTGCTAAATATATTTGACCGGCTCGAAACTTTTTTTGACTCTGAATTTTCTCATTTTGGTCAAATTGTTGTCAGAGGTTTTTTGTTTTGACATTTCAATTTGGGGTTCATCATATTAGTTCATCTTTACTGCATTCGTCATAAAGTGAACCATGCACATCTGATTTAGCCAAATCCCATCATGAAGTTTTGAGGACTATCAAAATTAGCCTCGTTTTGGCGAAAAAACTGTCCCAAGGCATGGCATACCTTATTGGTATATATTTTCGCGTGTTACAAATTTTCGCGAATCGCGAAATTTTTTCGAAAAAACGTGTTTCGCGTGTATTAAATTTCGCGATTGCCGACTTCTGGAAAATTTTCGCGTGTATTAAATTTCGCGATTCACTAAACTAGGTATTTTCAGAAAGTGGGAATATAAAGCAAGAAAAACACTGATTTTGCTTGAAACGCAACGTTTTTGATGTAAAAATACTAACAAAATACTAACAAAACATTTTTCGCGTGTATTTAATTTCGCGATTTTGTAATTTTGAAAAATTTAAACAGTATTAAATTTCGCGAAAATTGACCAAAAAACTCGCGAAATTAAGTACCCGCGAAAATTTGTAACACGCGAAAATATATACCAATAAGGTACCTCCTGACACTCTTCTAGTTTGGCGAAAAAATTGTCAGCTTTCAAAACAACACAATGAAAGGCAAAGCTGCTCTCCCAAACCACCCCTTTTATATCATATTTTTGAGAAATTTAGGAAAAGTCCCTTTTGTTAAAAAATTTAGATATTTTTTATGTGAAAAAAGAAGGAAAATTGTACCGAAAATATTGATTTGAGAGACCTTTTGACGTCTGTTTTTTCTGCAGTTATCTCACCCACACTTGTGAGATATGTGGCTCCTTCCCCCTGAAATCATTCAACCTGCATGCGATCCTTTTTTGTTAGCACTAAAATAATCTTTTTTCTTTGTTCTTCAGGCATTCTTCTTGAGTTACGGATTGGGTTGTCTTTGCGTCGAAGATCATAACCAAATTGGTGAGTGTTTTCTCCACATCATAGTAGGGGGAAATTTGTAAAATCGCTCGATTTTTTTAGTCAAAGCACTTGTTATACATTTTTGGAAAGCTAAGGGGTAGGGGAATCAAAATAACTTGGGTACCAATTTTTTTTCGGACACTTTGGTGTGATATTCGGACAAATACGACGGTCTCAGGCAAAAATCATAGGGTGAAAAATTAATGAAAATTTTAGCTTGAGAAAACGGTATCTATCAGTATCTAACTCGAGATATTGAGCTTCCGAAAGCGCAAAAACTGGACAAAACAGCTGTTTCTGGCTGAAAAACACTGAAAAACACTGTTTTTAAGGATTAATATCTCGAGTTAGGTAAAGAAATCACCTATACTCGCAATATATCACTAATCTTAATTTATTGAGAGCTTTCCAAAACTATTCAACAGGTCTCCGTTTTCTCAAGCTAAAAATTTCATTAATTTTTCACCCTATGATTTTTGCCTGAGACCGTCGTATTTGTCCGAAAATCACACCAAAGTGTCCCAAAAAAAATTGGCACCCAAGTTATTTTGATTCCCCTACCCCTTAGCTTTCCAAAAATGTATAACAAGTGCTTTGACTAAAAAAGTCGAGCGACCTCAAAAAAACGAACAAATTTCCCCCTACTATCAATTAGTATCTACATAAACCATGACGTTTATTCATATATTGGTCATGTTTATATCATTCCTGATTCACTGACTCAGGTTTCCCTTCACTGAAATATTGTTCCGGCTATGAATATACCCTAAATGTTGGTTCCCATGGGAATAGTGCACCCAAGTTTCATTTCTATTTGGAAAAAACAATTTTTAGGATTTGAATTCCTTATGATGCTGGATTTTTATAAAGGTATGCACAAAAGGATTAGAAATTCTCTGCTTCCCCTTGGTCCTTCATCCCATCCTAATTGGATTCTGAGACAGGGCTGGTATTTTACACGAAACCCAAAAACTATGAACTTAATATATTTTCATCATCTTTTTTAAACCAGGAATGAACGTTGGTGAAATGTGGAGAACGTTTTCGTGTCGACAAAAAGATTTCGTGCAACGTTACACGGCATATCACCATTTTCGTAGCAAAGGATGGGTGGTTCGATTCAGTAATCTGTTTGGTGCAGATTTTGGTGAGTTGATCTACTCTTAGTATTATTTAAATACTCGGGCTTACAGTTGACTCTTTAAAACGTCAAAGTGTTCTGAATTAGCGTCCTTTCTATGTCATAAAAACGAATATCTTTAAGATTATGATAGTTGAAGTAGTGAAAATTATTGTATCAGTACTGACAGTTTCATATCTTATTCAAACAATCCACAGTGGAAAAATCTTTAAGATTAAAAATATTAGGCTGGACATTTTACTCGATAGCGTGTATAGGGTACGAAAATCATTGAAGGGGCGTGGTCCTAGCTAAAGGAAACTTAAAGTATTTAACTTGACTCTGGTATTTTTATACCGAATTTTAATTTGATGAATCTTTTGTATTTTTTTTCTCCAGTGCTTTATCAGAGTGGTATGCCTTTCTATCATGCAAGGTAAGGGTTTCATGTTGTTCCCAATCTGCTACTTGTCTGCTGCAACATGAGTTCAAAACCGATCAGCCTCGTACCCAGAGTTACTTGCCCAACTTTTTAATTTACTTGCACCATATTTTAATTTTACTGGTGGAAGTGATACACCTTTCCTGAGTGCAATCAGAATTATAAAAAGCGAACTCTGGGTTCCAGTTTGGTTTGAAGTTTTGATAGTTTTGATAGTTTTGATATTTTCAAGAGCTAAATCTTTGAGCTGATTGAGACATTAAAAGACTGTATAGCTACCCTGTAGTTTTAGACACTATTTAAATGCTAAGCTTCTGCCCCATCGCCGAAAAAGTATATCTGCAATTGATTATGTTGTAAAACCACACAACGTTATTGTCTTTTTTCGTTTTCAGTTATTCAGTCTTTGTACGCTATATGGACGAAAAAGATGGCGGTTTGGAAGAAAAATCGTTTTCGTGGAAAGATTTAAGTTGTATTTGTCGAGTCAACGAAAAAGTTGCAAAGGTTAGTATGACTGTTCACTTTGTTTAATTGCCCCCCCCCCCAATTATGTGAGCCATAAGGGTCCCTTTTTCACATCCTCAAAGGGGTACAAACACCATTAAACAGGAATTAGGTCTCTGTAAGGGTTCCAAATTTACAAAAATAAAATCCCTCAAAGGGTCATAAAGGGTCATAATCGGACTAAAATTTTAAAGTTTTGGGGAAATAGTCTCTCCAAGGGTTCCAAAGACGCCAAGAAATGGACAAAATTTTCTGAGGGTCGATTTTCGAACTTTGGTTTGGACATACTCGTCATCCCGTAAATCGGGACATTGTATGCGTCCAAATTATATTTGACACTGACAAGCTTGGTCATCCAACCCCTTGGGGAAATACAACTCAAATTAATAAAACTCCCTGGGAAAATGCTACAACTTTGCCTAGATTTGAGCTCTTTTCAAATGCACGTAAAATCTTACTTAAGAACCCTGTGGAAATGCCTTTAAACAATACGTAATACGCGGTTTTTTTTATAAGAATAACTTCTATAAGAATATCAGGGTGAGATTTCAGAGTTAGAACAATACGCTATTGTTTAGAACAATAGAAAAATAAGAATAATGCTCAACCTCAGCCAAAGTACACTATTCTTATAAAAAAAAACGTGTAGATTCCTGAAAATCTTAAGTATTTTTATACGTACATGTGAGAAGCTATAGTTTTGCACTTTCTTTTTAGGAAGTGCTGATTTGCTACGTCGTGAAACCCAAAGGTAAGACAATGTAAACTTCATTTCTTTACTAGTTTTTTGACAACTGTAGCTGAAAAAGCGACTGTAGTGCAGAGGTAGAGCAACCTACTTGGTGCAAAAATGGTACTTGATGTCTCTCAGGACACCAAAATTTATCCTTAGACATCGCAGATTTACCTCCTGGACAATTCATCCACCTCCCCATGAACGGATTTTTTCTGGAAGAGTGCAAAGGATGTAGTTCAAATCTTCACAATAATTTTTTTTAGAATTCATGTCGGAAGAAATTACGAGCTATTTTTATTCTGCAGTATATCCGTAAACCTAAAGATTTTCTTCCCCTTTTTGTTCGAGTTATGTAAAGTACGTTATTTTTGCTCAACCAAGGATTTCGGTAAATAAATTCTTTCTCATTTTCATTTTTCCCTACCAGATGTCGATGAAAGTGAACTGAAAAGTCCAGGTGTACTCAAGAAGCTTCGAGTGGTGGTAAGTTTTTAACACTTTCTTGGTCAAGCTATTTATCATGTTCTAACGTCAACAAAATAAAAATTGACGTCAAAAAGGTGCCTGATGTGTCTTCCTCTTTTCGAGTATATCTCGCTATTAAGCACGGGTAAGTTTTCTTCTAAGAATCAACCGTTCTTCAACCGATGAAAATTAGCTGGTTCGGTTAAATGGGGAAAGACAGTAGTACTATTCTGGACTGCTCTAGAACTCCCTCTTTTTTTCATTTTAGGAAATGGTGATTCGACGTTGGTTACCAGAAAGACATCGTGAGCTGAACAAAGAAAAAATCTCTTGAAAAAGAATATACAACGGTGATAAGTATGTGAAGGATTGTTCGAAAATTGAACTATACTGTATGGCGTGAGATCGATGCGATAATGAAAATGGTGAAGATTGGATGCATAGAAGAACTTATTGAGTGTTTTATAGTTTTATTACCAAACAAAATATATAATTGACCATGGAGCAGCATGGAGTTATAAAGAAAAACAGGAGATGTATGTTATTATAACCACCCTTGCCCTACGATTAAAAAATGTTACGATTTTACATACTCATAATTGCATGTATGGTGCATTTTAATGCGCTCTATTGTATCTTGGGAATTAAAGTCGTCCTCAAAAGTGTGTGGACACTTCATTCTACAACAGTTTTTCAGCACGTAATAATGTTATTTTATAAAGTTATACTCCGTTGGAAATACATTTCCAAGGAGAATAATCTATTGTATTAAAGATATCTGAAAAGTTGAAAAATGAAGAGGAAAAATGATTTTTGAAATAAATAAAGATACTGATTCAAAAGTTAATTAAATAGTTAACAATTACGTATTAATTTTGGCAGGGACTACATTTGGCATTTGGGAAATTTAAATACTGTACCCGCTAAAATTTTGAAAATTGACCGTCCGCCAAATTTAATACCCATAGTAATTTTTGATTATCAAGTCCCTAAAATTTCCCCATCCGCCAAATTATACAAATCTTGCAATCTGTCTAATTTTACCTGCCAAAAATCGCATTTTGGCCAACGTCAAAATTAATATGCTTAAAGTAATCCCTGCGATAATTATCTCAATAATTTTCATTCACATTGACCTTTGACGTTTCGATTGAAAGTTAATGACACTTTTGTTTTCACTCATCAACGTTGCCGATAATTTATTTTTCTTCCAAACTGTTTACATAATATGATATAAAATTTCTAATTCTTAAAAGTGTAAGCTATATGGTATATATGGTACAAAAATACAAAAAGAAAGCTTAACCCCTTAAAAATATTCAGATTAAAGTATTTTATTATATTATGAACTTAATAATAATAAACTTACTGTTAAAATACTTGGTCAAGATAAAAGAGCTGTATTTTTTTCACGAAATGGAAAGTATTTTTTAAACAAAATTCTTCCCACGAAGTAAGCTAAATAGAAATTACAATGAAGTGATTACCGTCACTTTCGTGTTGTCTTGTGACCAGCCGCCAGAGCTATTGAGTTGGGTATGTGACCACAGATACTGCTGCGATTTTCCGTTAGTTGGAGGATTCAACACACTAGCAATGCAGAGATGGATTTCTCCCTATTCACTGTCTGCGTCTCTGTAGAGCAAATGACCGCGAATGGTATGGTTGTGAGTTTGATCCTCACCGGATCCGTTGGTTTTCCAACGGTTCTGGTGGCTGGTCAGAAGACAACACGAGAGCGACTGTGTTTACTTCATTGTAATATAAAGGGTAAAATTCATGATAAATAGAAATTCTTTAACCCGTTACGAAAGCGAAATACTGTATAATGATTGGAAATATTCAAACTTTGAAAGCCATTGGTCCATGGAAATCCAAACGTTTTATAGATAAAAAATGTTACATTTTTTGCTCAGGATCATTATTATTATACATAGCATAATTTGTCCTTGATTACGTAATGAACGAAAGACGTAAAACGACTGCAATACGTAAGTCCCACTTGGCACAACAAACAAAAGTCATCCACGCATATATTTTTGAATCAATCAATCAAAATAAATTGTTGGTCAAATCAAATCAGTCATAGTACAACAAGTCTTCGTTTCGTTTCCTTCCTCGACTCATGTTACGTTGTAAGCGATTCATTTCGTTAGCAGACGCCGTCGAAACACGACTGCCGTATTCCCGTGACGCCGTCAACGGTCGAGAAGTGACGGAATAAACTGACGGCGTCTCTTTTGGAGGCTTGTTGCGCTGCTTTTGTTCACCCTAATGAAGAAGTGTATTGTATTTTTATTTTTATTCTTTTAACTCTTATATGCACTCTCGGTCAAAATATATTGAGAATTTTGGTTAAAAATTCCTCGTTTTAAGCAATTTAAAGTTCGGGCGAGAAAGTCACTTTTGGGCTAATTGATAGATTTATTCCAATATTTCAAATCGGGAGGGGTTTATAGACTTCCAGGCTATATTCTAAGCCTTATTGAACCAATCTTGAATCTTCCATTCTACCCTAAAGAATCAGCCAGCTATCTTTGATTGGAATCAAAACTTATAAATTTTATCTATAATTCGAATCTTCCTGTAATTCGAACTTCAGCATTGGTCACCGTAGCTAGAAAGTATTGTCTATAATCTCTTTAATCCGAATATTTCTCTGATTCGAAGAAAAAGTCTTCATCATTTGAAGTTCGAATTAGAGAGTGGCAACTGTAAATTTTGAGGATTTTGCGGATTTGGGTGTCAACTGTGAAATTAAATCTCATTGGGAAGTTGAAAAGAACCCTCCGCGAAATTAATTCCCGCTAAAAATTTACCCCATTAAAGTATGTAAACGGTCGAAGAGAGGTCAGAAGTAGGCCGACTGTTATAAATGTTATTTCTCCAATGAGTCCTGCATTTGCACTCGCTACTTGTGTAAACAACAAAACTACGATAATAAAGAAAGGAACAGTTTTAAAATACTTCAGTTAGACAGAGGTAAGTAGGCAGATTTCAGCAATTTTCAGCTACCATTTTGAAGCACAGCGAAAGCACTTAGATACAAAATATCTACCATTTTGAGACATAGACCAGGTTACCAAATTGCTATGGTGATTCCTTTCTTTTGAAGTTATGCGTTGTCAAATTTGAAAATTGAATGATTTGACGTCAAAAATTCTTATATGAAGTATACAAGTAGCGAAAAAAAGAAATGAATAAGAGATTTTCCTTATTCGTAAAAAATGAATTCAGAGAAAGACGTCTCTACTCCAGTAATGAAAACTATGGATGCGATCCACGATGGAGAGTCGATAGCGGTTGAAGCAAATGACGTTCAAATTGACCTACGCGACTCCACAATGAACGAAGCGTTACAATTAAGCGTTGGAGCGGAAATCAAAATACTCGTGCAGGAAATTTGTGATAAAGCTGCAGAGCTTACATTGGAATCGAGTGCGTCTTCGGTAACAGAACTTGAAAGTTCTATGTCAAATGGAGGTAAGATGACTTTGAAACTACATAGAACTACTACGATTTTTCACTGATTAAGAATCGAGATCCAGTGTAGACGATGTCGTCGTCGCTTCATTAACGAGCTTAAAAGTATGTGCTTATTCTGCGATGGTTAGATTCTGATTTTCAAATAGACTTTAAAAGGATAGCTTTACATTCTATTTTTGTTTCAGGCGATGACAACAATAATACAGAGTGTGATTCATCAGCAGGTGAATCTAAGGAGCAATTAACAACTGCTTCTTCTTCAATCTTGCAAACAGCGAGAGAGAAGAAGCAAAAGAAGAAACAAAAGAAGAGAAGAAAGTCTGGTAGTGCGAAGGGGAAAGCATCCACATCAGGCAAAGATACAGATATCAAAAGTGATTCGGAGAAAGTTCTGTTCAACTGTTCGGACACTAAAGACCAGACCGCCGCTGCGAAGGAGCGAATAGTAACACCAAAAGAAAATACAGTGATTGGTGAAGTTGTGAAAAACGATCAGGATTCCTCAACTGTGAATTCACCAAGTGAACCAGCGAAAGAGGTTATAAAAACATCTTTTAAACGCAGGAAGAATATGAGACAAACTTGTGTGAACCTAGCCGATTTGAAAGCGGCGCATCGCTTGATGGATGAGAGCGATACCACAAATCAAGCCCAAACAACAACTTGCTATGAAGTAAAAAGCTCTACACCAGTTGTACATTTTGAAAAACTGCACTCAGATAAACAAAAACTTGGTGACGGCTCTATATTGGTAAATAAAATAGACGGCAAAGAACATGAACTCACTAAGACCTTTGACATGAAAGCCGACACGATGCGCTTTGATATACAAGATCAAATAATGAAATTGAAAGAAACCGCTACTGAGACGGTTACTAAAAAATCGTTCGATCACCGTAAATACAGGAGGCAAACCTGCGTAAATCTAACCGACTTGAAAGCAGCATTTAGCTTAAATCACGTGAACGTTAAAGATGCAGCAGTTGTTCAGGTCCAGGCACCCTTAATTAAAACTGAAATAACCATAACATCTCATAACAACTCTGAAGAGGCTATTCCTGACATCCTTTGCTGTTTTGCGCAAAAGATATCACACGAAGTGATATCTGTAAGTATCGAAAACTTTGTAAAGAAAACAAAAACCATTCCATTATCCATCGTTAACCAGCCAGTTGACAGTACACAGATTAAAGACACTGAAACTCGCAAAACACTATCAACCAAACCATTCGTACCGAATACCATTCCAATAGAACGGGTAACATCAGCTGAAATTGCTAATGATTGTAATGAAAACATTGCTAAAACAAATGACGGTGTTGTTGTCAAGGATATGAGTAAATCTGGAGCACCCGGCGAAATGGTTGAAATGCTCTCAGGAGGTAGTGCTCAGGTTAACAACACTGAAGAAGGTTTTTCTAAACACTGGGCGGTTCTTGATGTCAATCATAAGCCCAAAGACACCACCACCACCACCACCCAACAACAGCAATTTAAGTCCAGTCGAAATACTTTCAAAAGAGCTCAAGACTTAGCAGCCATGTCCAAAAGTATATTCAACATCTTGCCGGCTGAGAACCCGGATGATGCACGAGAAGAATCCCTACCATCGACATCATTCAGTCCTACAATTGAAATAGACGTTAGGCAACTTGAGGACGAAAACAAGTTGTTGAAAGAGGTAAGTAATCTATATCAGTCAGTTCTTTAATAAAAAAACCTTCATACCACATTGTACCGTTCCATTTAATATCCATTACTGGGAGACAGGACAGCAATAGGACAATTAGTTACAACATTTTTACATCGAGTCCTTGGGGAAAAATCCCACAATTTCGTGAGTCGAATGAAAATAAATAAGTTCCTTCGATCGTAGCACTCATTATGTATAGGACCCGAATCCACGAAAATCTACCTCTCCCGGTAAAAAGTAACAACACATATCCAATTCACTTCTCAACAATTGAAATTCTTTAAAACTTTCAGGAATTAAAACAGATGAAGAAACACGTGGAAGACATCGTCAAATTATCGGATGAAAGATATAACATAATCAAGAGACAAGACAAAGCGGTCGAATGGCAAGGCAATCAAATACATGCGATGCGATTGACCATCAAACAGTTAAAAACCAAAAACAAAAACCCTGGACGTTTCAAACGCTTTTGGAATCATTTAACATCGCCAAGCAAATGGTGTGGCTCTAAAACAACATCAGAGTCATACCCAAATAATGAAGCTAGTTCAACTCTCCGAGGCTAGCAATAGTAACATCATTGTAAAAATAATTTTCTAATTTTAAAAATAAAAAACAAAACAAAAAAACATCTTGTCTGTTACACGCACAAAGAGTTAGAAGAGCATAAGGCTTCGAGGCAAAAATTTTTAAGAACACTTTTAGAATATTTTAAAGCTTTAGAGACCTCTTTGAATTTCACTGAAAGTTGACTTAAGGGCCGGAGCAAATGAATCCAACATTTGATCCAACATTATTGTTGGATCAAATGTTGGGTTCGTTTGCGCAAGTCGTAAAATTGCAACTTTTTAAGAAAGTTGTTGGAAATCATGTTGGATCGCCGTCAAACTTTTCACCCAGCATTTTTTAATGAGATTGACGTCACTTTTATGTTGGTTTCAATGTTGGATGCATTTGCGTAATCATGTTGGATGAAAATGTTTGACGTTTTTGCGCAAATGACTTTTCATGCAACTTTTCGAATTTTTACACGTGACTTTTCGTCCAACATTTCGACCTACAATGAATTGGAAATGTTGGATTGCAAAAATGTATTATATAGTAAAGGCTGAGGTAAACGATTCCAACATTCCATCCAACATGCCATTTTCTCTCTGTTGGACAGAATGTTGGAATCGTTTACTCGAATGTAAAAATCGGAAAGGAAGAAAAAATTATGTTGGAAGAAGAAAAAAAGTGTTGGATGGGAGTTTGATCGCCATCAAACATTTTGTCCAACATTTACTTCTTCTTTTCGTGTTGGATCATGTTGGATTCGTTTACTCAGCTCACATCCAACATTTGAAAGCGAATGACGTCATTTTAAATAGAATCGAATGTTTTTTTATCAAAAATTCGAAAAATCTCGTAACAAATATAAAAAGATTGTATAGAAGCTACTAGCTCGAATGTTTTTTTTTCGAAAAATAAACCAAGGGGGGGGCACTGAAGTTAAGCGATCTATCATAGAGGTGTGACCCTTTAAAGGTACGTTTTTCAGGCTTCCCAAAATGCACTGTAAGTGTGTAAAAAATGAGAACATAGTTTTTGTTGCAAATTTTTAGGAAATTTGACCATTTCTTGCCTTGAAATAGATATAAATAAATTTCATGAAATTGCACCATAAGAGTCGATTTTTCGCTAGAATTTTCTCTGCATATTAAGAGTCCAATTGTTAGACTATAATTTTTGTACGCATTGAACAGCAGTAGTGACACTAGTTACACTGGGTATAAAAGTTCTCGCCATTTCTAATTTGAAAAGAATGAATTAAAAAAAGAATGAATGAACACCCATGTTGGATGAAAATGATGTTGGATATTGCGACGAAACGATTTTAAGGAGATGCAACACCTTTCCAAAATTCATCCAACATTCGTCCAACATTTCAATTTCTATGTTGGATGAAATGTTGGAATCGTTTACCTCGGCCTTAAGCAAATTTTCTGTATCAAAATTTATGACCCTTTGAAGAACTGCCGGTATTTTGACGCCTCTACCAATAAGAGAGTACACTCGTAGCCGGCAGCGAACGTGTTAACGAGGCATCGTGAAAATTTTTCTTATGGGTGTTTCTCATGAAATAACAGATCTAGATTCGATTTAAACAGTTTTTGCGGCTTTTTGAAATCTCCATTCAGGAACATTTTTGGGCTTAAAAGTTAAGAACACCCTTCAGGCTCCATGGTTTTATATGTTCATATAGATCAAATTCACAATGGGCTCACTCAAGACTTTCTCATTATATATCCTAATTTCTATAATACCTTCAGATTTTCCGGATTTTTTTTGGAAAGAACATGGATCGAGGTGACAAATCTTTATAGAAATTCTGGAGGGAAGCAAAGAAATTAGGTTGCGTATCCCTTTATAGAGGCCACTTGACTAAAATGGCTACACGCTACTTTGGTTACCATTTTTGTTGTTTTCTTTTGACGCAATATCTTTTGAAAAAGTTTATTTGACGTCAAATATTTTTCTACAAATCAACTTTAAATAGTGACGTCCGTCAATTCAAATTCGAGATTCTTTTAATTCATAAAGTGAAATGGATTCAGTAAGCATCTCTCTTAAAACTATGGAAAGTAATCAAATACTGGATCAAACCAATGACATTCAAACAGACGGAGAAGAAATGTTTGATGACAAGGAAGACCTGCTGCCAGGATTCACTCAATCCTCAACAGTGATGTCCGAGATCAAAACTATCATTGAGGAGATCTGTAACAAAGCTGCAGAACGTGCATTTCTGAGCAGCATGCCAACGGTGACCGAAATTATTTACTCTTCATCAACTAAAGGTATGCTTTTGAAAAGACAAGAATCAAATTATAGATAGAAGAATCTCTTTAAACTCGAACCTCTATAACTCAGATGACCCTTTAACTCAAAAAAGTTTTCTCGTCCCTTCAGTTAACAACGCGTTAAAAACTTTACTCCATAGCTTGAAATTTCCTGAACTCGAACAAATTTTTGTCCCCCCTGTGTGTTCGAGTTACTGAGCCTCAATTCTAAGAGGTATTTACCGTTGAAGCGTCCCTACTTTTATCATAAATATTTTTTATGTTCGTACTTCGCGTTGTTTCTGAGAAGATTTCCATAACATAACAATTTTTAGATTTCCACTATGATCGTCACTTTTAAAGGTTTTGTTTTTAAATAAGAGTGATATCGTTTGCTTACTCATCAATTTTAATTCACAAGCTTTTTCACATTGGATTGACACTGATGTGCAGCAAGATTGGTCAGAAAGGAAAGGAAAAACTTTTTTTTTGCTTATACCAACATAATATAACAATAGGAAGACACTGTCCTGATATGAAATTTGTGTCTGATATGAAACGGAAACACTTATGTAAAAATAAAACCTCTAAAGTAGATTTAGAGCAGAAATCCTAACCAATTAGAAACTGATCTATTTCTGAAGGTTTTCTTTCTTAACCTTAACTTATAGATGGTGATGATAAATCAAACGAAGGCTCGAAAGACGGTCATAATGAATGGCAGAGTAATTCTTCTATTAGTTCAGTCGTACCTGATTCGAATCAAATACAAACGACATCTTCGTCTATTCTACAAGAGGCGCGAGTAAAGAAACAGAATAAAAAGCGTAAGAACAGACGCAAGGGAAAAGAGAGTGTCGTCACAAAGAAAGAAGAACGTCATGAAATTGCTGAAATTGGAATTGATATTTCTGAAGCAACTTCATCTGAAATAGGCTCAGAGAATAAAGAAGCTACATTAGAAAGACAAAAGGTTTTATCCGGTTCTAATGACAGGACAAACATTTCCGTAAACGCTGTCAATACAAGCAGCTCTCTTGCAACAAAGGCGTCAATCGAAGACCGAGACACGTCAATGACAGAGGAAGTATTGACTTGTCAAAAAACAGAGCCTAAAAAACGTGATGCTTTAAAATTAGCAGTGAAAACAGTAATTGAAGCGTCGAATAGTGGCGTGGAAAACTTACCAAAAAGCGGTAAATCTTTCGAACGGCGCAAGAAAAGAAGACAGACGTGTGTCAACATGAAAGATCTTTATGCTGCACAAGAAATGTTGCGAAGTCGAGACGAGCCTCGGGAGACTAAAGAAACTGTCGCTGAGATGGCTTCAATATCCGAAGAAGCCGAAGATAATGAACCATCAACAAAAAATTTTGTTGCCCAAGCATTTGGCACAGAGTTTCAACGACCAGAGTCAGAAAACAATCACCAAAATACACGGAATTCCGAAATTGAGTGTAACTTGAGTGCTGAAATGACCGAAGTTGGAGAATTTGATGTTTCCGAAACATCAGAAAAAGTGGTCAGCGATGCCAAAAATGAATTGGAACACTCATCTAAATCTTCCCAACGCCGGAAGAAAAGCAGACAAACATGTGTCAATATGAAGGATCTAAAATCCGCGCAAGTATTGTTGCGAAATCAGACTCAACACCAGGAGACGAAAGAAGTGGTCGCTAAAACGACTCCAATATCGGAAGAAGTTGAAGATCCTGAACCATCGACCACAAATTCTACCAATGAGGAGGCCCATATCGGCGATACCGAATTTCAACAAACAGAGCCGATAAGATTTCACCAAGATGATTTGATGCAAATATCTGAAACTATGCCAAACTTGAGTCCTGTGATTGTCGAAGTTAAAGAGTCTGATGCTTCAAAAACCTTAGAGAACTTGGTTAGTACATCTAAATCATCCCAACGCCGAAAGAAAAGTAGGCGAACATGCGTCAACATGGCAGATCTGAAAGCGGCGCAAGAAATGTTGCAAAATCAGACTGAGTCACAGAAGACGAAAGTTGTTATCACTGAAAAAACTGCAATTTCAGAAGAAGGAAAAGGTGATAGACCATTAACTGTAGACATTGTCAGTAAAGAAACTAAAGACGTCGAGCTTCAAACAAGCAAGCCAGACCAGTTACATAAAAAGGCGTTAGTTAAGGAGATGTGCAAGGGAAACAATGAGTGCAGACCTCGACAAAAGGATTCCGAATCTAAAGTCATCTCAACTCGTTTTAAGCCATCTTTGCCAACGATTAAAGAGGAGGAAGATGACGAATTAACAAGTGTACCTTCTGAAGTGATTATATCAGCCAAAACCTCCGAGGAATCAATCAAATTGACCAGGAAAAGTGACGTCATAATATATGTGTCTGCTGTCAGTTCAACATCACAGTTCAACGTAAAAACCAATCAATTCCAAGCACTTGATGCACACACTACACCGCGTGCTATGCAGTTAAAACAAGAAAAACTAAAACTGAGAAAAAAAAGACGACCAAATGTGTCAACACATAAGTTTCAAATCATACCACCACTAAAGTTTGAGGTTTCAATTAGAAATTCCCAACAAAAGCCCTCACCTCCTCAGCTTAAGAAACCCGATGAAGAACATGAAGTTAAAAATGAACAGGAAGGGCAATCTATTGAACCACCAACCTTAGTCGACAATCGCCAACAAATAGCAAAGCCTGGACGTTTCAAACGATTTTGGAATTTATTAATATCGCCAAGCAAATGGTGTGGCTCTAAAACAACATCAGAGTCACACCAAAATAATTTAGCATAAGTTAGTTCAACTCGTCGCCGGGTCTGCAAACAAAAGAGAGAGGCTACCATAAATGCAAGGGTAACTCAAGTCACCAAATGTATGTACATCAAACCTCTCCATGCAATCGAACACACAAGAAATCAAATTGCAAAACCATGCAACTACTAAATTTCTCTAGTGAGACTCACCCTGTGTCAGCCTCAACCCAGCCTCGTTTAGAACTAACACAAATGGAATCAAAATTCTCCAAAGAAAGCAAGTATCTCGTCTATAGAACTACTGAAGACAATTTCCCCAGTCGATGAGGAGTCCTTCAAGACATTACCTGGGGCGTTGATCTCACCTTAAATCCGCCCTCACTGTTTTTACAATCTGGTAGTTTGTAAGTGGGAGAAAGCTCTCGTACAGATGGTTTGATTCCAGCAATAGTATCACCATTGTTAAAATATTATGCTTACTATTGTTAAAAATACAACAACATCAAAAATAAAAAAAATTCTTCGTTTTTTTTTTAATTCAGAATTAAAATCTGTCTTCTTTTTAAGTATTTTCAAGATCCCAAAAATAAAAAAATTCAAACACTTACGTATTGGTCATAATCTGCAAGAAACCCCAAGTTTTTCTCCCTGGAAAAAAAAAGAAAGACAAATTTTAGTAAATTAACATCGATCTAGCTGTAGACGTCTTGTGTTTCAGTAAAGTGCAGTGGTTGTTTTTCAATATTTTTGGTTGGACTAAATTTTGGGTCTTAGTCTGTCTCAGTATCTTTTTCAAGTAATTTCTTTTATTTTTCTCAGAGTTTTGACGAAAATTCAGATTTTAGATATTTTTCATAATCCACTCAAGGTTCCCAGCATCAAAACTTTGTCTCAATGATTTTATTCTGTATTTTTTCATTTGGGAAACAAATTTAAAAATAGAAGGAATACATAACCCTCTGATTTTGAAAAATTTGATATCAAACAAAAGGATGAAATAACAAAATATCCACATAAACCTGAATAAACGGAAAAATTCTAGTCTGTGATTATTTCTAACCATTAAAGTTGATATATTTTTCGATTCATATCATTATTATCTAGGCTGCGCACATTCCTAGAATTGATTTTGATATAGGGATGCGTATCGTGTATAAAATTGCCGTCCGAGAGTTGGGGTAACCTGTTTCAATTTTCTTTAAAAAAGCTTCAGAAATCCAATGATTCTATTAACCTTTAGCCATTCAAATTTTTAATCAATTTTATTCAAGAATTTAGAATTTGTACCTGGAATTCATTTCAATTTTTATGCACTGATGATGATTCTCTGTTGTGAATCGAAACGTTTACGAATAAATTTTAGAAAAAATGAACAGAAGCTTCTGTTATTAAACACTTTTTTTACTAAAGATGTATCAAAGGATTAATTTGTTTACAATAATCAAGTTAAGCAAGTTTCTAAAATTCAAAAGCCCAAAAATGGGGGTAGCTCTCAGATGAGAATTTAATACACGATACACATCCCCTACCATCAAGCCATATCAGAGGGGATGCATGCAGTCTACATAATATTATCAAGCTTTCCATTGATATAAAAATCATTCAATGTACTAGCAAAACTAGCAAATTTTATTCTTCGTTTTTCTTCACTTTTTTAGAAGAATTTCAAAAGACTGGTGGAAAATATAATTGCATTTACATATCTTTCCAATAATACCAAGCTTTTCATTATACCACAACTGGTTGGAAAGTTATGGTCAAAATAAAAACGTTGAACATATCTTTTTGACAGACTTCAATGTTGGTATTCAGTATCCTCCCCCCCCCCTTTATAAAGGGGGGGACCAATTTTCCAATTTTGGATGGGTGAGGGAAAAAAATGAAAATTTGAATAGTAAAGGGGGAAATAGGAGAGGGGGAAAACATCGATAGTTGGCAAATTTGGTGGGGGAAGTGTGAAATCTTTATCTTCATCTTGTGTGTTTATTTTAGGATCCTGATATTCAGTATTTTTTAAAGTTGTTTTGATTTCATTTAGGATTTTAATTTTTCATTTCATTGTTGTTTTAAGTCTGCTTTTCTAAGCATGTTTGTTTACATTAACCCATTTTCGTTCTATTTTGTCTAGTGATAGTGTTCCTTTTGCAGCAAAATTTTACGTTTGTGTCAGGTGAAATTTATATGGGTATATGGGGGAACTGATATTTTCAGAATTTTCTGGGGGGAAAGCAAAAAAAGGGGGGGGACTAAAAAACTGAAAAGTCATAGGGGGAAAAAAAGAGGGGGAGATTAAAAAAAACCAAGAATTTGGTGGGGGAACAAACCCTGGAAGACACTATGGTATTAAAATACAATTCACATGGTCCTTACCAGTTTTTTTGTAAAGTTGTTTCTTTTCTACATCTCTCCTCCCATCTCATTTCTTCCTTAACAATATTGCATTTCTGGTAATCTCGAATTGTTCTTGTACGAGGTGGTGCTGATTTCACCCTCTCTTTGTGCTCCTTTGGAACACATTGTAAATGGTATTGACTGGACGTAGCTGGTGTCGCTAACAATGTGTTTGATGAAAGGTATGGTCGATTTGAAACTTGATTTTCAGGGTTGAAATTTAAAGAAGACATTATATGTTTTTTCAGTAGGTATATTTATTTCATGTTATTGTTTGTTTTACCTGTAAAAAAACAATTTAGATACCTAAGGACTAAGATAGTACAGATAGTAAATATTATAATCATTAGAACAATACAAGATCCAATAGGAAATATTTACAGAACAACAAAAGCTTTTTTTAGAAACTTGTTCTAAACAAACAAACTGAAAGCAGTATTTTGACGTCACACATTCTTTCCTGGGCAAGAAAATATTAAAACCACTGTTTTGATATACAAGGTCAAGGGCAACACATTAGTAAAAGCCCCGGGGGTACTACCCTTGCCAATCGACAGGGGTGCTCTGCTGTGTTTTGAAGAATGGACCCTACGTGGGACTTGTTTTTTCAAAAATTTTGCCGAAATTTGCGAAAAAAGGGACCTGAATGGGACTGAAATTCCAAAATGTTCTCAAATTTTCTACTTTTTTCCCGATTTTCCAAAAAAGGCACCCTACAAGGGACTGATTTTTCTGACCAGTGGTGCATCCCTGTAACCCATTTTGCCCTAGTACACCCTAGAAAAGCCGCTGTAAATCAGGGGGTTTAGATCAATGTTTTGATTTGATCATTTGCCAGTTCTATTCCCAGGAAAATAATTAACTGTCAGCCGAGTAAGGATTATTTTTTTACCTTCGCTAGTCAATTAGCCACACTAGGAAATCAAGCTTTCAGAAAAAACAACGTCAGTCATCTACAGGATGTATTTGAAGTAGCAAGGATGAGAGTTACCTGAATAAAGTTCAAGTTCCCAAGACAATTAATTAAAACTTGAAAACTTAAAATGAGACAAAATAACCGATTGCAAACGTGTAGTAAGTAGCCAGAATATCAACCAACCAAATTTTGTAATTCAATTCCCAAGGCAGCGCTTCGATTTTTAAGGCAGAATGTTTTATACACTCAAGTAAAAATAATTTCGCACATGTAAATGGGTCAGTGTTTGAGGTCCGGCAAAATTTCCGGGAAGTAGCCTATCCGGTAGTACGCGGATCTAGGTGGGTTCCGTCTCCCTTGTTGATCTTTTTCTTGGGAAGTTGATCTTCAAATTAGTTTTCAAGGATGGCTTGGCTCAAATTTTCTCATCTATGGCTCAAATTTTAAGCAATTTCTCATAGTTTTTGAAAATGTTAATTTCTAAAAAAGCTTCCCTTTAGAAGTTTTGCGGCGTATTTTTTTGCTTGCTCTCTATTCCCAGGAGAATAATTTGCCGTCAGCCGAATAAGGATTGTTTTTTGAAAGTTTGATGTGTGTACTCCGTCTTCGTGGAATTTTTTAATGACATGAAAACAGAATATGCAATGTCTTTAAGAACAAATTCCTAAAAGGCTTTTGTTGTTCTGTAAATATTTCCTTTTGGATTAAGAAATTCCATCTTTTATTGTTCTAATGATCATAATATTTATTCATAAGATACTTTGTTGTCTTTTTAATCTTTGTGTAAACTTGGATATGTTGCATAATTCCAACTAAATCCAACCACGGCATTTTCGTTCCTGTATTTTTGCATACAATTCAAGATGGCGGACGGAAAGGCGAAAAGGTCTATAAAAAGGATCGGATCAGGTGTGTTCTTTCAGTGCGGAACTTGGTATTTCTGAATCTTTCCTCCAGTGCAGCCTTGCCATATGTACTCTACAAACTGAAGTGAAACTAAAAAAGTATTTACTATAACAATATATATGCATTTGGTTGAATGCGTATTAATATATGAATATGGGTATATATGGCACAACACAACACATGTGAATATGTGAATGAACCTTAGTATTTTAACAGAATCTCAAAGTTTGGAAACCCTACAGACACACAACATCAAAATTGAAACTTATACACTACTTAATATCTCTTATATACCTTTCGCTGGATGCTCTGGATAAAAGCAGTCAAACAGTGATGCAGAGTTTGCGCAAACTGGGTTTTCACTGGTTTTTCATATTTTATGAGCAGTTGGTAAATTTTTAATCGCTACGAAAGAAAATAAAAGGGAAATATTTACAATAAATTTAGAATAATATATCATAAACACGAATGAATAATAAACCTGATAGATGATAAAACTGATAAAAGCAGCATGATCTTTAAAAACTGTGGTGCACCGATTTCCCTTTTTTTGCTCAACCGTGCTGCCATTTTTATTGATCTCGGGATATTCCGTATTCGTGACGTAATGTTTTCTTACGGAAATACCCCGGTTTTAGCCAGTAGTGTATGGAAGCCCAATCAAATGCACAAAAATATCGCAAACCTTGATTTTTGTGCATTTGGGCTTCCCGGCAAAGTCGCAATATATGAAGCCTCCAAATCGTCGGATTTTTCAACATCCGTCACACTGAAACGACGTTTGCAATGCGAGGTATTACATCCATGGTGATGTTACAACAAGACGGTTGCATATTATTATGAAGATTATAGCTATTACGAAAAAAAGAATACTTTAGTCCTTCTCCTTGTTCGTCTATCAAACCAAAATTACGGACGGTGACATATATATATGACAGTCAGCCTGTCCCAAGCCAGGATAAAGACAGAGGGACCCAGAGAAAATTTGCTACCTTCTCATTGTAACATCGTCTCTCTAAGAGGAAAAAGAATTTGGCCACTCTTTGTTGTTTGTAGGTCTGACAGGAGAAAACATTTATATTTTCATACTATATATATAGTTCACGACAATCCTGTCGTCCTTGTCATCGACCCTCTGACAGACGGTGACATATACATAGTTCACGAAAATCATGTCGTCCTTGTCATCGACCCTCTGACGGACGGTGACATATAGTTCACGAAAATCCTGTCGTCCTTGTCATCGACCCTCTGACAGACAGTGACATATATATATAGTTCACGAAAATCCTGTCGTCCTTGTCATCGACCCTCTGACAAACGGTGACATATAGTTCACGAAAATCCTGTCGTCCTTGTCATCGACCCTCTTGACGGACGGTGACATATAGTTCACGAAAGTCCTGTCGTCTTTGTCATCGACCCTCTGACGGACGGTGACATATAGTTCACGAAAATCCTGTCGTCCTTGTCATCGACCCTCTGACGGACGGTGACATATAGTTCACGAAAATCCTGTCGTCCTTGTCATCGACCCTCTGACAGACGGTGACATATATATATAGTTCACGAAAATCCTGTCATCCTTGTCATCGACCCTGTGCTGACGGACGGTGACATAGTTCACGAAAATCCTGTCGTCCTTGTCATCGACCCTCTTGACGGACGGTGACATATAGTTCACGAAAATCCTGTCGTCCTTGTCATCGACCCTCTGACGGACGGTGACATAGTTCACGAAAATCCTGTCGTCCTTGTCATCGACCCTATTGACGGCCGGTGACATATAGTTCACGAAAATCCTGTCGTCCTTGTCATCGACCCTCTGACGGACGGTGACATATAGTTCACTAAAAATCCTGTCGTCCTTGTCATCGCACTTCTACACCCTTCCCACCCAATAAACCCTTAGAGTACAAAACACCCTTCTGACGGTGACGGTAACATATACTGTAGTTCACGAAAATCCTGTCGTCCTTGTCATCGACCCTTTCACGGTGACCTCGTCCTTAAGACAAAAATGTGAAAGTTTGGTCGCCCGATTCGGAATTAAATGTTCAGTGAATCGGGAAATTATTTCCCGCGTAAATTCTTGCATAAGCCGTTTTATCTCTGTTATATTACGCCACGCAAACCTATCAGGCAGTATTTGCTGTATATAGATTCTAATTAGCTCCGTAGTAATTAGCGCACTTGTTTTATGCAATCTAAATAACGGAGATAATTAAAAGCCTCGTGAAAGTTGTCGAAAGTTTCTACTGCAAGTGCAAGCAGCAGAAATAGACCTTTTCGCCTTTGAGTCCGCCATCTTGAATTGTATGCAAAAATACAGGAACGAAAATGCCGTGGTTGGATTTACTTGGAATGTATGCAAAACATATGCAAGTTTACACAAAGATTAAAAAGACAACAAAGCATCTTATAAATAAATATTATAATCATTAGAACAATAAAAGATGGAATTTCTTAATCCAAAAGGAAATATTTACAGAACAACAAAAGCCTTTTAGGAATTTGTTCTTGAAGACATTGCATATTCTGTTTTCATGCCATTCAAAAATTCCACGAAGACGGAGTACACACATCAAACTTTCAAAACACGCAAACTGAAAGCAGTAATTATGACGTCACACTTTATCAATGTTTTGATTTGATCATTTGGCGGCTCTATTCCCAGGAGAATAATTTGCCGTCAGCCGAATAAGGATTGTTTTTTACCTTCGCAGGTGATTTTTCAGTTTGAGTTTCTGTCTAATGTTATGGTCTTTTGAAGTGCTTGTTCTAAGAGATGAGTGAATATAATTCTTTTTAGTTTTCAAGAGAAGCAAATTTAATCTTTTTTCTACAAGATTACACTTTAATATAATGCAAATTATGCATGTAAGTTTTTATTTAACACTTTCTTTTTGCATATGTATTGCATACTTTCTAAGGGAATTTCACCACGGCAATTCGGCCACCATAATTTTTGCATACAATTCAATATGGCGGACTCAAAGGCGAAAAGGTCTATTATATATGAAATTTATGGTTCTTCATTGATATCATTCCTTTCAAACTACAGTACCACACTCGTGATGTTGTTGAAAACAAACCTCCTTTCACTAGAATCACTTTTGAGGTTAAACATTTGGTTTGGAAGATGGATGTGTTTTATTGTGGACAAGAAAAATAAGATAGATTAGAGAAGAAGTTTATTTTATTATTGTTTCAATTACTCTTAATCTATGATAACAGTCGATAGCATGTCCCAACCAAGATCACTCACTGCATTGTATTAATTGCCAGATCAAGTTATATACCATGAATTTCTACCATGATTTGAAGTGAAGAAAAAGAACATTTATCACCTTTAAGCAAGATTTGATTGATGATTCACCGTTCCACAAGACAAGTAATTTTGTGTAACCATTGCGAGTATTGACTTAAAATTTCTTGAACAAACATACAACTGTCGGCTGCTGTTTGGCAGCCAGTTTGTTTCTTTTATTTCAGGCTCACTTTCTGGGCCATTTCAAGATATTGTCCAAGTTGCCATGCCAACTGCAATTATTGGAGTCTATGCCTGGCTGAACAACTGTCTCTATGATGTAGGTCACTACTGGCATCTAGTCAAGTTGGCGGATGGCCGAAAAACATTTTCAGAGGGAATTTAATATTTGGTGGTTACTAAGGCGGCAATCACAAATATCTTCGTTTTGCGTCGCTCAACCGACTCTCGAAAATATACTTTTTTTCAAAGAGGCAACCCTGTTAAATAAATTATGTAGTCCAGCCATACAAACAATGATACAGCAATGCATAATTACTGTTTCATGCATATTGTGATGATTATGCATGGGTGTATCATTGTTTTTCTGCTGGACTACATAATTATTCAACAGGGTGGCCTCTTTGAAAAAAGGTCTATTCAATAGAATTGAGTCAGTGAGTCGGTAAATTTGTCAGACTTTTTCTGTCGATGACGTTTTTTCGTTTAAAAATTTTATTATTGCCAATTTTTTGCGAGCGATCTCTAGCGCATTCGCAGCATTTTGACTTTGTTTATATCATTGCATGCGCCATTTTGGGTCGGAGGTCACAGTGTTCAAAGGTTATAATTTGAAACCACCCATAACACATGGTTGTTTTGGCTGCAGGCTGGCTGGCAGTTTCCTTCAAGAATACACTCCAAAAATGGATGATGGATGGATGAAAACCTGAAAATTTTTACGACCGACTGACCGACCGACTCAATTTTTTTTAGACCCAACCAGGACGCGAAATGAAGATATTTGTGATTGCCACCTAACTTGATAATTAAATTTAGCCGGAATTTAATTTGGTGGATTGGGCCAAAATCATCCAAATTTAACTTTTACTGCCATCCGCCGCCAAATTTAGATTATTGTTTTCTTCCCCCAAATGTTATCTATTTCAAGGCAAATAAATTCCCGTCAAATTTAATTTTTCAAGCTTGCAGCCATATTAAATTCCCTCAAAAAATTTTACTTTTGTTAAGATTACTTCAACTGTATTATTAGATTTACTATAATAATTTATTGAAACTTTCTAGCAGCAATTTTTTATTGTACAAACAAGAAACATTCATTGATATAAGTTAAACATGATATGATTTTAAGTGACTGTCTTCAAACTCGAACCCTATAACTTGAATGTGTCCTTAACTTGAACAGTTTTTATCCCTTCAGAACAAATTTAGGCTATTTTCACCTATATCCCTAATGTTAGTTTTAGAAAATGATAACTTTCTGAAAACCTTTACTCTTAGGTGCCAAATGCCAAATAAACGCCCCCCCCCCCCCGCTTGTTAATTTTTCGATTTTTTTTTCCAAACCCCCCCCCCCCGGACGTTATTAGGACCCCCCTGTTTATTAATTTTTGAAAAAATTCCCAGCTCCCAAAAGGAAAGTTTCTTGTTTTACTCTAAAAAGCCTAAATTTAGTCTATTTTGACCCTTTTTAGGGTTTTTAAAAGTCTATTTTCCAAACCCCCCGGTAATTAGGTCCCCCCCCCGTTTATTTGATTTGAAAAATTTTTCCGACCCTCCCGTTTATTCTAACCCCGCTTATTTGGCACCTAAGAGTAAGATTTTAGGGATGACAAAAATAATATTATATTACACTATTATTTGTTTCTGAAGAAGAATTTTTCAGGCTGATTCAAATCTCATTTTATCTTTTCTAACATTAACTTAAAATCAACTTCAGCCATTTTGACATTTTAATGCGAATCAAAAGCACGTTGCTTTTTAACGATTTTGCACATTCGCAAATCAAGTGTTACACTGCTAAGCTTTTCGTCTTTTACTTTTTCAAACTTTTAAGCTCTTTAAGCTATTCTATTCAGGCGACCTTCCAGCGCAGCTGGTTTATTTTATCTTTAAAGAGAGCATATATTTTTATTTTTTTATTTTGATGCGTAATATATACTTAATATACCACAATAACCGCCTTGACACTTCGTTGTATTTCTAAGTCAGAAGGAAAGGTTTCACGATCAATAAGTAAGGTACCTTTGGTGCAAAAATTGTGATTACAAGCAAATTGTTTTCAAATGATATTGTATAATAAACCTGACACGAAAATGGGAGACAAAAATTTCCACAAAAAAGTAGGGTACTTGTTTATTCTTAAAATATTCTTTCACCTTTGACTATTCATTAGGCGTAACTTTTTCTCAGATTTCACTTTTAATACAAACGTAAAATTGATCAGTTTGAGAGTTTGGGATTTTCGAGTACACATTGTGAGCTAAACTTATATTTCTTACTCAATGTTTCAATATGTAAGTCTAACAAAACAAGCAGTTTTATTCTGTGAAACTCAACCTACAGAATAATTTAAGGGTACGATTTGGTCGATTTTCATCCTGACATTCTTCTAGAAGATATTCATATAAGAAGAGTGTACAGTGGAGCCTCTAATTAGCGGACACCATCGGGGAAAGGGTTAGTGTCCGCTAATTAGAAGTGTCCGCCTTTTAGAAACTTTTAATTTCGGAGCTCCAATTTTGAAATTAGGCCATCCCGGGGTGTCAAAAATACAAAATTGGGGTCTAAAGTACTTATTTGCAGACACTAGGCCATAGAAGAACAAGAGAAAGGTTATTAAAACGCAACAATTTAGTTTTTAACAAATAAAAGAAAATCAGTGATTTATGATTTCTTTGGCCCACCTAAATTCGTTGAATGGGTCAAGGGAAAACTGGAAATTTGTAGAAATAATTTGAATAATAAGACTAATAAATGCTTGAAATAAAAATATCTAAAAGTCTATGACCCGTTTGATATTCAATGTCCGCTAATTGGAGAGCTAAAATAGGGGTTTTGGCTATTTCGTGCGAAAAAATTTGTCCGCTAATCAGAGGGTCCGCTAATCAGAGGGTCCGCTAATCAGAGGGTCCGCTAATTGAGTGTCCGCCTTTTAGAAACTTTTTTATGAGGATTTGACTAGGAAACGTCCGGGGAAAATGAAATTGTCCGCTAATCAGAGGTGTCCGCCTTTTAGAGTGTCCGTTAATTGGAGGTTTTACTGTACTTGATGAGGGGAAGGCTGTGATAGTGCGAATATTGAACTATGTGTCAACTGTCACAGGGTGTTGGGTATTTCTATCGTAGGCTGTATCAGGTGGGAAGGGTGTAGAAGTTTGATGACAAGGACGACAGGATTTTCTTAAACTATATGTTACCGTCACCGTCAGAAGGGTGTTTTGTATCTGTAAGGGCGTATTGGGTGGGAAGGGTGTAGAAGTGCGATGACAAGGCCGACAGGATTTTTAGTGAACTATATGTCACCGTCCGTCAGAGGGTCGATGACAAGGACGACAGGATTTTCGTGAACTATGTCACTGTCCGTCAGAGGGTCGATGACAAGGACGACAGGATTTTCGTGAACTATATGTCACCGTCCGTCAAGAGGGTCGATGACAAGGACGACAGGATTTTCATGAACTATGTCACCATCCGTCAGAGGGTCGATGACAAGGACGACAGGATTTTCGTGAACTATATGTCACCGTCCGTCAAAAGGGTCGATGACGAGGACGACAGGATTTTCGTGAACTATATGTCACCGTCCGTCAAGAGGGTCGATGACAAGGACGACAGGATTTTCGTGAACTATGTCACCATCCGTCAGAGGGTCGATGACAAGGACGACAGGATTTTTGTGAACTATATGTCACCGTCCGTCAAAAGGGTCGATGACAAGGACGACAGGATTTTCGTGAACTATATGTCACCGTCCGTCAGAGGGTCGATGACAAGGACGACAGGATTTTCGTGAAGTATGTGTCACCGTCTGTTAGAGGGTCGATGACAAGGACGACAGGACTTTCGTGAACTATATGTCACCGTCCGTCAAGAGGGTCGATGACAAGGACAACAGGATTTTCGTGAACTATATGTCACCGTCCGTCAAGAGGGTCGATGACAAGGACGACAGGATTTTCGTGAACTATGTCACCGTCCGTCAAGAAGGTCGATGACAAGGACGGCAGGATTTTCGTGAACTATATATATGTCACCGTCCGTAATTTTGGTTTGATAGACGAACAAGGAGAAGGACTAAAGTATTCTTTTTTTTCGTAATAGCTATAATCTTCATAATAATATGCAACCGTCTTGTTGTAACATCACCATGGATGTAATACCTCGCATTGCAAACGTCGTTTCAGTGTGACGGATGTTGAAAAATCCGACGATTTGGAGGCTTCATATATTGCGACTTTGCCGGCTTCCCGGGGCTTCCGTAGCAATTTTTATAGAACTTTTGTCTAGTTTAAATTTGCTACTACTATGAAAGATTAGTGTTGACATTTTGAGCTTTTACGATGTGTCATAGATCCCATCAAATGAATGAATTTCACTATTCCGATGACGAATACTGAAAGTGAAATCCCGATCCCGCTCTTTTCACCTACATTCTGGGGGTTAAAAATCGAAAAAAATCTAATTTTTAGGATAAAAAAATGCTCTTAGAAAATTGCTTTGCCACAAAATATTTCCAAAACTTGAGTCAACTTCAAAGACCAAAAAATAGCCTATTTATCATAAGTAATGAAACTAACCCCTGGGAAAGGATTTCGGGAGTTCAAAATTTCGTTGAAAAATTTCACCTACATTCTCGGGGTCATGCTGTATGCTAACAACTAATGACATCTAAGGCGTAAACAGAAAACCGGGGGTAGTTAGTCACAGGTTCTAAAGTTTCAAAAAAAAGTAACAAGTGGATAAATATGATCTCCTGTAATATACGTCATAGATATTACGACGAGGTTTTCTTTTTCAAATTAAAAACGAATCCTAAAAATACTACTACTAAAATGTATTAAATTCCTATGGTTGTTTAGGTATGAAATTAGCAAGGATCTTCTAAAAATAAATGTCCACTTTCAGTGGAACTTAAAACAGTGCTTTTGAAGTTAGTTTAAATCCGTACAGACTTGAGACAAAAAATCAATTACGTTTGGTTTCCAAAAGACAATCAAAAATGTTTGGAATAATTCCGTTTCTTTCAAACTAAACTAATCCTTGCCATTTCATAACACAAAATACATCCTAACGCTCATCTTCTCTCCACAGGAAAAAACCTTCATAAAAAATTTTCTTGAATTTTCAGAACATTTTAGCTAAATATAATTATTGGACCTTTTTCAATACAAAAACTAATTAGCAAGTGTTTTTTTACTCTTTTTCAAAAAATGAAAATTATCATATCCCAGTAAAATTGGGTAAAAGCTTCAAAATCATAAAAAGCGCTAATTAGACAAACGAATTGGCCGAGAGCCGAGAAAATAGAACGTTATAATGTATATCACACCAATCAAAAAATTAATGAAAAAAATCTCTAATAATATAAAAATGTCTTTTCTACTATTTACTTTTTTATGCAAAAAATCTCTATTCCATCCATAAACTTAAACCCCCAATTACACGAACTAAAACATACAACCGAATGATGAAAAATGGTCGCAACATTTGTTCAAGTGTAATCGGACCTTTAGCTTACATTCACGAGTAAAGGTCCATTTACTTCACCACCAAAAATCAAGTTAACGCAATCGAATGTGTAAAATTATAAGGTTTGAAAGAGGCGAGAAATCGAAAGTTAGCTTATTGACTAAGCTTGATTTTTCGGTTGCGAATCGAAAATGATCCCGAACTTTGCCTTTAAATAGCTTACACGCCATTCTCTAGATACACAGACCTGCAGTTAGGAATTAAAATTATTTGTAGTACTTCATTATGATTGATCATTCTTAGCGAACAATTTTTTCAACTGAAAAACATGGCCGCGCGGGCGGTCAATGACACAAAGAGAATGGCGCGCGCACACGTATCAATAAAATATATAAGATTCTTTTATACAAGAGTCGTTCAAATTTCCATTTTCAAATTCGAAAACCTCGAATAGGAAAGACTGTTAAATAAGTTTGGTTAAACGAGATAAAAAAAGCAGTCTCGATTTGTCAAAACTCAATAACAGCATTTTGTACGAAGAAAATTCTTCTTCAAAATTGGAAAAATGAGCTTTTTAAAAAAGATGACAAATACTTACTAGGTACTAAATGTTTACTCAAATACTATTAACGAAAAAAAATAACTCAAAACAGCTTTTTAATAAGCAACAACATGTTGAAATTGAAAATGAAGAAATTAATCGAGACAGTCGGAATCAAGAAACCAATAGACCTTTTCATAAATTACGTCACGAACATCAGTTGCCTCGTATTCAAACAATTACCATGGTGACTATGTCCCTCGATACATTATATGATTTTTTTATGAATAGAAAGTAGTTTAAAATCCGCAGGGAGTTAATCACCATGGCAATAATTTTGAAACGAGGCAAGCGATGTTCGCAACGTAATTTATGAAAAGGTCTATTACACACACATTTTTATAGAAGAACAAAGTACCGTGAAGTCGGGTAACTTGCATCAGTGGAGGCAAACATGCATAGCCCTCAAATGAATGACCTGTCTGGTCCTTAAAATACAAAGTTAAATCAAAAGAAAAATGGTAGAGTAGATCTGCGAGCGGAGCTGCGTAGTTTATTTGTTTTGAAATTTTGCTGCTTTGATTGGTCAGTCATTTGATGGCTATGCAAGTTTCCCTCCCCTGATGCAAGTTACCCGACTTCACAGTATGTTAGAGCATAATATTTTAGGGCAAAGAATTTCAAAACGTTCTAAATCATTTTCAGACTTTGCAATAAAAACATTTTTAAGCTTATACCCAATAAGATAACTCCTGAAGAATTCAAAGATGTGATGATTGTCTCGAATTTCACTTTCACTAATTTGTTCAAACTGAAATCGCATAGTAAAAAAGCTGTTTCAGGAGAAAAATAATACAATTTGCAAAATATGTAAATTAATAAAATTTAATGAACCAGTCGACACCCTTTAATTCGATTTTAAAGGGATCTCTTCGAATTACAGAAAGATTTGAATTACTGAGAGTATTATTTTGGAGGACTTTCTAGCCAAAGAGGATAATATTTTTCGAAGGAATTACAGAAAGTTCGAATTAAGGAGAGTTGACTGTTGAATCTTTTTAAGAAAATGACAATAGTGTAGATGGGATTCCTGACCATGAAAGAACATTTTCCATATGGAATAGGGGATTGAGAAACGAAGATTATTGACTTCAAACTTTCACATAATTACACCATGTCCTTGAATAAGAACATGTATATTTTTGTTTAGACTCGGGTCTTTTTTATCATTTTTTTTCTTTTGCTGTTTCTGAGTTTCATTTCATAATGAAAGGTAAATGTATATTGTAAGAAATTGCACATCGATCATTCTCATCGAAGATTCTCTCTTTGGCCAGGTGCTTCATCTAGACCCTTCATTTCAAAATAACACAACATAACAAAAACGAAAAAATATTATCTTACTATACCAAAATATTACAAACAAGCACAAATAAAACCAAATAGTCAAACTTGTGTCAAAAACACACAAGCCTAACTTCATATTAGAAAATTCGGCAGGAAGAAACTTTGGCAGAACTGGTTAAGTCCAGTTCTTGTCAAAATTTCTTGCAGCAAGGACAGATATAACGTAGCCATTGCACTGGCCAGACAAGAAATAGGTCAATAAGAATAATGAATTTCCAAAACACAGGATTACTTTAACAGTTTAAGCTTCTCTTTTCACCTTATCAAATTCATTGTAATAAATAAATCGAGGCAGTCGCGCATGGTTTACGTTATAAATAAATGTCCACATTTTAACCAACCTCGTCCCCGTGTATCCCAGGCTTTACCCATTTGTGTTATTGATGGACGCCAGAGAATTCTCTTCCCACGTTTGTGATAGTGAGCTGATAATACCCTGGGGACGAGGTTAAGTGTAAGCAAACTAGTTCAACCCAACTCTCGAGTTGAACGACAGAATAAAAATACAGAGACCTTTGAACAATGTTTTAATGTTCATCAGTCACTGTTTCAAAAATCAACTTTGAAACAAGCTGTAGTACAGAGCAGAAAAAAACAAACAAAAATAACAAATGACAAAAAGTTACCCGACTGATCCTAATACTTTTTTGCATATGTCATGATTCTTCGATTTCAAGTACTTTCAAGATCCAATTCTGAACGAAAGAAGATTAAAAGAAAAGCATGAAGTTAAAATAACATCTTAATTTGATGATATGTGCCGAAAAAAGATCTACAAAACCAAAGGTTTTCTATAAGAAGTCATTAGAAGATGTTGGCATTTGATGAATCGAGGTCCAAAAGGCTGACATTAATCTTGAAAGGAACCGAGTACCCCATCATGATTCTGCAGATTAAACTAAAAAAGTGATCTTGTTGAAGGAAAGGAAAAAAAGGGAAAAATGAAAGGAGAGAAAAAAATATAACAAGGAGAGAGAACGAAATAGAAATGTACCGTTTCTTATTTACTATTAGGTGAAGCGGCCGAATCGTTGGCGCCTGGAACAGCTTGCATAGAATTGAAGGCCTTCCGCGCGGCCTCTTCTCTCGACGCTTCTACAGTTTGACCGGCTCCGTGGAAAACTTCCGGCGGTGACGTGAAAACGGCCAGTGAAGATGAAAACTCATTGTTGTCGCTTTGACCCGGTTTACCCTGGGAGGAAGAGAAGATTGAGTAGTATAGACCTTATCGGAGTCTTTTTATTTTTTTGAAACATCGATGCAATGTGGGATTGTTTCGGGGGTATTACAAAAGAATTCCCTCGAGAAATTCCTAAGAGATTTCTATTGTAATACCCCGAAACAATCCCACAATGCATCGCTTTTTTAGAAAAATCAAAAACTCCGATAAGGTCTATAAACGTGAAGAGAAATCCGAGTTCCTAGTCGTTCTTAATCTACTCTTACTTTTTCCACTCTTAGGTTTTGGCATCTGGCATTATCAGAATTTATCACATGGCATGAACTAAAGTTTAGTGCTAGCCCAGGCATAATTACTATCTGATAATTTAGGGCAGTTAGATCTTTAGGATCCCAAAAGACATGGACCTACATAGACGTATATCAGTATGAGTTTTGGAAAATACAATGGACTCTCCATAACTTGAACACGCACGGGGAACACAAATTTGTTCGAGTTAAGGAGACTTTCGAATTAAAGAGACTCAACTGTAGTATTAAATCGAATATACAAACCCCATTGACGAAATCATTGTACAAAACTTGAAATCCTTCCTTGCGAGCAATGTATTCAACTTTTTGTTTGGCAGACGCAGCCGGAAAAGATTGGTCCACCTCACTTGGTTTGCTTTTGCTAAGTTGGATTTTGTGCTTGACCGGAGTTCCGGGTGCCCGGTTCAAGTTGGCGGTTTCCGTCATGAGGGCATCGAGTGCAATATTTATAATTTCACTCTCATCTTCATCGTCACTTTCCACCTGTTAATAAACGAAATTTATTTTTAGTACAAAAGGCAATATTGACCTGTAAATCGTCATCTTCAACATAAAAATAACTCGAAACAATTTCTAATTTCACAAAATTAAGCAAGCTAGGCATCTTTAGTACGAAAGCTTTTACTTTTAATACACCCAAACGCTTCATAGCATTGTTCTAGATACCACGGAAGGGATGATAAAGTTGATAATAATGAATAGCATGAACGGCGAGAAATCTTTCGAAAAGCACTGGTATGAATAAGGAATAGGTTAACCCAGGGCCACTTATGGCTTTCATATAACTTGATCACTGGACTCAGCGTCATCAAAAAAATCAGCAAGCAAAGTTCAATCAGAAGTAGACTCTAGTCTAATTAAAACAACCAGACTAGAATAATAGAATTCAAAACCATACCTTGGCTACACCCTTTTCTTTTCTCAACTCGATTAAATCAATACCAAGACATTTCAATAGGTTAGTTGCTGAATTTGTTTTGGCTGCTTTCTTTGTTTGACCATATCCAATGGCTTTGAAATCCTCCAATGAAGCCTGTACATGAAATTAAAGGAGATTTTAAAGTCCATTCGCAGTTGACACTCCCTTCGATAACATTGAAGGCTACCATCAATAAGAAACACTGATAAACGCAACGCTCTACTATTCGACACGCTCTCTTATTCGATGAAAATCCAATTTCCCCTTGGAAATCGAATTAAAGAGCGTCGACTAAGCGCTCTTCTTTGCAACCATGCGGAACCCCTATGTCATGAGTGTCATGTATTAAAAAATTTAACACGTGAATTACAATTGATAATGCCTTTTAAAGGGATGATCAGATGGTTTGAGATATTTGGCCTGTAGATATCTCACATGGCCCTGAGTATAACCTTCAAATCTTCTTGCTTAACTCCTTTCCAAAGTCGAGAAACAACTATGTGAAATTATAAAGATGGGTTTTCACACGGTTTTTACGTTAGAATTATATTTGTTTCCTGCTAAAAGTCAAACAAAGGCAGAACGATTCAGAGATTTTGCTCAGGACCTTGAACGGAATTTACAGGTAAAATATCATTATATTATCCCTTTAACAATTTCGGACGTTACGTCAATAAAATAAGAAGCCAAAACTTTTTCGAGGATAAAATATGTCCTAAAGTAGTATACAACAATATTAAAGGATGAGTGATTCTTAATCAACAAACGTATACACAAACCTATAAATCTATAAAGGACAGGACCAAAGAAAGCTATAACAAAGGGAATGGTACCTCGATTTGGAATCTCATCAAGCCTTTTTGTGTTGGTCCAGCATCAGCTTTGAGTGTGTAAACAGGTGGTGACTCTTTTCTCATGTTCATCATACACTGGAGGTATGATACTGCATTCAAACTGGGATCAATACCAGAGTCTTTGGTCTTCTCTTTACGTTTACCTTGGCGTCGGGTGTTAACTAAAAGAAAATCGAAGACGCTGGGTAAATGTTGATAGCCGTACCGGCGAGCAAAGACTGAATGAAGTAATCAAAATAAATGCATAACGTATTAGATCGAATACACTTGTAAATCAAAGTCATCTTTTATTAAAAAATCAAAATATTCTGAAAACGAAAGCGGCGACAATCACAAATATAAACAGCTAACGACGAGTAATAATATATAGAAAATTACTTTTACCGTAAACAAAGTAAAAAGTAAACAGAAAGTTTGAAGACATTTGAAGTACTACTGGTCAACTAGGAACTTGATTTAGGATTCAGCTTACCGTTAGGGATTTATGTTAGGAACAGATCATGCTGATTACCCTCTTAAAATGTGCCATAGGTTATAAAAACTTGAAAAAACATCAATTTTTAGGGTAGGAACTATTTTTGGTTTCCCTACCCAGGCATTTAGGGTCCACCGGCTGCTCAAAGGGGCCGCCCTAGGAGTGATTTTTTTCTTTGTCAAAAGATAGTCATTGGAAAGAAAATTTCATGCAGATTCCAAAAAAGGTCACAAGTAGTGACTAAAAATGGGGTTATAAAAAGTTATGCCTGCTAAAAAATGATGATTTTGTGATTTTCCCTCTAAAAACACATGTTGAGTATATTAAGCTCTTACAATCATTTCCCTATCCAAATCGTTATACTTTGATCAATATTTTCAAAAAAATCATACAGAGTTGAGTAAATCAGACTTTTTGTCATAGGATAGCAGTATTTTTTCAAGAGCTTAGTAAGTACATGTATGAAGAAAATGGTACTCAATAAAAACATGACATTCTTGAGCAAACAAATCCAAATAACTTTAAAAAGTTTATAAAACCCTCCAAAGAAATCACTGGAAATCACGGTAATTAAACTTGAATAGGCTGATAAAGTCAAGGAGCAGAAAACTGAAGCCTTTACTGAAAAAGAAATGGCAAGTTTGAGTGAAGAGTCAAAAAAAGTACTCATTATTGGAGACTTATCTCAGGCCCATATAACTCAGAAGAAGAAATTACTTAAGAAGTATGTAGAAACAAACTTGGATGATAAACTTAAGAACAAAAGAATGTATAATGAAGTGAAATATGCCAAAATTACATGCACGTCTCTCAAGCGAACAGTCTTTCGTTTGAGAAAAGATTATCGCAACCTCTCCACAGAAGAGTATGTTGAAAACTTGAGCTCTTACCTCAGTATTGACGTTGTTGCTCTTAGACAACTATTGGAGATCTTAGAAATGTTATACATGGAATTGGGGGTAAGAGGGATGATAGTAAATCACTAACACTGGAACTCAACTCTCCTTTACAAGGTCAAGAGTATGAAACAGTACAGTCAAAAAACTTGTGATATTGGGGAGCAGTAAAGTCCAATGACTTGTGATATTGGGGAGTATGTTATTGCCTTTTGACATGAGGGTAATGAGACAAAATGACATTTAGGAATAGTAGAAAAGGTTCAACCAGTAACAGTTTCATACATGACACGAACTGATAAAAGCAGACACAACTGGACATTCCCTGAAAAAGTTGAAATAATTAAGACATCTGTCAACCAAGTAATTGCGACTAAAATCAAAGTCCAATATCTTGGAACTGCGAGGATAAGATGTTGTCAAAAATATTTCAATTTCAATTTATTAGGTTTAAAATCTAATAGCAAAGGAAGTACCCTTCAAACTCTGTAAAATATCTTTTGGATGAAATCCTTTTATGCTAAAGTCTATACAACATGTGTTCAGTATATGGTTTGAGAGGTTGACGGACTTTCTAACTTCGACTGTTCTCGATTAGAGCAACGAAATTTCTTATTTGTCAAAGAGCTCCTTTATCCTTGGTTTTATAGTTTTTAAATTTTTAAAATGATCCTGTAGATTCAAAATGTATGATATCAGTAGAAAATAAGCACTTATGTTTATTTCATGTGGGTCTTCCAAAAAATATAATGAACGTATGAATTAATTGCAAAAGTATGAATTTTTTAAGACATTACACGATTACACTAAAAAAGCCTCTTTCAAGAGCAATGTAATGTACTCTACAACCTATCACTTCATTTTTGATGCATAGTCATGATGTTTTTCTCAATCTACATTAAATTACCTTTCAAATGAGGGGTAACTTGATAGGTTTTTGAGAATTCTTATTTTTAGGCAGCCTAGCAGTGAGATTCCGAGGTGGGCGTGGCCTTAAAGGCCCCGGTAGGGAAGTCAAAAAAGGTTTCTACCGAAATTGTTCTACTTTTTCTGAAATTATACATGTTTTGGCACATTTTGAAGGGGTAATCAGTTTATGATTCCAAAAATCCATTTTTAACGTAGATCCCTATACCGTGCGTTCCATAAGATTTGAACAGTCAAGAAAACTTTTAAATACACAGATATTCTCTGGTGTGATTTGTAGCAGAGATATCTTTTAATCTAATAAACAAACTGTTTGATTGGCTGACAACTGCACAGATTGAAATGCTTTATTTTCTAGACAGTTTGTAAATTTTCTTAATATCTTTTCTGTACACATAGTTCGCACCCCCCCCCCTTTATAAAGGGGGGGGGGTAGCGATGTTCAGAAAATCTCAGAAAGGGGGGGGGTAAGAGAATTTTTTCTAGAAAGGGGGAAGTTTTTAGAAAGGGGGGGGGTTCATCTAGAAAGGGGGGGGTAAGATGTCAGTGGTATGTTTTTTTTGTGTTTTCCCAAATTAGAAGTTTTATTTTTAATTTACAATGCAACGTCTTCTTTATTAATTGTTTAGTATGTTTGAAACATTCGATTCAAAATGATTCTATTTTTTTCGCAATGCAGTGTGTTCTATTTTCTTTTGTAGGATTTTAAAATTTTGAGGGGGGTAGCATCAAATTTTAAAAGGGGGAAGAACCTAGGGTAGGGGGGGTAGCTCTAGGGTAGGGGGGGGGGGT
Organism: Clytia hemisphaerica; assembly: GCF_902728285.1. Taxonomy (NCBI): domain Eukaryota; kingdom Metazoa; phylum Cnidaria; class Hydrozoa; order Leptothecata; family Clytiidae; genus Clytia; species Clytia hemisphaerica. The sequence goes on along the minus strand of NW_027104297.1, from coordinate 251,876 downwards.
AGTGAACCCCTTCCGAACTATGGTACATTATTACATTATTCCAGTAAAAACAGAAAGTGTAGATTATTAGACGAAATAAAGAAGTTCAAGAAATCTTTACCAGGTTTCTTCTTTTCAGGTTCGGGAAGTTCTTTCAAAATTTGTAACATTTTTTGTGCAGCATCATTCTTTGCCGACTTCTTGCCAATACCTTGCCCTGAAAAAATATCAAAGTAGTCTAATGTTAAATATATAAAGATATTTTTTAAGGTGAATTAAAGTCATCCTGGAAGTAAACAATTTGGAAGATTCAAGACTTTAAAAGTTCAAAATTACTACAGTAAGTGTTTTAAGACTTCAAGGCAAAGATAATACAGCTATAATCTAATCTTGAGAAAGAATAACAATATGTACCAAATTAGGCTAATCTCTTTCTTTTATACAGGGAGTTGTACAGGAAAACTTCTGCATCATTCGACAACAACAAAAATTTAGCAACAGTTTAGCAACTTCACTCTTGCCTTAAGCAAGAAAACTTAATTTCTAAAATTTTGATAGCTCGACATAGAGTCATGGCTCTCAGAAGTGAGTAGGCCTCACAGACGAGAGTTATGGCTCTATGTCCAACCATACCCAGCAATGGGTGGTTGTAGAATTATTATTTATTATTTATCACCCTTCATTGTTAAAAGCTTTTGCCTTCGATTGAAATAAACTTTACATCAGTTCGATTCGATTACATATAGGCAACCTGTATATAAATTTTTTAAGAACAAACCTATTATTTGGTGATCGCCCACTTTACAATTGATGTGAAAGACGCGAACATGAGGTGGTCCTGACTCATTCATCAGTTTAAAATCGATTTCCATATGATGTTTGTTGGCCAGTTCATGAAGTTTAGAAACGAAACATGGTGCTTTTGGCTTTTCAGGGTTGCCTTCAGTTCCATTCTGAGCAGCTGCCTGCTTTTGTTTTGACATCTCAAGTTCAACCAGTTTGGCTTTTTCTAACAAAATCTGTTTCAGTTCCCTCAAAGCATGGGCTGCAGCATTAAACCGTGCTTCTGATTTTGTGTGGCCTTCACCAATATAGGTTCGGCCACAGATTGTTACAGACATTCTCCATAGACGGCGTTGCTTATGGTGGTTCATTCGGGGTCCACCACGGTGCATCAGCCCACTGTGGTATTGTTGTGACAGAAATAAGCTATCATATTGATCATGTCGTGAGGTAGTTGAACCTGGCAAAGACATACTCTCCAATTCCCGATAGACAGCAACTTCACGACTCTTCATAGATAAAATATTCAACTCAACAGTAGGGTTGATGTGAAATCCAGGGAAACTATCAGATAATGCCCTAGAAGCAGCGGCATTGCGAGCCATCTTCAAACTACTTCCAACTCCTTCGAATGGTCCAGCATGGCCAACATGTAGGTGAACCTTGTACGTTTTTTGATGTGCTGGTCCAGTTTCACTGACCACCTGATAGTTGGTGGTCATTTTGTTACTTTTAGCCAGCTCATAGAGAATGCTGCTGGGTGTGTTGTTAGAGTTAGTATTTGTTTGAGGATTCATCTACAAAAAAAAAATATCATAAAATAATTCTTTATAAAATAAGGCATGGGGGATGAAAACTCGAGCATTACAACAATAACACAGAAAAGTATAAGCCACACCTGATCAATTGAACTTGTTGAAGTGTTCAAACAACTGAACTCCATTGAACGATTTAAAGTTCAATTTAAAACAAGCTAAAGAGTCTGTCTCAATATAATTTAAAGCAGGACAAAAAAGCCTCTAACTTTTGATAGGATTTTAAATTAGATAGCGGTTTTATGCTCGCTAAAAAGATAATCCGGAGCGGAATATCATCAAAAAAGAAAGAAATTTAAAAGCAACCAATCAGGTCTACAATTGGAATTCCTCTAGGAGTTAGCAAGTCGGGAAATGTAAAGTTACGTAATAAGAGAATACGCCTAAAAAGTGAGTGAAATGCTGACTAAAATAGCACTCCTGGGGAGGGGGAGTATATTTATTGAGGTAAAATTCTATGGAAATTGTTTTTAGTTCTTTGAGTTCTAAATCAGAAAGCTTTTTGTCATCAAAGTCTCTTTGAAGCTCGTTCCATTGGTTCGAGGAAATTTGGTGAAAGAGTTCAATCCAAAGTTTGTTGTATTGACATTTGGACAAAAAATTAGCTTAATGGTTTTGTCCTTAGTCCCAAAAGTGTGTTTTTGCGCAAAAGTTTCATTTTGCCCAGTGAATGAGCAGGAAGATTTGCACTAAAGAATCAGAGAAGATAAATAATATTCATTACTTTCACTTGCAGTTAGTCACACTTAGAAATCCAGCTTTCAGAAAAAACAACACCAGTCATCTACAGGATGTAATTGCAACAACAAGGATGAAAGTTACCTGAATCAAGTTCAAGATGGGGAGCCAATTAATTAAAAAATGAAAACTTGAAATGAAAAAAATGACTGATTACCAAAACTTATATACTAAAGTAAAAATAATTTGCGCATGTAAATGGGCCATTGTTTGAGGTCCGGCAAAATTTCCAGGAAAAAGCCTATCCGGTGACACGTGGATCTAGATGGGTGCCTTCTTCCTGGTAGATTTTTTTCTTGGGAAGTTATTCTTCAAATTAGTTTTCAAGGTTGGCTATGGCTCGAACTTTTACATCTATAGCTCAAAATCAGAGTGAGAAGTTTAAGATCTGCAAAGAGAGGAGTTGCTGAAGTTCTTGGACCATTGAAGGTCATAAGTCTGATAGCAGTATTGTGGAGGGTTTGGATCCTGTGTTGTGGTGTTGTCACACATAGTGAGAGCCACTGTGTTCTGAAAGTGTGCACAGAGTTGTTAAAAGCAAACTAAATTTTTTAAATGATCAATTAGGTCCATAAAATCACAAAAACGAGTGGTGAGAAAATTTTTGACCATTTTGCTGGTCCCCATGCTGCCCCATGTGACGTCATCACTTTTGCTTGGGCTTGATAATGAAAGTGAAAATTAGAAGCTCATATGTGACTCAATTGAAAGATATTTATCCAAGGATTATAAAAAGTATCACAACATATACTTGAAAATCAATATTTGAGAAGCTATAAAGGAAAATAGCTTAGAAAATGAAAAATTTTTGTTTCGTTTAAAAGAGGACCATCTAGTGAACAAAAAATATTACTACAAAAAAATCTGAATTTCTCCTCATAAGACCTTGTCGGCAAATTTGTAATTCATTAAATTTGCCTGCAAAAGGTTAGCTTTAGGCACACCCAGGAATCCTTAAAAAGCTTTTCACAGAATAATTTCCTATCAAGTGAAATTCAAGTGAAATTCAAGGTTTTCCGATTTCGATGATTTTTTAATAACCGATGACGTCATTGATGATGTCATTTTTTGAGCTATTTTCCTCTATAGCTTCTCAAATTCAAGCCATAGCAAAAGTGATGACGTCACATGGGGACGTCAAATGGTCAAAATTTTTCTCACCACTTGTTTTTGTGATCTTATAGACCTAATTGATCATTTAAAAAAGTTAGTTTGCTTTTAACAAGTCTGTGCACACGAAGAACATTGTAGCTCTCACTACACAGTTAGGGTGGTTGGAAGTCGCATAATTTCCCGCGGGACAAAAGATTCGGCAAGGAAAAATGTATAAAAATAAAATTCAGAATTTAATATCTAAATGATAAACTAACATATCTACATGTTTTTTTCTTCTCAGTAGAAAAAAATTTATTCACCGCATTGCAAAAAAACAGAAGTCTTTAACGTTCTTCGTTCATTTGCAATCTTCGATTTTTAGAGCTAGGGTAGCCCTGATTGTTGTGAAAAAGATCACGGCACCCGAATTTTGAAAAACCATGGTTACTTTTGTTAAGATTACAATGGAGCAAATCGGTCCTGTAACAAACCGTTTTTTGAGCTTGAAAGATGGCAGATCAAGCTTCCTTTTAAAATCTTTCGATCAGTGGGGTTCCCATGTTGTCTTTGAGCAAATTTGAATCAAAGAAGTATATCCAACTAGCCGTATTGTATAAGGGTTGCGAAGCGATCCAGACTTCACCTCAATTCGCAAGTTGCTAGCAAAATAAGAGACACTCTAAAAATTCCCTCTAATAAAGCCGCTATAGAGACAGGGTCGTAGCATCACTCTTTTTTTTTCCTTCTAGTTATTCTAGTGTAAATGGTGCCTTAATAAAATCGAACGATATTAGTCGAACGATCGAACATTTTTATTCGAATCACGAATCGTCTGTCGAAATCATCAAAACATAAAAATAAAACAAAAACAAAAATGTACAAAGATGGCTTGTTGGTTCTTGGGCAGTTTTGATTTATTTCTTGACAAATTCGATAAATTTGATTACCTCCGTACTTCTTTATCATAGAATATCCACTTGGTTTTGCAAGGTAAGTTTCGTTCACTAAAAGAGCACTCCTCCCGTCCGCCCACGCGACTTGCAAAAACCTCTCATTAATTGACCTTATTTGATACTTGATACTTGCTGTTAAAAGTCAAGGGATGATGAAGATCCTTTCTGTCAACGTTCAAACTAATTTTTTTCCATTTAACAGCAAAATAAATATTTAAAACCGAAGAACCACTGCTTAGATTGCTTAGATGCGTGCCGCCCGCACGGCAATTTGATCAATTTCAGATTCTAAGTCCGTGTTTCGGCTTCCGGTAATTTTGTTGCTGTTCACTGTTAGGGTACACCATTTTAAAATGGCATTTTTCGCAGTCCTAGCTACCAAACCGAGAAAGTTTTCGTGGCTTCAAGCCAAACCATTCAAGGTCATTTTGATAAAATCATCGGTTTGAAGATGTGATTTATATAGCAAATTTTATAGCAAATTTTCGCTTGGGATAGAAGTTAAAGGTACGTGCACAATATAGCAAAACTGCTTCGCTCATAAATTCGCTTCGCAAAAATTTTCAAGTAATCCGTTGACTTTTTATGTGGTGTAAGGTAACGGCAAAGAGCTTAGACCTTCATCTTTCATACTGTGCAATTATCTTTCATGTATTTATATCTGCTCCATTGTAAGGAAAAGTTAATGGTATAGTGGCCCCCATCTACGGCTCACGCTACAGAAAAAAACTCTTGCCCCAAACTTCCCGCACAGATTCTTTTGTGAAACAATTTCGATTTCAGTGCTGTGGAGATGTTACAAGATGGAAGGAGGTTTTTGTACAGAAATCTTCAAAAAATGGAACTTCAAAATGGAATATCTGAAAAACTACTAAAGGTTGAAAGATAAGTGACCCCTCATTTTTTTTCTGAGGATAAGGGCTTTTCATTAAACTTGGTTCGACATTTTGAAAATAAGTTTGAAATTTTGGGTGACCTAGCTCCCTCCCTAACACAGTACAGAGCCCAGACCGTGCTGCATACCTAACATGAGAAGCAAAAGTGGTGTGGAAAATAATAAGGTTTTTTGTTGGAACGTAGTGGCGAATTTTAGACAATGCCCCATTTAGCTCGGCATAATTTTGTTGATATGGTTGATACAAGATGTTTGTCTAAGCACACAAGACAAGGTACTTAACCCATTTGCTGGGGATTAGAATTTGACCATTAAGTTTAAGTCAAGGAATATAATCTATGCAAATCCATACGCTTCCATGAAGATCTAAAAATGATAAACTCAATTAGGGAGATCTTGTTTGTTAGCTTTTAGCCAGCTAACCAAAACCCTAAGGTTAGCATTTATTTTATTTACCCTCCGACAGAGAGACTATACAGTTTTTGAAAAGTTAAGCAGTTATAAGCAAAAAGCTCGTACCCAAAAATTTTAAAAATGTCAAAAAATGAAGGTCTTCAAATCTCTCTAAAACCTATTTTTATGGGAAGCTATGGTATTTTGTAACAAAAAGCAAAAAAAAATAGAGCTTAACCTTGCTTTAGAAATTTTTTATCCCATTTTTTAGGTTTTTGTAAAATCGCAGGCCAAAATAGGAGAAAAAATCATCAAGTTTTGCATTTTCCCCTCATTGACTTCATTTTTAACCCCTACTTTTAACCATTTTTGAAATCTACATAAAATTTCCGACAATTTGATATATAACATGCATATGTTCCCGAAAAATCAACATAGGCTAAATCTGAGCCTGCAGCAAAAAACTGCTTTGGAATGATGTCCTTATTACAGGGTTGTTTTTCAGGTATAGATTCAAAAAACTAACCAAAAGGCCTCTTTTGCAAGCTGAGTCAACTTTCTATAGGACTTGGACTTGTTAATCTATGATTTGAGGCTTTCAAATCCATTTTTTCACTGACTAGTACTAGGTCAGAGTTTTTGTCACGCCGTGACGGAAAATTTCCAATAGCCTGTAAAAATTTATGAGAGTGGAATCAGGTCTTAATTTTCTCCATGAAACATCAACCATATAGTGTTAATCAGAAACCTAAAATAGAAATTCAAAATTCAAACCACAAGATTTTCTGTAGCCCTTTTTAGTTTTTGTCACGCGGTGACGGAAAATTTGGGCCTATGTCAAAATTCCCCTATCTTTTCGTCAATTGTACTTAAATTGAGATTTCTTTGCTTGAAAATTTTTCAAATAGCTGTAGAGTATATCAGAATATGCAAAAAATGGAGTCAAAAATGCAGAATTGCAATGAACTAGAGGTCCTGCAAGGTGGATTTTCTCATTTTTGATCAAAATGTTTCATAGGCTAATTTTGGAAAAACCCCGTTTTTTTTACGATTTAGCTCATGTTTTAACTTTCTAAGTTTATTTTTCTCATTCTAGTATGTATTTCTGACAACTTGACAGTAAAATTATAATATTTCTTACAAATTCAGGAAAATAATTACATATTTCTCATTTATGATTTTTAGCGTTTCATTACTTTTTTGGCCAAAAATGGGTCATTTTTAGGCCGAAATCCAAAAAAAAACGGAATATTAACTTGAAAATAACCCTATCATGTTATATATCAGTGGAAGCAGAATTTTGAGTAGATTTTGAATATCCAAGTTTCATGTCCTGAAAACGAACTCAACTCAAATTATTATGCTTTAACAGCTAAAAATAGACATGAGTACGAGCTTTTTGCAGACTTAGTTGGGTGTCATCAGCAAATTGGTAGGTCTCTGATGTTCTGATACAAGCATGGAGGTCATTAATGTAGATCAAGAAAAGCAGAGGGCCCAGGACTGAGCCTTACGGAACCCCATGCTGCTGCCTGTCAGTTAGTTGAATTACTTCGATTTGTGATGGGCCTTCACGTCACATAGAACAAAAGAAATAGCAAAAGAACAAAGAAATTACCAATCGCTACCATTTCGCAACCATGGGGAATCACGATTTTACGGAAATGGCCAGACGGTGTCAATCGAACAACTTCGAACAAAAATTGCAATCAAACCAATCGAACGTAAGCAAACGTGATTGAATAATTTCAATTCGATTGTCGAACGTAATTGAACGGCCGATTTCTGGGTAATATTCGAGATTGTGTTCCATTGCGCTTGAGTAAGATTAGATTGGTTCGATTTATAGTTGACTATGTTTGATTGGTTCGATTGATTGTCAATTACATTCGATTATCTTTGATTTCGTTTGATTACTATTATGTTCGATGAGTTTGATTGCGATTAAATTAAATTGGATCACTCTGTTAGAGCTTTTTAGCGTGGGTGGCCGAGCGCTTAAGTACCGTACGAAAGCGAATAAAATCTAATACAATCGAATCAATCAAACGTAATCGAACATAATTGAATACAATTGAACGTAATTGAAGCAATTGAAGCAATCGAACGGCAAATCCTGGGTAATATTCGATTGTGTTCAATTCCAATTGATTCGGCGTTTGATTCGTTCGATTCGTTCGATTGATGCCGTCTGGAAATGGGATATATCCTCAATATCCAGAATATCCTCATATCGAAAAAAGCATCTTCTGGCATCTTCTGAAAATTTTATTCTCCCTCTTAAATGTGAAAATGAAAAACGAAAAAACTTTCTAATTGTCTTTTTAATCTGCTATGATCAGTCAAGAACAAGTGCAAATTAGGATACCTTCGGCAATCTCTCCTACTTAGGAGAGTATCTTAAATTGGATACAAAAAAGTATCCAAAATAGCAATCAACATCCTAATTAGGATACTAAAAACCAAAAACCTGTATTTTTCACCAACCAGAGACATCCGCGCCATCTTACCACTTCCAAGATGTAAATAATAAGCAAATGAGATTGTGTACTGAATTTCATTGAGATTGGCTGGCGGAATGCAAAACTATCAGTGAAGCTGGAACTTCGATTTTTGAGGATTACCGTGAGTGGTCCTAAATCCGACAGCCCTGCCTAAATCCATTGGGGTCTTTCAAAGATACAAACTAAAATGAAAACAAACTTTTTGCTGTGACGCAATGAAGATACCAAAGTGTCAACTAAACTGCGAGGTTTGATACACATTGATTTGAACCAAATTACAATAATTGCTTCTTGTACAAAACATAATTTTTTATTACAAAATTGTTAACATTTTAAACATACAAATTACCACAATGTTTCTTCCGTATATTTTAAACATAGTCGAACGTGCGCAACGCACTGGGCTCAACTTCAGTGGCTTCAAAAATGCAAAAAGCACCCAAGATATTCACCCAAGGAAGAAGTGTGCAAAGTTTCAGCCAAATCGAACAATTTTTGAAGTCTCCAGACTGCCCCAAAGTTTTAGCCTCGTTTTGGCGAAAAACTCGTGCCCAGGCCCCAAAAATGAAAATTTTGAAAAAATGAAAAAAATACCCCCAGATATTCACCCAAGGAACAAGTGTGCAAAATTTCAGCCAAATCGAATAATTTTTGAAGTCTCCAGGCTGCCCCAAAGTTTTAGCCTCGTTTTTGCGAAAAACTCATCCCCAGGCCCCAAAAATCAAAATTTTTGAAAAATGAAAAAAAACAACCCCAGATAATCACCCAAGGAACAAGTGTGCCAAATTTCAGCCAAATCGAACAATTTTTGAAGTCTCCAGGCTGCCCCAAAGTTTTGGGAGATACACACAGACAGACAGACACACAGACACACACACATTCTCAGATCTGCTCAGATTCTAACTCAACTGAAGTTGAGAACAAGCAACAGATTCAGAATAATAGTAGAGGTAATTATTTTTAAAACTCACACTTTTTTGATCACATTAATTGACATCTTGACATTATAAAGTCCTTGCAATAGTTTATCGTTCAACTTGGAGAAGGAATGTTTGTAAACATAGAATTTTTTTCATAACAGTTATTTGGGGTGTCGGAATTAGGCAGGGCTGTCGGATTTAGGACCACTCACGGTACGATTTTACCAGCTTTTTAGCGATTTTTGCCTCGCTAACCCAGATCTCGCAACCTCTTTACCTTAGGAAGATCGAAATTAGAGTTTTTCAGCGTTCCGAAAAAAACGCAATTAAGCAGAAATTTTTTCATCTTCACAGGATTGATTCTCAACAACAAAATACATCTTTTGGTCTTTTGGGTTTGTTTCTGACGTTTTTCCTTCAAAAAATATCGATCACTTTCCTTTTTCCCTTGAGCGCGGGAGAAAAAAATGATTAGCTTGCATTCTCGCGCGGGCGAATAAAGGTGAGGCGGCAATCTTGCACTGAGGGTGCTACTTAGTTTCCACCCTATTTTGCCCACGATAGAATGGTCCAAATACGGGGGTATTCCAAATGATAAACGATGTCGTTCTGTAAGTGTTTATGTCTGAAAGATACAAATAGTATATTGAATATTATTAACTTATTTATTTAAGTATTTTTGAGCCCAAATTTGAATATCTGGTTAAATAAAAAACAAATGATAGCAGTTCTGTGTTTTTTTCAAACCCCCGGGAAAAGTTATTTTGCCGACTTAGCTATTTTACAAATACCGGAAAAGAACTCCCATACCATAGGAATTCCGATACATAACCCCATTGGTTCATTTCGGAACGGCTTCAAGAAAGTCATAATGGCAGATAATTTTAAAAGTTTCTGAGTAAATGTGTGCAATTTATCGATGTTGGTGGCTTGTTGATTGTTTAAAGAAAACAGATAACAGGTATAGCTTTTTCTAATCCTGGAATATCGAGGTTCCAGCTATACTGACTATAGCCCAAAACACCAATGTGCTAGAGCATACGCGAACGCTTTTTCGCGCAAAAATCGGACCGTAGCGGGCCGTTCCGTAAAAAGAAAAACAAATCTTTAGCTCGCGTTAGCAAAATTTTAGGCTCTGAACGGCAGATTATTAAGAATGTTAATTTTCGAGGAACCCGCCAGAGAAATTACTTGAAATTTTGGTCATTGGTGCAAATCTCGATGAAGAAAAGGTTCTCGAGTGACTTAGGGCAAGTCTCAAAAACCTAACAGTTTACCCTAAGTTTTCGCTACCAATAGCAGCTAGATTCAGAGATCCACTTAGGGCTCTAAAGTACCTCTATACCTTGAAGTTTATGATCCCGGTTGTTACCTAATTAAATATTACCCCAAGAATCTATAATTAAAGATTTTGTAATCATGACGTCATAATTTGATAGAATTTGGTGACGTCATGAATCGTATAATCGCCATAATATTAAAAATACATGTCCAATCTTTCCCAAATTTGAACCAAAGATGCATCTAACTAAAATGTAACTTTTTGAAGAAAAAATTTTTGTGAAAATTTGATGACGTCAGTAAAAAATTACATTTTTCGAATTTTTGCATTTTTTGCTGACGTCATTAAAATTTTCAAAAAAAATTTCATTGAAAAGTTCGGCATCATTAAGATGTATCTTTGGTCCAAATTTGACAAAGATTCGACATGTACTTATAGAGTTAGAGCTAATTTACGATTTATGACGTCATTATTTGATGACGTCATAATTCACACTGTCTTTAATAATTAATTTTTAGGTTAATATTTAATTACGTAACAACCGGGTCCTGAAACCTTAAGGTATAGGTCATTTAAAGATCCATAAGTGAATCCCTGATAATGGGTGCTATTGGTCGCGGATTCGGGATTTCTGATTTTTTTAAATCTAGACACGCCCTAACCCACCCGAGTTTGCATAGTTTTCCAAATGCGGATCAAAGGAGTAACTTCAAAAATTCAGGTCAAAGTGTCTGCTCTCCTATCTAGGATACCTAACAGTTACTCACACTAGCGTCCCGCCAAAATGCGTATTAAAGATTAATGCTGCGAAAGCGCCATATCGTTCACTTGACTCTTAAGCAAAAAAATGCGGCGCAAAACTTCTAAAGGGATTCATGAAAAAATAACCCGACGCTTTTTAATGAAATTAACATTTTCAAAAACTTTTAGAAATTGCCTAAAATTTGAGCCATAGATGAACAAATTTGAGCCAAGCCAACCTTGAAAACTAATTTGAAGATCAACTTCCCAAGAAAAAGATCTACGGGGGAGGCAGAACCCACCTAGATCCGCGCACCACCGGATAGGCTGTTTCCCGGAAATTTTGCCGGACCTCAAATAATGACCCATTTTACATATATGTAAAATTATTTTTACTTTAGCGTATAAAGCAGGCCTTAAAAATCGAAGCGCTGTCTTGGGAATTGAATGACAAATTTTGGTTGGTTGATTTTGGCTGCTGCACGTTTTATTTTGTTTCAAACTTTCAAGTTTTAATTAATTGTCTTGCGAACTTGATTCAGGTAACTCTCATCCTTGTTGTGCAAATACATCCTGTAGATGACTGATGTTGTTTTTTCAGAAGAAAGCTAGATTTCCTAGTGTGGCTAACTGCCTAAATTTCCAAATTAGGATAAAACTCTCCTAGTTAGGAGAGATTGGCCGAAGGTATCCTAATTTGCACTTGTTCTTGACTGATGATGAAGAAATTTTCGGGTTTCCATTTTTCCATCCATTTTTAGAGTGCATTCTTGGAGAAAACTGCAAGCCAGCCAGCCGCGCCAAAACAATCACGTGTAATGGGTGGTTCAAAATTATGACCTTTGAACACTGTGACCTCCGACCCCAAAATGGCGCATGCATGTAATGATAAACAAAGTCAAAATGCTGCGAGTGCGAAAAGAAATCGCTCGCAAAAAATTGGCAATAATAAAATTTTTGAACGAAGGAAAGGTCATTGACAGAAAAATTCCGACAAATTTACCGACTCACCGACTCAATTTTACTCAATTTTCGAGAGTCGGTCGGGCGACGCAAAACAAAGATATTTGTGATTGCCGCCTTATGAAATTCCTTTATTTAATGACACGTTCTCCTACTAAGAGGTTTAAAAAATGACATTAGAGACCTGGCTTTTAGTTTTAATAACTTGCTCTCACTCGTTTGGTTTCCATAATAATACCATAATAAAAAGAAAATCATTTAACATGCTTTAACAGTTTAATGGAGGTATTTCCACTAACTGCCTGTGGTGTGATGGGTTAAAAGTAAAGTAAAGTCAGTCAGGCTGTTACAAAGGCAAAGCAGAGAAATAAAGCAACATATCACAATCTTGAATAGACCTTATAGTACACGATCATCAGACTATATTGCTGTAGAAATCGTTGATCATTAATATTCATCCCAGTTGAAAATTCAAAAATTCCCATTTTGAAACCAGCACAAAATAACTCGTCTGCCTGCCTGTCTCGCTTTTTTGAATTGTCTGGTAGAGCTTATGTTCAACAATCCACAAGGAGCGGAAAGTTTGTGTCGAAAATCTTGAACAACATTTCTTCGCTGGGCGCGACGAACAAAAAAAGAGAGCAAGCGAGGGCGTTTTTCACACAGATATCTGGGTAGGTAGAAAACCTGGCCCACCTCTCTGGCCCGGGCCATATGGCTTACCCTTGGCCTACCCTTTGGCCCACCTTACAACTCTAAAAAAGATTTGATTCTTATCATTCTGAAAATCTGCAAACCAATTCTGAGGTTGGACTTTGGTTTTTCTGGCATTTAGAAAAACAACAAGACTGAAATAAACAAAAAAAAATAAAAAGTTTTGAGTCTGCATTTTATACACCTGACATAGAATTAAGGGGACCCCCGGGAGAGGGTCTGGTTAAAAGTCGTGTACGGGTGCCAAAAACCCCCGTAGCGCTGTTTCTTCAACTTTTCAGGACTTCGGACCCCTTTTTTCGGAATCTTCACCCAAAAAAACATAAAGTATCAAAACCTGGCGAAAAACTTTGACGTTGACCCGAACCCGACTCGAACTCGGGATCCCTAGTGCAAAAGCACAATGCGCTACCATTAGGCTGACTTCCATTGTAATAAATCAGAAATTTTAAGGTTCTTATCCCTTGGTCAGATAGACAAGACTTACGTTAAAAATATTTCACCCTCAATTTTGGCACTTCTTAAGAATAATCAAGGACACTTGTATAGCGTAGCTGGACTGAGTACAAATTTATTTTCTTTGAACCATGTGTGTCGTCGTAATAATAGATATTGTCTTTCTTTGACCAATAAGAGGTCGTTCCTCATGTTTTTTCAACCAATCAGAAATACTTTTTAATAAAAGTACTTCACAATGAAAAACCATCGTCAGAAAGATGTATTTTGCACGGAAAGATATTTTATGAAATTCCTTTGACATGATTGCAATAACAAGAAAACAACAATCGAACAATTACTTTATAATGAGTTTTATCACGCCTTTATACAATCAAATCATTAAAAAAGAGAAAATTTTCTTTCTCATGAATGATGTTTAGATTTTTTCTTTTAGCAGCTGTAGTATGATGTATTCCGTTCCTTGTTCGACATCTTGCTATAGCCATTATAAGATTTGGGTACTTTGGTGAAAGTTTAGGCGAGTTTAGGCTATTTTTTACTCATTTTTTCTTCGTCATTTTCAACTTCAACCTTCTAAGAGTTGTTTAAAATATTTGTTACACCTTGAAATAACTTACGTAATTTACAATTTAACTTTTTCGAAGGACCCTTTTTTCAAGGTTTTTGGCTTATAAATTGATCAAACTTATATTTTATTCTAAAAATCTCCATTCAGGATAAAGTCAAATATAAAATCTTGCAAAAAAGTCCTTTATGAAAACTAATAAACTTTGCAACAACTAATTATTTCAGTTAATTTGAAAAAAATATTCTCAACCGCTGACCGGGGTTCGCGGATTCGCTACGACAGACATGTGTTAAAAAGAGAAAGAGAAATAGCCGTTGTACTCAGTCCAGCTACGCTATACAAGTGTCCTTGGAATAATTGACCCTCTCATCCAAAGTACACTATTCTTATAAAAAAAAGCGTTTAATTCTTAGAGAGCATTTAGAAGATTTGACCAATTGTTTGTCGTAAAACGGCTGATTCAATAACGCCAACGCGATTTATGATGAAATCATAATGAAATTATAGCGCATCCCGACGCACACATATCATTATAACCTGGTTGTCCGAGAATAAAATCGGGGAAAAAAATGTTTGAAGGTGGGCCAAAGGGTGGGCCAAGGGTAGGCCATATGGCCCGGACCAGAGAGGTGGGCCAGGTTTTCTACCTACCCCAGATATCTGTAAAGCCCGAAGGGCTAGATTTGCAGCTTTGTTCAAAAAGTGAAGCTCATCTTTGGAAGGATTTCCTACCAGAGTCACGTGACTAAAATATGCAATTTCACCGGTTTGAGAGATGTGAAATAGCGTTTGCCGCCTACGTTTTTTGATCTCGCGCTCCGAAAACAATTAAAATGCTAGATCCTATCCATCGGCACGAAATTTAAAAAGTCAAATTTTTGCTTCACTTTTTTTTGCTGGAGAAAGCTTAAAGTTGCAAATCTAGCCCTTCGGGCTTAGATATCTGTGGTTTTTCATGGGGGGGGGCGGGGTGCGGTAATAAGGTTAACAACAAATCCATCTAATGATATTGTATTAATCTCTCTAGCCATTCAAATTTTAATTCAAATTCAATGAAATTAAACCAAGGACACTTGTATAGCGTAGCTGGACTGAGCACAAATTTATTTTCTTTGAACCATGTGTGTCGTCGTAATAATAGATATTGTCTTTCTTTGACCAATAAGAGCTCGGTCCTCATGTTTTTTCAACCAATCAGAAATACTTTTTAATAAAAGTACTTCACAATGAAAAACCATCGTCAGAAAGATGTATTTTGCATGGAAAGATATTTTATGAAATTCCTTTGACATGATTGCAATAACAAGAAAACAACAATCGAACAATTACTTTATAATGAGTTTTATCACGCCTTTATACAATCAAATCATTAAAAAAGAGAAAATTTTCTTTCTCATGAATGATCTTAAGATTTTTCTTTTAGCAGCTGTAGTATGATGTATTCCGTTCCTTGTTCGACATCTTGCTATAGCCATTATAAGATTTGGGTACTTTGGTGAAAGTTTAGGCGAGTTTAGGCTATTTTTTACTCATTTTTTCTTCGTCATTTTCAACTTCAACCTTCTAAGAGTTGTTTAAAATATTTGTTACACCTTGAAATAACTTACGTAATTTACAATTTAACTTTTTCGAAGGACCCTTTTTTTAAGGTTTTTGGCTTATATATTGATCAAACTTATATTTTATTCTAAAAATCTCCATTCAGGATAAAGTCAAATATAAAATCTTGCAAAAAAGTCCTTTATGAAAACTAATAAACTTTGCAACAACTAATTATTTCAATTAATTTGAAAAAAATATTTTCAACCGCTGACCGGGGTTCGCGGATTCGCTACGACAGACATGTGTTAAAAAGAGAAAGAGAGATAGCCGTTGTACTCAGTCCAGCTACGCTATACAAGTGTCCTTGATTAAACTCAAAGGACCTCTCATGTAAAGCTAACAATTAGTATTCCCTTCGAATCACCTGCATGCAGTTTTCGAGTGAATCGATTTTTAGTTACTCATTCGATAGAAACTACTAAAAAAAAACGAGGTCTGAAAATGAAATATCTGATGGATGCTCGAAAGTTACATGAGATTTGAAGGACAAATTTTTGTCAACTCAATTATGAGCACAATATCAAGAATTTATGCCCTGATCTAAGGGGTGCCCTACAAAAACCTGTTTGTTAAGGCCTGAATCCCCGACGCTGGTGGTCGAGTTTTCTGGATCCTCTTAACTGGGAGATAAGTGTCAGGCACAGGGTTTCTTTAGTCAAGTAATTTTTTTTGGAATTTCAAGAGAAATTGCTGTTGATAGTTAAAAGCAAGTTTCAAGATGACAGTAATAAAGTTTTCTCTCTCAGATCGCATCTCGAAATTTCGAAATCTGAGGAAGTTTGGTTAAGAAGCATGTTCAGTTCATCAGTTTGGTGAATCCCGAATTAGACGTTTTTTTTATAAGAACATCCAAAATTTTTGAAGCCTTTGGGTGCTGTTAGTTTTTTGAGTTTTGAGCTTACCATGTTCTTACTTTCGCTATTTTTTGGGTATTTTTGTCCGTTTTCCTATAAAATTCGGTGTTCTAGAGTCCGCAAAGCCTCAAAATGTTCTTAACTTTTTGGCCATCGAAGCCTTATGTTTTTATATAGTTTGTTGTTATAAAAAAAACGATACTGAATTTGATTTCAAAAAAATGAATAGAACGTAGCTTTGCATTGAATTAAGTTCTATTTGATTCATTACCAGTTGTTCGAAAAATAAATATCCATTTACAATTTCCCAAAATAAAATATTAAATAAATATGCGTAAAGAAATAATTATAAAAAATTATACCCAGATTCCTCCCAAAAAAAGATTATGATGTCATCTAATCGATAAATGAATCGATGAAAATTATTCAACAAAAACGTAAACAGCGTTTGCGTTGACTTCTCCGATTCCGTTCGAGCAGCGATCTGCTTTGCCCGTATGCGCGTACGTATTGACAGCATTTTCACCGCTCCAACATTCACCGTAATATTGAATACCAAAAACATTCCATTTTCGTCGGCTCACTGATTGAGCACATTTAGTAACCAGATCATCAAAGTTTTTCTTGTCCCTAGAAAAAGAGAAAAGCAATAGGGGTAAATTACTTGAAGAAAAGTCATAAAAAATTCAAAAAAATTGGAAGTGATTCGCTTCTCGAAAATGGGTTGTTCCATAAAAAAAACATACAGGGGATGGACGAACCTTTTCAAGTCAAAAGAAAATTATAGAAAATGTGTGGATAAATTGCCCTTTGAAAAGTTCTTTTCATACCTTAAAGTGAGGGTGGACAAACTAAAATCTGTCTTTTAACCCCTGGAAATTTTAAAATAACTTTTTACCCCCTTGGAAAAATGGAAAAACACCCCCTGGAAATATTTCTCAGATTACCCTCTGGAAATGTTCGTCCAACCCCCTGTATGGATATAAAATGGAATGGTCCAATGCATACGACTTTTTTCACAAGATATAGGAACAAGGAGATTTCCTAAAGATTGATGGAATATATGAATGGACTAAAGCTTTTAGCTTCTGGGGTTCAATGATTCGAATAACAGAGGTTCGAACGAATTAGAGGGAGTTTATTGTAATTGTGTTTAGTGAAAGTTGAAAAACACAACGAGTTCAAAATGGTGAATGGTACAATCAGCGCCGAAATATATTGGCAATTTTGGATATTTTAACGTTTTTCAGAATTTAAAGGTCGGGCGAGAATTGCAGTTTCAGTACTTCCACTTTGCTTCATAGGATTTTTCGATTTGGGAGGGGTTAAGTGGCTTTCAGGCTATATTCTCAGCCTTATTGAAACATTTTTGAGCTTTTAGATCCTCAGATTATAAGGTCTTAAGTATTAAGTCTAATGTAATGTTAAAACTCAGAGTTAAAACTTTACTTCCGAACTGTACTTCAAAGCACTTAAAAATCACTTGCAGTTTTAAAGTTTTGAGGAGATTGATTAAAGAATACATACCAGTCGAGGATTGGTCGGAAGTTATCAAGATGTGTTTGGAATGATCGATCTTCTGGGTCATCATTGTAACATCCAAGGTTGACCAGAGCTGGTACTGGTGGATATGCTGAAGAAATATGATAAGAAAGTAAGTAAGTCTGCAACCACATTCGGAGGCACCCCGAAGACTCCTCTTACGAAAACTTTTGGGACGAACCACCCGGGGATTCATAAAAAATTAATATTTTCAAAGAAAATTTTCCCTCGTTATAAGGCACCCCAAATATTGTTACAAAAGCCTGGAACTAATTCTTCTATATGATTCACTATTTTTAGTTCATTGTCTGGAAGTGCGATGTATTCTTAAGAATCAACTAAAATTGAAGGAGCTTATTTTTTCAGATTCAAACTTATCTAAATTTGTCTTCGTAGCACGTAGGGTTCGGGCAATTTTCAATGTAAAGACCATGCAATTCCAGTGTGCACTCTATTGTGCTATTATGTGGAAACCGTTTTCAAAAGAATAGACCTTATCGGAGTTTTTGATTTTTCTAAAACAGCGATGCATTGTGGGATTGTTTCAGAGGTATTAAAATAGAATTCCCTCGAGGAATTACTCCGATAAGATCTATTACCATAATTTCACTGGCATGGTTTCTACATGGTGGCAAGAAAGAGTGCACACTTAAAGCAAATGGACTTTAATAGATATTCTAACAAAACAATCATGCATGAGGCCCCCAAGCGGTTTTCGTGAAAGGGACTTTTTTTGCAGCGTGATTACTTGATTTGGTAATTTATTCTTCGTGATTGCGTGATGAGAGGTCAAAACGTGATCATGATTTGAAAGATTTTTGAGCCGTGATGCGTGATTTGGACTTTTTCAAAGGAATGCGTGTTGTCCATTTTCTTTGCTGATTTGCGTGACCGTGGTTGAAGACAAAAAATTGCGTGATATCGTGATCAGAGTTGGGGGCATCCTTACGAATGATCAGAGAATACAAAAGCTTACATTCTGGCGTTCCAATCTTGTATACAAAATTAGCAGCAACTTTACCAATACCATTTTCACATCTATCAGTGTATCCATTCAAATAATATTGTTCTGCAGTATTCAAGTCACCAGCCCAACATTCTCCGAAGTATTGTGTTGCGAAATATACATAACCCATGGAGTGAGCCTTCTCAGCACATTTCTGAATCATTGGAAGTGGGTTAGCTCTAAAAATAAAGCAGTACACGTTTTTTATAAGAACATCCAAAATTTTTGAAGCCTTCGAATGTTCTTAACTTTTTGAGTTTTAAGCCTAAAAATGTTCTTAGAATATTCTTAATTTCACCATTTTGCGATTATTTTTGTGCAACTGCCTAAGAAGTTGGATTTTTTAGAGCCCATGAAGCCTTAAAATGTTCTTAACTTGTTCCTAACATTTTGGTCATCGAAGCCTTATGTTCTTATATAGTTTGCTCTTATAAAAAAAGGTGTAATTCGAATTATATCTACAGACAAGTGTTTCGTCCTTCCCAGGACTCGTCAGTGCAGCTCGGGTAAGCGAGCATAGATATTGCTGTTGCCCCAAGAATGCTCAAAACACCAAGTGTCGAGAGTAGCAGAGTTTGCTCCTCAAAACGGTCAATAGAGTACTCAAAAAACAAATTTCTAAGTGTAAAATCAGAACTTTAAAACACAGTACAAGACAAGAGCGTAATAGTGTGTAAACCGTAAAAAGAATAAACCCGGGGCTCTCGGTTCGAGTCCTCGCTTCTTCCATCTTGAATTCAGGTCATAGAAAACCGAGTTGGCCATGGACAATAATCATCTAGGTTATTAAATCCAATGAAAGGTTTTGTTTGGCCGAAAATGCGAAAGAGTACAAAGCTCTACGCGGAAATTAGGTCTTAAGATAGAGTTGCATCTAGACACCGACTTAAAAATTACAAGAAATTTTTTGAAATGTAGTGAAACCAAAAAATAGGGGGATGGGTCGGAATTACCTAGCTTGGTCAAAGGTGAACTTATTTTAGCGGGAACTAATTTTGGCGAATTCGGCGAATTTAGACAAAATTCGCCAAAATTAATTCCCGCCAAAATCAAATATTTTGCTCACTCGCCAAAATTAGTTCCTGCCAAAATTAAAAATTTTCAGGATTTTTGCCGCTCGTCACAATTAGTTCCCGCCAAAATAAGTTTCCTTAAAGTATAATCTCCTACTTACGGATCGTAGATATCTTTCATGTTTTCCAAATAAATAGGTACACGTCTTGGTGTTGGTTGGTCACCATAGCAACCCACTGCATACGTTGGTGGCATCTTGTCCGTCTCAAATACTGTACAGACGAAAAAGAAATTAAAGTCACCTATCTCTAAACAGAATTTCCGCTAGAGTCATTGGTCCTGTTGGCGGACGGTTTGGTGTCCAGGCAAGTTCCTATAGAACTTTAGATGAAGCTTATTTATACAATTTTGTGGCTAGTTTTGATGTTTTTCTTATATATTAGATTCGATTTAATGGAAAGTAAACTTGTTCATATGATTGTATTAAAAAGACGGCACTTCCTTTGGTCAGTTGGCGGATTCTCGGCTAGTTGGCGGACGATATTAGAGAGGAAAAACCCTAATCAATTTTGGCTAAGGGGTAACATATTTAGCCAGACGATAGGGGAGCTCTCAGTTATTCAAAACTAGTCTTTCCTTCCACTCACGAAGCATATTGTCATTAGAATTGGATTAATTAAAAATAACATTAAAAATTAAAGATCTAATCCATTTTTTTCCTCATTTTTCCGTCAAAAAAGACGTTCTATGCAATATCTTCATTTAAAATGGATGAAATCAAAATGTGGAAAATAAATAACAGCTCCAATTATTGATCAAGGTATAATCGGCCAACTATTGGGGGAAATCGGGAAACGATCAGGGAGAATCAAGTTGTACCTGGTTTACATGGCTCCATTGTACATTGCTCGTCATCGGGAATTGCTGCATCTTTACATTTTTCGTTTTCTGTCACGTGACCTGTTGCTCTTTCTACGCATGACAAGACTTTCAATTTGTGCCCTGACAGTAAGAAAAGGAATAGGTTGTGTGTGGAAATCATAAAAAGAAGGGGGATAAAAAAATCTCTCAAACAGTTGCGGATCACAGGGGGTTCAAAATTTAAAATGGAGAGTCTTCATTTCCTTATAAGGAGTATGGCTAAAAAACACCTTCCGTCAAAAGATTTTTTCAACATCTTTCTCACAGGGAAATCTGCACATATCATGTAACAAATGCACGAATTTTATGTTGAAATACAATACACGAAAATCATGGGGCCACTTACCGCTTCCACAAGTAGCCATACAACGCCCAAAGTTGCCTTTCCAATAGAAAGGTGCTTTACATGCTTCTTTATGACATGAGAAAGTCTGTGTTGTTGGTTTTTGTGAAACATTACAGAAGGATTCTTCCATTCTCTCGCCATCTTCGTCTCGGTGGCAATGACCAGATTGAGTAATGATTCCTGATGTGAGATAATGAAATCAAAAGAAATTCTTATTATAGGAGTCAGTGGTCAAAGCAAGGTGGGGAATGGATTTTACATAGCAAATAGACCTTTTTCATAAATTACGTCAAGAACCTCACTTGCCTCGTATTCAAACAATTACCATGGTGATTATGTCCCCTCGAGACATCAAATGATTTTTTTATGAATAGAAAGTAGTTTTAATAAAATCTGCTGGGAGTTAATCACCATGGCAATAATTTCGAAACGAGGCAAGTGATTTTCGTAACGTAATTTATGAAAAGGTCTAATAGCACATATATTCTTGAGATTTTGGTACATTATGCAGAGTTTCGAGACGGGAACCTCTTTATATACTTTGCTGAGACGGAAATCCGTCTGAGACGAAAGAACTTTTAACACTGAGAAGCGTATAGACGAATGGTCTAAGGTATCAACGCAACTATAAATAAGGGCCCCGACTCGAATCCCAGTCTCTATAAATTAGGTCACGTGACATAAGATAAGCATTAAAGAACTTGCTTAATACAGTCTTTGCTTAGACAAAATTGAAAAAGCCAATATTTTGAAGTCAAAATTAGACATCAGATTGACTTTAGACGATGGACTTTCTGTGAGAAGATCGTCCTAAGGAAGACGAAGTGAAGTTATATTTTGCGAGCCATCAAAATCGAAAAGTTTATTGGATGAAAAGTTTACGAGTCAATATAAATATTATCAGCGATAAAATCTACAAAAGGCGAAATTATAATTTCAAATTTTGCGACTTTGGTGACTTGCAAAATGTAACCTCACTTCGCCTTACTTTGGGCGATCACAGAAAGTTGACCGTCTTAAGTTAATGTGATGCCTAATTTCAACTTTAACAAAAAGTCAAGATTTCTATAAGCAAAGACTGTATTTCAACTCCTGTATGATATTCATAATACAGGGTGTCCCTAATTAAAGTATCGAGTTTGAACATGCGATTGAGTAGAAAAGTTTGTGTGTGTTATCCCAAAATATAAGAACGTTCTCCATCACACAGGCTTATTACAAAAGGTAGTTACAACGTATAAATTAATCGTAATAACAAAGAAAAAAGAGGGAGAGCTTAAAATACAATTTTGTGAACACGCACATAAAACTTTCTACTCATAGTTGTGTTTCGACTCGATACTTTAATTAGGGACACCCTGTATAATACGTTTAGAAAATGCTTGAAAGAGATTTTGCGAAAAGCGTGATAAAAACTCGTGAAAATTCAATACACAGCTTGCAAAATTAAAGTCTGAAGACAAATCACGCTTTTACTCGAAATTTCTATGTGTTTGTTACATGACATTTATTTCTGATTGGTTCGAATTTATTGACACTAATAAAGTTATCAGCTGTAAGTTGTAAAGCATAAGTAACATGGGAATAAAATCATGTGAACATTTTTGAGTAATCATATGTTTTGACTGCACTGGTATAATTTTACATCCCGTGTATTAGACTAAAGCATTTTATACCTGATCCACAAGAGACGCTGCAGGACGAATTATGTTTTCTCCAAGAGTAAGTAGGTGGACAGGCAGCTTCAACACATTTCTCATTAGCAATATTTGGTTTTGCGATTCCTTCGCATTTACTGTCATCCACTTGAGCGTTATCTGTACTGCGGACGCATTTGTACGACGCCGTTTTCACACCTAAAAAAATAATACAGATCAGATGTGATCACAGATTTCTGTAAAGGGGTAGCAGATATAGTGCGCCGTGGTTAGGTAGGAAATCCTATCTAGGCCACGTGACATCACAATATAATTTCATAAGCTCCGTGGGTTTTCGAAAACAACAGCAATCATATTTTTTTCTGCTTGGAAAAGCTAAAAGCACGCCAACCTTTCGGCTGATATGACTCTCCTTCGTTTTTCGAGTAAAGACACACAGAAAGCGTACAGCTCACTTAGCCTGTTCGATAAAATATACCACCCAAAAACACAAAGACGGGGGTAACTGTCGGGCGGGAATTTTATTCATAATACACATCCCCTATATCAAAATCAATTTCGGGGATACGCTCAGCCTAAAGAAACATTAACGATGAAAATGTTGGACGGATAGCTGATCTATTTTCAATTCCGAAAGATTATGATAAAAACTACTGTAATCCCAAAAATTGAAAATAGGTCGATTTTCGTAGGACGAAAGTGCGAGACGTCCCTAAAAGGTACTTTTTTTCCTTTTGTAAAGTATAGCACATTTTTTTTGTATAAGCAACTTCAATTTTTGCGGGTCAGGGCTGGGCTTGCTTTTAGCATTAAAGCTCACTTTCTGAAAAATTTGCTTTGACTGTACAACCATATTTATACATATTGGGTCAATGGCTATCACCTACCATGGTTAGATTATCTAAAACGCTTTTACTTTACGAGATAGTGAAACAGAATTTGAGGGATCAAGCCTTAGCAGCCTGGTTGCTTATAAAAAAGTGTGTAGTGCTGAAGAGGCAAGAAACTTCGAAGTTATTTACTGTGTTTAAAGAAAGAAAAGTCTGAAAATACCTTCACCACACGTTACACTGCATTCACTCATCTCCGTGTTCCAAGAATATTTGATTGGACAATCACCAAGCGCACATTGTTCGGTACTAGTGCCAGGTTTCTTTGCTGGATCGCACAACACCTCGTTCGATGTACTTTGATCGGAATCTTTGACGCAATAAGGTTCTAGAGTTTTGGTACCTGAAAAGAATTAAAATAAAGTTTTATTGTTTCCTTTTTTAACAATTTAGTTTAGATGGAGGCAGTATATTATCCAGCTGGACACGACGTAATTTTCAAAACAATATACGGCGATCAATAACATGACCCCGTTGTTTTCAACTTTGTTTTCAGGCGAAAGTTGTCGCAGTGTTGATCGCATAAGCTAAACAAGTTCGACAGATCATAATAATAATATCTGCACCCTTAGAGCAGTGCTGGTTCAATATGGATGGTCTGTCGTAGGACTAAAGGATAACTGATGAAAGAATAGACCTTTTGATAAATTAAGTTACTAGCATCGCTTGCCTCGTATTCAAACAATTACCAAAAATAATTTTTTTATAAATAGAAAGTAGTTTTAATAAAATCTGCTGGGAGTTAATCACCTTGGCAATAATTTCAAAACGAGGCAAGTGAGGTTCGTGACGTAATTTATCAAAAGGTCTATTATTTCAAATCTATGCTCGCGCGGCCTCGTTGTTCTTCCTTTTGTTAACTAAATTGAAACAATAAGAGTTGAAATCAACACTAAGAAGTAACAATATGCAAACCTGTGCCACAAGTAACACTACATTCACTGAATTTGGTTTTCCATGAATATGTTTCTGGACATGCGCCTGCATCACATTCTTTCGGTGTCGGATCTTTAGGTTTAGGCGACGGACATTTTGATTCTTCGACATTTTTCTTTTCAACACGTCCGAAACAGACTTGTGTAATTGGCAAAAGACCTATAAATGAATTGAAATATTAAATAAAAAATCTCATTGAAAACCTTATTTTGACGAATGGGCCACTCAATCTCCAAATGGTTACATCTTTTAAAAACCGTAGCTTCCCATCCTTTTTGGAAAAGAAATTGCACTGTCCCGGGTATTTGACCATAATCTTGTATTTAAAAAACAAAAATAGTGGTAATTGCCTAGGATATTTTAGTTATTTCCGTATAAAACATTACGTCACAGATATCACGAATAAAATCATACATCGAGATGTTTGGGAACGAGATTACCTTTTCCGCAGGTCACGCTACAAACACCATCTTGTTCTCTCCAGACATAAGGATCACATAATTCTTCGTTGCAAGCTTTACTATCCGCATCGGTTACCGTAGGTTTTTTCGAAGCATCACACGTTGAAGCATCCACTTGAGTTCCTGAATCGGGGTCAGTACAAACAACAGATGCTGTTTGAATACCTGAAAAAAATGAAATCATGAAAAATGACGAGGGCCACTTTCAATGGATACTTTACAGGTACACGTTTTTTTTATAAGAACAAACTATATAAGAACACAAGGCTTCGATGGCCGAAATGTTAAGAACAAGTTAAAGAACATTTTAAGGCTTTGTAGACTCAAAAACACTCTATTTTTTAGAAAAATGGTCAAAAATACTCACAAAATGGTCAAATATGAACATGTTAAGAATATTTTAGGCTTAAAACTCAAAAAGTTAAGAACATCCAAAGGCTTCAAAAATTTTGGATGTTGTTATAAAAAAACGTGTAGTAACATAGCATTGTTTGAAATCGAATGACTGTTTTTGTAATGGTACCAAAAAGAAAAGGGTACCACTTTCGAAGATTTCTTTTGACCAAAAGCAAGGAACTGTGTCCCGGGTATATAAAGGTTATATGACTCTATATGGACGGTGTTTGGACGTTTCGCACAAATTTTGAAAGTTTGACAGTATATTGCTTCTAAGAAGAATTTTAACGATTATTACCATGAGCACCACAGTTTAGCTTTTACTGAAATTTAACCTGTGGCGACAGACTATAAGAATTTCATCGCGCATGTCCAGGCCCAGCGGAAGCGGGCAGACTGGGGAAAATTCAGCCTCTACCCTTTTGAGCAAATGAGATTTTTTTCCTCGAATTCCTAGCGAATTTTATTTCATTTGAGCCCACTTTTACGGTTGTTCCTCCGGGCCTGATATCTCAATCACATAACTATTCAAAGACGGAGATGAGACTATTCAAAGACGGATGTTCTCTCCGGAGACGGAGAGAACATATCCTCTGCTCATGTTGAGTTTAAGTAGAAGTGAAGGTCCGATTTCAAATCTAGTCAGGATTGGTTCCCGTGTGAGCAAAACCATATAAGTGATGAAATATTTAGGTGATTCTGCTGTGATGGTTTTGGGAGTCTCGGTCCCATCAGAGCCAGACGAAATATTATAAACTTTCCAAGTAGAAAAACTATGGTAAAAGTAAGTTGAAAATAACTTAGGTACCTCCATCGCAAGTTTTGGAGCATTCGGAGTATACAATCTTCCATTCAGGACATGGAATATCAGCATTACATGTTTCAGAGACCAAAGGATCACCAAGATATAGACAAGCTTGTACATTGATTGTAACAAGTTTTCCAACTTCACTGATATGTTTACAGATCGATGATCGACTGCGTTTTCCACCGTTGCATGAAGCAGAACACTAGTGCCAGAAAAAATATTGAAATAAAACATACCGTAGCTGAGACACACATATTTCTTATATAGAACACTAGATGGAGTTACTCTATCCTTGGCTGAAGCAAAATAATTCTAAATCTTCTAAAAGTAGACCACAGTTTGGATACCGGTAATTTAATCAAACAGGACAACTCTCTTGCCTCCTCATTTCTTGACATGTCAGTTGTTTAGCTCTGATTGAACAAATTTCCCGTAAGGTCAACTACTGTTGTCAACTTGCAGTCAAGATACTTGTGGGCGGAGGTGGTCTTATAATGGACACCCTGTTCAATTTCGTCATTCCTTTTCAGAGATAGGAACAAAGAGAGATAGGATGGTCGGAATTATTGTTTGAAACTTCCTAAGCGATAAAGGAAAAAATCGAAATAATTCTTATATTATTGACCCACATCTGGGTGAAGGATTACATCAATTCTAGCCAATAGAGTGGTTTCATTTTTGTTTCGAAACTTAACAGAACTGTTAGATGAGAAGCTATCCGTACCTGGGTCCATTCTCCGTAAACGTAATACGCAGGACACGCAATAACGTTACATGTTGACGTAAACTCTACGTCTTCCGGTTTTTCACCCGTACATTCGCTATCGTCAACTGTGATACGTTGTCCCGTTCCGTCGATACGTGAACAATAAAGTTTCCTTGTCTTTGTACCACTTCCACAAAGTTTCGAACATTTGGTCCATTCGGTGACGTACCATCTAATAAAGAAAGAAAAACGTATAACAAGGAGGAACGGAATAACTTCACAGTCGGACTAAGTTTCCAAGCTTTATTGAGAATTTCTCACTCTCTATCACCTTCTACCGAATTGAACGTGTTTTAAAACTAAAAGTTTTCACATAAATATCATCAAAAATCATCATCGGCCTGTCAAAAGTTTGTCCTTCGCGAACGCCCGAAACGTCAGCACGATTACGAACTACAAAGAAACTTTGCAAATGATGGTGTCAGAGGGTATCAAACAAATTCGTTGTTCTACAGAAGTATTGACATATGGAATGGTCTTGGAGTTGATGTTGTAGCTGCAACATCTGTCGCCAACTTCAAAGAAAAAGTGCTCACAGAATGGGAAAAAGATCTCCATAAATTGTAAAATGTTAAGCATGATTATTTCATAGAGGTTGATAGACCTGGGAAATATATTACTGTAAATAAAAAAAATAGATAAATGCCAGATTGAAAGTAAAACCTATCGCCAGATTTTGGAAAATATTCCGCTTAAAAACAAAGAAATGAATAGATTCAATCCGTCATTATAAATACGGCACCAATCTTAAGGCTTTCACTTTTTCTTGCTTGTGAAAGGTTAAAGATTCCTCTCGACCTCATTCGGGGCTTCAAACTCAATGTTTTATTTATAATGAACTTACAATGCGGGGCAAACATTAGCATTACATGATTGTTGCGTTACTGAACTTACAATGCGGGGCAAACATTAGCATTACATGATTGTTGCGTTACAGGTCCCTCTAAACCTTCGCATGATGAGGAACTGACCACACTTTGATCGTCTTCACGAATACATTGTAAGAGCCGTGTTTGAATACCTGTATATTGATTGGAGGGAATTTAGTGGTCAATGCAAGGATTTTCGTCTGAGATGGAAAATGGATTTTACACAGTAAATTAGCACATATTCTTTAAATTTTGGCATATATGTCGAATAAGACTGAAAAGCTTCTTTATATGCATTGGAACCTACATAATTCGAACAAGTACGGGTAACACAAATTTGTTCGATTTAAGGAAATTTCACCGAGTTACCGGTTTATAAGGTTTATAAGTCATTGTCAACCGACGAGACCGGTTTCAAGGTTTAACTATTTGAGTTAGGAGACATTCGAGTTATAGAGGTTCGAGTTAAAGAATTTTTAACACTTGGAAGATCATATTTCAATATTTAGAACAGGTCGAACGAAGGTTGTAAAAGCTTGAATCAACCGATATAAACAGGCTTATTTTAGCTCGTTGAACAGCCGGAGACCGGAAAGAAAAATTGGCCGGCCAAAGGTCATAATTATGGTACAAGACTTTGCTAGCCGTAGCGTGGTGGATCGAACATACAATTGAGGTAAACTGGAGAGGCAACTTTCCCAAGGTAGCTTTTTGGCGCCCCCTATTTAGGAAATCTAGCACGAAACCTTGGATATCTTTTCCATTTTTTCTGGCTAAAACTGTTAATTTTAGGGTGTGAAAATGAAAAAAGCAAAGGAGTGTAGGTTTTTGGCACCCCTTTTAGAAAATCTAGTACGAAACTTTGGATATCTTGTCCTCGTTCTGGCTGAAAACTGCTAATTCCAGGGTGTAAAAAAACAAAGGGACGCCTCTTATCCTTCACAGATAGCAAAACCGGCTATCTATGGACCCCGTGGAGGCAATCGAAAGACTGCCTGAAAGTCCTTGACTATTGGTGGGCAATAAAATGTCGACTCTATATTTATAGTACTTCGTCCAAACCTCGTTCATATCGTACTGGCACCTTTTAAATGTATACTTGATGGCACCAGATAATTCTTCTGGGGATAAACGAAAACGAGGCGTTGACTTCACTACTAAAATGTTATGACCCTGAAATTAATTTCACGTTACAACATACCTCCACCGCAAGTCTTGGAACAGGATCCCCATTCACCAGCAATCAATTTGAAGGTCGGTAATGGAACAGTGGTGTCATTGTCAATAGGGGTGTAAAAGGTCCACTCAACCCCTTTGGATGTCTGAGCGTAATAATTGACCACCTGGAAAGTCGAGATAAAATGTATTGTAATATTGAAAATGTAGTTTAAAGTTTAAAATACAGTGTTTTTAATTTGCGAATTTTGATACCATTTTAATACAATTCTAACAGGGAGATGAAATGCTTCGCTACAGTAGTGAAATAAATATGACTTTTATTCAAAAGGTCGTAGTTTATTTCTCACTCAACGAGTCAATATTTTAGTCTGTACCACTCCATCAAAGGTTGATGTCTTATATTTTAAACTTCACGTTGTATTTGCTGTGAAAAAGAGTTGGTTACAGGATTAAAACGTGGATCACATGAACAGAGGTTTTCAGGTTTTGTTATAATCTTTACCATCACGGGAAAAAAATCGAATAACATAAGCTATCGCCTCTTCAAATTCTTTTTTTTCTATGATAGAAGCAAATCTTTCAGATTCATAAGCTTGCCATAGCTGAATTATATGACCTCTTCCCAGCTGGCATGTAATGATGTTGTTTTAACGTTTTATGAACGTTACGGGCGTCGGATTGACGTTATCACCATGACGTTGTGTGCCGGCTGGGTTATAAAAAAGTATTTGAAAAATACTAAAATTTGAAAGAGGTTTCCTTACGTAGGTTTTAATGTCCCGTGGTAAGGCTTTCTCAATGATGAGTTGATCCGGATGGTCAAAAGTTTCCATATCGTAATAGATTGGCACACCGTCTAAGAGATACGTTGTCGAGTAGGTTGGGAGTTGGATAGCTAGGCTACTTGAGTCTTCAATTTTGAAACCTTAAAAAAAGAGTAAAATATTTAGCACCATGGCGACAAAGTAAAATTTTCTTGTCTCCCTGAATCTCAACTAGATAGTCACTGCAACGTTGATGAGAAAATATCGTTAAGACTACTTGCAGATCGATGACTGAGCTCTTTACGAAGTAGGAATTCCCCCTTTTTCAAGTAGGAATGCTAGTGCTGTCCAAACACCACTGGTTCTATGCATGCGAGACACAGATACTATGATGCATAGTGATGTCACTCGAGCTACGCGGGAGAGCATGTAACTCGTCGGGTCAAGCTGGAGTTTTTACAAGGTTTCCGATGATTCGGCTGATGGTTGAATCTTGAGACAAGGATTTTATTGCTTTTTCTAAAGAACGCGTCATCTCTATTATTTCAAATGACCAATTAGTGAAGTATCTTATAAAAACTCCAGCTCATCCCAACTCGTCGCAGACGCAGAACGGGATGAGTGACACCAGATACCACAATGTCTGGCATATCACCAACACTCTTGTACCAGATTAGTGTTACCCAATCCCCTCACATGGTATGGGTTGACCCGGGCGAAAGGTGTTTTCATTTGCCAAGTGAACCGTAGTACTACAGTGGGAATCGAACTCGGACCTCACAGATGGGAGTCAAGAGAGATGACCACCACACCACAACGCCTACGGATGTCTACTTATAAAATAAACTTGATAAAGACTATAAAGATCGAAATATCATTGAAAGAAAATATGTTTTTGGTTTTGAATTTTTTGATCCACACAATCTTGGCTTTTTATGTTTATCGAATAAAAACTGGAGTAAAGAATTGGTTGATTTGAGAATAATTCGAGCCTTTATTTTATTATAAGAAACAGAAACTTACCAAGGAAATTGTAGGTTCTACCAAGCTCTTTGATTTTGATATTTGTTGAACCGGCTGGAACATCAATCAAATGATGTTCACCTGAGAGTCGAAAGCAATCAAAAAAAATAATTTACACATTTTTTATAAGAACAAACTATATAAGAAAATTAGGTTTCGATGGCCAAATCATTAAGAACAAGTTAAGAACAATTCAAGGTCTCTGAAACACCCAATTTCTTAGGAAAATGGCAAAAAATACTCACAAAATGGTGAAAATATGAACATGTTAAGAGCATTTTTAAGCTTATAACTGAAGAAGTTAAGAACATCCGACGGTTTCAAAAATCTTGAATGTTCTTATAAAAAACATAAGAAATTTACATTATTTTTTAGAACAGTAAGAATGTCTCTCATGAAAATGCACCTCTAATATTATTTTGGTTAAAAATATAAATTGAACCTTGCGAAGAATAAGTGTTCATGTCTTGTCCAGTGACCAGTTTGCAAGTGTTTCCCAACCCTTTGCACACTCCACAACGATCGACCACGTTCCCTGATTCCAATTGCAAGTCACAACCATATGGCTATATGTAGAAGGAGAAAGAAATGCACAAAGTAAATATACTCATCTGGTGGCTGTCGGCGGAAGTGTGAGGAAGGGAGTCTATCCCCTTTACGAGATGCGGGGAGATC
Source organism: Clytia hemisphaerica (assembly GCF_902728285.1). Classification (NCBI taxonomy): domain Eukaryota; kingdom Metazoa; phylum Cnidaria; class Hydrozoa; order Leptothecata; family Clytiidae; genus Clytia; species Clytia hemisphaerica. The sequence goes on along the minus strand of NW_027104297.1, from coordinate 220,364 downwards.
GAATTTTCAAGTGGAACACCACACCTACTCTCAAACCCAAGTTAACCACCCAGGCACGATTACCTGAACTAAGCTACTCATCTGCTGAGACTGGGGGATCGTTCGTAGCCGCAAACCCTAGATTGCAAAGCAAATGCTCTACCAACAGAGCTACTCGGCCCTCAAGCAAATACAGTTGAAATACAGTTGAATTTTACTAATTCGGACTCAAGAGTGAATCTAATCTGTTGGATTATTGAAGTATAGCATGAGAGTATGAAAGTTTTAAATTGAGGTTGGCAAATTAGAAAATCGGTGCAAAGAGCAAAAGTTGTATTTTTTATTTGAAAACTTTAGCAGCCTCTTCTTTTTCTTTTTTATTTAACAATTTATGTTTAGGCCCGTGACCCAGACCGTCACGGGGCTATTAGCGATGTCAGAGATGAACTCACGACGTGGTCGATTTGCATTGGGCTAGAACCTACACCCTCCCAGCCAGACGGCTACTACTTCAAAAAAACCCTTAAGAAACAATGTCCTCCTTAAAATAAAGGTTAAAAGTAAAAAAAGATAAAAATAGGATTTGGGATAAACATTGTGAAAACGTCACTTAAATTAATCTTCTAATTGCGGAATTCCCCTAAACTTATAGGTGGGGTACAGTGTAAAGAGCAATTTACCTTGCATTGTCCTTGAACACAAATTGATCCTTTAACGCCTGGTTTACACGGTGTAGCATCTTGGACGGTACCGAAATAATATGCCAGTGAGGATGTACCGCAAATTAATTGGCATGGTCGGCTTGCTGAGATATAAAAGATGGACAAAGTGAATGAATTTGTAAATTTACAATTTGTAACTTTTAGCGACGGTCAATCCCATAAAACAACTAATGAAATTTGACATTAGAGACCTTGAAAACCTTATTCGTGATGTAATTTTTTATACGAAAACATCCGAGAAACAGCGGTAGTTAGTAATTAATATTTAAGAATGAAAATCATTAGCTAACACTCAGTCTTTTTCAGGTGTTTCACATTTGAAAGATTACGCAAAAATATCAGAAAATGAGGGTTTTCATGTTTACCTTATTACACGAATATTACTAGTCATTTTATTAACACGAAGTGAAAAATTTCGTGTTAATAAAAACCTCCTTAATTAAAACCAGCCGCTGTTTCCTTGAAAAAGCAGAAAAATTTCTAATTGTGTAAATTTCAAGGCCGTTGAATACTTGCCTATTAATATTCGTTTAATAAGGTAATTAAGTTACGTAATTTTCGTCATTATGGAAATCAAACGTTCGAATCTGTAGAGGCGATCCCGTTCGCAAATCGAACGCTTGCTTCCATAATGGTGGAAATAACGTAACTTAAGGCCAGTCTCCACTTGCACGCGCTTCGATCGCACTTTTTCGAAAAAAGCTTCCACGCTATTGGTCAAAAGAAAAATGAAGCAACTCCATTGGCGCGATCTGACGTAACTTTTTTTTCCGAGCGCGCGCTACATTTTTATTTTTATCCAAGCCAAAAGGTGCGATCGTAGCGCGCGCAAGTGGAAACTAGCCTTTGACAAATCATCAAAAACCTTTATTGAGAGAAATAAACAGTGAACTTACAGTCATAGAAATCTTGATATTCAGCGTTTTTCTTTTTACACTGTTGGAGACGGAATCCATCAGTCCCTGGTGCGCATTTTTGAGTGTTACAGGTAGTGAAATGTCCTTTGGCTTCACCTTCACAATCTTTACCACCATTGCTTGGTCTGTGATATAATTGGGTAAATTTAGAAAATAATAATAATGATAATAAAATTTTAAAATCAAATCAGAAAGCCTTCACTCAACCTCTCCCTGTGTATAATTCGGCCTATTGACGCTTACCGATGGTGCCAGATAATACCATGACATTGGCTAGTTTTCGAATGTGAAAGATTATGTAATTGAAAATCAAAATCTAAAATTTCATTTATTCCTTAATCTGAAACCATCGCATCAACGTTATTTGCATGTATACAGCCCAAAAGATTTTGCGATTATTTATCTCATTAATATTGACAATATGGTTTCAAAATCTAAAAAAAGGAAAATTCATGCATTGCCGTTAATCTTTGTAAGGTCATACGAGATGTTTGAGATATTCGTAGTCTAGCAAGCTAGACGACTAATTCAGAAATAAAGCAAAAAGTAATGGAGGGAACAAATTTCATACAAACTAAATCCTGTAAAAATAATCGTATTATCATATAACGCCTATACTACTGTAATGCACGCATTATGAACGACTCCAGTCTAAAATAGTCTAAGAAACCATCCTAGACAAAAAAACCTGGCCAAGAAAATGTTCGAAAAATCTAGAAAATCACAACGCTATGGAAACAAAATTAAGGCAATCGAGCATTACTCACGCTGGACTATTGCATTTCCTTTCTCTCCATTGGACACCCATTCCACAAGGACGATTGCATTCACCAAACTCACTCCAAGGACTCCATTGACCATCGATTGGTTCTGTTGGTCTGGTACCATCTGGCACACAAGTTGCTTGGATACAATGCTGTAAGAATATGAATGTTCGAATGAATGCATAAAATGAAACTTTCACACCAAATTTTAAGTAAGAATATTTCATAGGTGAACTTACCCAACTGGTATCCAAACGTCTAAATAACGTCCATTTTATGCCCATGACGGCGTCATTTCCCAGCTTTTCCTCGACTATTTGAGTTTTAGGTATAACAACTATTGTGTATACAAACCGAGAAGTTAGTCCTGCCTGTATAGAATTTTCCCAGCTGTTTTTCCTCGACTTTTTGAGTTTTACACAACAACTGCTCATGTATATCAACCACTGACCTTTATATATCCCTGGACCAAGCTATATTCGCCTTCTTTGATAGAAGTTTTTTTTTGAATTGGTACCCGTAAAGAAGCCATTGCAGTGTTAAAAATTAACGTTTAACGGCGCTACATCATCAAGAGTTTTAGAGGGAAAGTAGATCTAACGCTCTCGATGCATTTACACCGCCATTGAGCTGTGCCGCCATTAGGGGCACTTTTCAAAAAAACTCCGATCAAAGATTTTGTTTGGCGGGGATTGAGAAACTTGGTCCAGGGTGTATAAAACTTAGTGATATCAATAAACAATAAAGTCTGACTGTTTAGAACCATCCTATCGCTTACCAACACTTATTTTTCAACAAGAAAAAAAGAGAAACCGAAAGGTGTTATTGTTGTCGCAGTAAGATTTCTACACATGAATTTATATCATATAGCATCTGGTTTTGATTCATCCTTACTTACCATGTGTTCACCACAGGATGTCCCATGAACAGGTGGGTAGGAGAGAGCAGCGCATTGCGACGATCCAGTCTTTGCACAGTATAAACGTTCACATTCAGACTATTTTAGGAACAAAAGAAAATAGAATAAAGTTGATAGGCGATGACAAAAGGAGGAAAGTCTGCGTACTACCAGACTCAAGTCCGTATAAGACTACGTTGAAAAACATTTAGTCAACTGGCATCAATTAAACCAACCAACATACCCTTGTACCAGAAACTACGTTTCTAACCGTGCTAAATTTCATCTGCCTCTGAGTCAACTGACCAAGAAAATCTCTTTAAAACGCCCATATAGGATTGAAAGAATTATCAAAAACGTTGTTAGACAGCTGCCATATAGCATTTAAAATTGACTCCCCTAAAACAATAACAATAGGGTCCCCTCCCAGGGTCTATCAAAAGGAGATACCCCTCCCTTCTCTTGATAAGTGAATTTGGGAAAGAAGATCGATTTTACTTCTTTAAATGAGCATTTTCCATAGTCTGGACCATAGATGAATTGACATTGCTGATCGGCACCGTAAACTTTCCCATATAATTGAAACGAAGAATTTGTTTTGTGTTCTGATGGTACGTCATCGAAGCATGTGGAAGCAGGTGACCTGTTAAGTAAAGTGTACATATAAGGGACGAGATGGAGTGTTTACAAGCTCTCATTTGATTTGTTTGGTTGTCAACAATTTTGTTACTTTTTCTAAAGGACGCGTCATTTTTATTACTTCAAATGACCCAGAATGACCAATTATTAAAGTATCTTATAAAAACTTCATCTAATCTGACATATATTTGTCATATAATTTCTTACGTAAACAATACACCTATTAACCTTTAAAGCGTGAAAAAGGCTGAGTTCGTGTCTATTAGGAAGGGATGACGTTAAAAACGTTGCATTAATATCATTCTCAAACGCATGAATTTTGACGTCGTATCCTTGTTAATGGCATTCGACACAGTGGTCAAAGAAAAGGACTTACCATAAGGAATAAGCCCCTCTTAATATATCATAGGACTTTGCTGATTTTAACACTTTGAGACGTGGAAAGATCTTTTTAAATTAAACTGTAGGCGTGGGAGTGAAACAGAGTTGACAGAGAAAAAAGTAAGATAGACCCATATTTTGGTTACAGATAAATGGAGTGATAGTTGTGACTCACTCTAACGCAGCTTTGATAGCATTTGATGAACATTTAGACCATTGGAAGATGGTTTTGCCAATAGCAGTTCCTGTTGCCATGATGTTGGTACCGTCTGGACATTCTGCTGTGTTGTCGTGCCCAACTCCCAGACTGGAAAGTGATTTAATAAGAAAATAAATCAATCCTTCCATACATCTTCAGTAAAAGATTCAATAACAGAAGCTACTTTTCGTTCATTTTGAAATTTATTTTCTAAACGTTTCGGCCTCAACGGGCTCAACAGAGTACCATCATTAGTAAAAAATTTTGTTGTAATGAAAATGCTTTGATTGATTGACTCTGATTTAATAAGGAAATAAATAGGAATAGTTTACTCTCTTTTGCCGTGACCAGCTGGCTAAGCTCTAGTTTAGACGGCCGGCTTCGCCTCATCTATTCTAATTGCTAGAGTAGGCAGAATCTTTGCTTTAAAAAAAATTGAAAGAAATTATCACATTGACGATAAAGGAGCGGGGCCATGGGTTTACTTTAGACAGCCGACTTTCTGCCCACTTTAATTCAGAATAAGGGTGAAAAACAGGGTGAAAAGTAGACCATCTAAACCAGAGCTAAGTCTATAGAGCATTCAACTTTAAATTCGCTGTAAGTTCGACCCAAGTCGATGTCAACTCAATCAAAGATCAGCTTAGGTTGGAGAAGTTGGTAGAATGCTGACTAACGTACCAGTCTACGATCTTCGAGGTCTAGCGGAAATAATAGTTGTGTTCTTCGCAAGGATGGAAGTGAGGGCTTAGATCGAACAGTTATGTTACGATTGGAATAAAAATTATTTGGATAAAAGTTTTAAAAGGGTGCCGAGTGGTATCAAGAGCCAAATATGAAAACTTACTTGTGAGCCAATTCGTGAGCAGCAGTCACAGCAGTCATCAAACCACGATCCACACTGACACTTTGAGCATTCTCACTGCATACAACATTGTGACCAGCCAAACCTTTACAGAAACGGAATCGGAATAAAGTAAACATTTACTCTAGTGACATCAGCTAAGCAGAGAATCTTAAAAAAGCACTGACTTTTTGAGTTAATTCTAGGTAAAAAGCTGATGGAGATTTTCGGATTCACCTCATGATATTGAAGATTTTAGCTACATTAGAGACTTGAGTGCACGTTTAACATAATCAAATGGCGTCAAATTTTAGGACTTGTTGCACTGACTAACGCAAATACACGCACACATTTGATGTCATTTGAATCTAAGAAACTGAAACCCAATCTCCTTATTTTGTTAGGGTTGATTCTAAGTGTGTTTGATGGTATCTTTCTAGTCAGAAAAAAGGAATTAAAGATCAACAGAAGTGCTTCAAATGTCCCAAGTATTTGGATCAACTAAAAAATTTAAACTTTACACCCGTCTATAAATGCGTTAACCTGATAATACTTTTATCTATTTGTGATAAATTATTGTATTAGCATTTTATTTTCCTGAGAATATTTTATGTTAACATAGGTCTAAATTACCTTCCAACTGACAGCCATCAGCGCACCCTTTACGTGTCAACAACATTGCATTATCAACATGATTGGCATCAGTGTCGTCTTGATTGTTGTTCAATTTGACCCAACTTCGGAATTTGGCTAAAAGATCGCTCATTGACGCTGCTTGGAACTATAGAAAAAAACAAAGAGAACAGTATGAGAATAGTTGAAGAACATAAAGCCTTGCAGAATATATATAATATCATGCAATTTTCGAACAAATTGGATCTATGCTAAGAACCAAGATAAATTATCATAGGATTATATGATTTTTGTATAAGAACAAAGTATATGAAAACATATTATAGCTTCAAAGGTCAAAGATTTCAAAGGTTAAACATGTATTTCATGGATTCACTTAATTTGTGATCAACCCGCGGATTCTCGAAGAATGATTGGCTAATGACTTTCAATTTTAATAGAAATAATAACCTCAAATAGGAAATTGCCATATTTAAGATGAACTTTGCACACTATACTCACTATGGGAATGGAAATATCATTCAGCACTTACTGTATCAGTTTCGAAGACAATTGTTCTCGTTACCAAAACATTGATTGGGATTTCCAATGATGGATCTTTGAACAAACCAGCCATCTAGGATCAAGAGAAAATATTTAGTATATATCCATTATCAATCAAATTTATCAAACCTTTTAGCAACAACATATTGATTTTGTTCAGTTTAGAAAAAAAGTAAGTAATGGATGTTAGGAAGAATTTATATGTGGGTAATGTCAGATGAACGTTGAATAAATGTTGTCATTGCCTCTGATGGATTGACAGATAATTTCTAGTCAAATCTTGAAGGGTTTTGTAAGAAAAAAAATTCTAGGGGATATATTTCCTAGGAATTCTAAAATAGGTTTTCCCTCGAGGAGTTTCTAAGATAGTTGCAGCAACATTTCACAACTTACAATGTTAGCCACAGAGAGAAGGTAAGTTGGCACAAACAACTTGGAATAATGTTCAACCATTTTGTAGTCAGCAGCTATCATCAATTCAATCGTTTTTGGACCTGTCACAGATCTTCTTGATCTCCTCTTGATTGTCTGTTTGATTTGCTCAACTGAAATGTATGAAATTTGATGTGTATTGCCTTTGGTCTTGTTTATCATATTACAATAGTCACCTTTGTAGTTGTCTGTACACACCCAGTATCTACGGCTAATTTCAAAATTCATTGCTACTAATGTACTGTACTACAAAACAAAGTGTGTAGTACGAAGCGATAAACGTGAGATACACTCTGGTACAGAGTACCTTTTTAGGTGAAATGAAACTGTAGCGTAAACTTAAGAGTAAATGTGATATACATTATCTCAACCCTAAAAACTGTCTCATGTGTGTACTTTTGAGCAATTTTAACCGATTTATTATTTTTTGATGATACAAAACAGGAGAACTTTCTTTCAATACAAGAACCATACATATTCTGGATACAATGGGTCAAATGTATGAAAATAAAAAATCTTGCAACACGCTGTACAAAGGCAAAGGGTGCCACGTTTCCAAAAAGCATCTTTAACAGTAATACTTACCTTTGTTTTCCATACCACATGCTAAAGATCTCAAAGCATGAGTTTGTGGGAGATCAGTTCTTCTGAAAACAATATGATCTGCATCACTGTTTTGGAATCTTGTTGGAAGTGCATTGACAAAGAACATGTCTTTCTTTGTTCTGATTGATCCACGCTATGAATGAAAATTGAAAATGGACGACTTGTATTACCCAAATGGAAACATAAACGCAACCTATTTGATATCCTTAAAAATCTTCATAATTTCAACATCATACAAAATAATATCAGTTTGTACGTAAGAAAACTTTATCTTTTAGAATTCTTTGGAGTTGAGATCTCTCTCCCATATTGAAAATTCATTGTTCATACGTAGCTCTTAAAGTCATAGGAAATCAAGACAATATCTTGTTATTGATGAGTTATATACACATACACTTTTTTTTTTAAATAAGCGCAATTTTATAAGAACAATGAGGCTCAAGACCACCAAAAAATAAGAACAACTTAAGAATAATAATGCTTAGCCTGAAATTACTCAATTCAAAGCAATCAGTGGTCAAAGTATATTGAGTATAAGTAAGCTCGAATAAATTCACCCAGTAAATAAGAGCATGATAAGAACAATTTGAGGCTCAAATGTCGCAAAGTGCTTAAAAAAATAAACACAGCGGAGACTCATCAAAAATCTACTGGTTCTTATAAAAAGAGTACTGTAATTGTATGAATGAAAAAACCCAAATAACTACTTACAACTCCTTGATCATTATGGTGCAAAGCCACATGTGAATGTTCATCATCGTGAACTTGACCTGTTGAAAATTCACCTGGCGTACCAGCATATTTTTCAACTTTACCATCAGCACCATAAAATTCAATAGTATGTCCATGAGCGATAAAATCTTGTCCAATCGACAGGTTGAGTTTCAATTCTGTACCAAAAGCATTCAACACAATTGATGAAGGTAGGAGTTTTGAAGCATGTCTTTTCAATCGAGCAAGTTGATAAGAGGGTACTGAAAAATAGAATTTAAAAGAGATAATTTATCTTGTGACTATTCTTGGGAAAAGAAGTCTGCATACAAATCAATAAACATGAGAATAATTTGAATTTCATGTCTTATTTGGAATCCAATCACAATTAGAGGATATTGATTTGACTTTTAACCTTTTTGTAATATATTTCATTTATTTTACTTGATAATAAAAGAGGGTGTAGTAAGTATTCAAAGCATTAACTGGGGCCCAAAGGAGTCAACAAGAAGATTTAAAACATTCTTCTTTGGAAACATTTCATTAACTTTTCTAGGCAAGCATTGTCAGAATCTGTGCAGCCATTCAGTGGGGTCAAATATTAATTATGAATGCATTACAACTATTGAAATTTTTTAAAGGAATTTTTGCCGCAATCACTTTTTTTTCAGCATTAGTTCTAAGCAACAGGTACCCAAGGCACCTAGTTACAAGACACTTAGAAATAACCCTAACATGGGATTTCAATATACTATTTATGAAGAATCCGATCAGAAACCTAAAGTTAAAAGAAAATTATTTCTACATAGAAATGAAACTTAATCTAAGAATACACGCTTTTTTCTTTATAAGAATAGTGTACTTTGGATGAGGGTCGAGTATTCTTAAGAAAGTGCCAAAATTGAGGGTGAAATATTCTTAACGTATTCTTATTTTTTTAGACTTGACTTTTTTACAAACATGAAAAATTATCAATTTGAGAGTTTTGAACTTTTGAGTGAACATTTGGGTTAAAATTACATTCCTTCCTCAAAGCTTCAATTTATCTCTAACAAAGGAAGCAGTTTTTTCTGTTGACCAAATACAAAATGACTGTATTCTTATTAAATTCTGTGAAATTCACCCTAGAGGGTATTCTTACGATTTGGCCAATTTTCACCCTGATATTCTTATAGAAGATATTCTTATTAAAAAAAAGCGTGTAGTTATCTTGAAAAGCATTTGAAAATTCATATTGAAGTTGTCGACAGTGATTCAATCCCAGGATATTGACATTCAAGGTCAATTTTTACCTAATAGGTGCCAGAAAAATCTAACTTTCTACTGAAATAACATTACTGTTGACAACTTTGAATCTTTTTCTTTGAATATTGCTTTTCAAGATAGCTAAGCCTGGATTAAAAATTTCATTTTTCATGCAAAAGTCCCATTCAAGACTTTCATCCAATCAGAATTAGCACAACACATAAGAGAAGGTCAAAGTAGGAAGCCAGAGTAAGAAACACCACCTTTTTTGCTGAGTGAAGCCGGGAGGGGGGGGGTCCGAAAAATGGACCCTATATGGGACTCAAGTTTCGAGAAATTTCGCCAAAAATATATTCAGCATTACACCCTTCCCTTTATTTGCAAAACAAATATGCGCACATCATTTTGTTGCTTTTCACTGTGTGGTTGAGGTAAACGAACTTCTCCAGCAAATTAAGACACATCCAAATTTACTGTAATTTTTTATCACTGTTCCCACTTATCAAATCATATCACTTCATACATCGAAAGAAGAGTATTGGAGTGTAGATCATTGGAGTGGCTGTGTCATAATTAATTTTTTTACCCCAAAATAGATATAGGCAAAAACCAAGAAATGCTGACGTCAGCAAAACTTGTTTTTTGAATAACTCCAGTTTGACTGGTGGTATAAACATGGAATTAGGACCAAAGTTGCACATCATTAAAAGGATCATTTTTGCATAACTCCAGTTTGACTGGTGGTATAAACATGGAATTAGGACCAAAGTTGCACATCATATTAAAAGGATCATTTTTGCATAATTTTTTTTTTCAAATCTTGCTGACGTCAGTGGAAATCAGCAAAATACAAAATTTTGCAATTAAGTGCTGAAAAGTAAAAGGTAAATTTGAAAAATTTGGACATGCCTTAAATTGCCCAAGTGTTTATACTTAAGGAAAGTTGGATTTTTTAGGTTATCTTGAGTTCTGTCAAACAAAATCCTCTTAAATTTTAGGTAGTATGTTCTTTCTTTTCTCCATTCATAATATTACAGTCCATCACAAAGTTCAATATTACTAAAGCGCTTCAAAACACCAGCTTTTTGAAATTTTTGTCTTGTTTACCCAATGGCTGAATCCCGCACAGGCTAGGGGGACTGGGGGACTAGAATCACCACTACGGGCACTTTGGCTGACCAAATAATTCTTCATCAGACGGAAGAATGGATGTGCGTTTTGTGAGTTCAGAGATAAGAAAATAGACGAGGCTAAAGGAGGGGAACGTTTTTGTTTGAAGTATTATTTCATAATTTCTTAAGTTTTATTTTTCACGAATGGAAAATTGATTTTTTGTATTTTTGAACTAGGAAAACAATAATGTAATATATTTCACTAGCCGGTACCCGGCGTCGCACGTCGGTTAAGCTGTAGCTGAACGCACTAAAAGTCCTTTGGATGTTGAAGCTGGCTTAAAAAAGCGATCAAAAAAAAAAAGAAGAAGAAATCTCTACAACGTTTAACTCTAACCTTCCCCGGGTGTCTTATCTTTTAAGCATATTTGGATCGTGTACTGCCCCCCCGTGACATAATTTTTTGTTTAAGTCAAAAGTTATCAGAAAGAGCATCGTTAACTGTACCAGTGTCGTTTGAAACGACTCTGCAGGTAGTTATTTTTCTCGCTTCGCTCGCGTTAAATATGCCGTCCAGTTTAAATGACAATTTTTCAGGAAAAAGTGGGAAGGTCACAAAGAATAGTGCAACTCTTTGTTTTTTATCAGATCGAAAAAAAATAAGACAATTTAAAGTTGCTTTTTCAAACCCTTGGCATAATTTTCCGAATTTAAACATAAAAAATGACAGACTAAACGACGACTTGAATATTTTTATAAGAAGAAAGAAGTGAACTAATTTCTTCTCTTAATTGCTTGATATCGCCCTTTGAATGCTATGTTGTTGTCCACAAACTTTTTGATTTTTATGTTTTGATTTACTTTTGAAATATTCTTTTCTATGAAATGAAATTGTTTTGTTTTGAAAAGAATTCGAATATAATGTCATTTATAAATACGATCGTTAAATACATTCTAAAACATTTAAAACAAAAGAAGAGAGAAAAAGACAACTCTGGGCAGAAATTAAAATTGCTAAAATGTAGATGGGCCTTAAATTTCAAAACAAAGGCTGAATAAAGTCTAAACTAAGCTCTATCCGATCTTTTGCAAATGGCGCGAATCCAATGGAACAAATTTGTGGAGCAAGAGACTAAAAGTCATAATTTTAAAACACAAACAAAGCGAAAACGAAAGTGGTGACACACAGACACACAAAGCACCGCTATTAATATATAGATTTGATTGTCAGAAAATCAGCAGAAAAGTAAAAAAACTTTCCCCGATGCAATTTTACAATTTTCAAACACCTCTGACATCTTGACCTTATAAAGACAACATATTTTGCTGACATACAGTCAGTTCAATGCAAAATCTCGTATTACCATATTTGGAAGAAACCATTGCGTAATGTTATATAAATGTACTACATCACATATAATGCGCATGTGTAAAATTAAACCACAAGCGATTATTACACGCAATGATATACCACAAAATGAAGACGTAGGGGTGGACACTCTTAACGGTCGGGGATGTGGAGGTATCTTATAAGAAACATTTTTTATAGGAATATCAATTTTTTATAAGAAACACTTCTTATAAATATTGATGTTTTATAAGAAACATTTTTTATAAGAATATCGATCTTCCCAGTTAGGGTTAGGGTTGGAGCCAGAAACAATAGCATAATTATACTAATTATGTTATTAATGATGTAATCTTTACTATACGAGATTTTTCCTTGACCGCCCTCCATAGCATTTCATTGCTGAAAAAATTGCTTTTTAATGCAATAATTGCTGTTTTTATTTTAAATATCCATCTGATGATATTACCATTCTTTAGCATAAGATTTTGGTTTCCTCTCCACTAAGATTCCTTTGCCACTTTTCTAGCAAAAAAAGGCCAGGACTTTGGGTAGATGAAAAAAAGTTTCACCATTTTGTGAGTAAACACAAGATTTTCCGTACCTTTAGAAAAGAACCTTTTCCAATCTCATGCTGGTTATCCCAGGAGCGGAAAGATTCCTGAAAAGTGACAAGAATCTTAGTCCGAAGATGGGAATCTTATAAAACAACAGTATATACCACCCTAATATTTTCCCAAAAGAATATCCGTATTAAAACTTAGAAGCTGAAAACCCGCATTTGCCTTAAAGCCTCCTGCAACTCAAATACATAAATAGCGGATAAATAGAAATAAAGTTTGAATCATTTCCCAGTCAGGGGAGATATAACCTAGCAAGAGGTTAACTTTTAAGGTCTTTTAACATTGTCAGACTGTACTAAAATATAGCTTTACCTTCATTTTGGTCATCAGTGCCAAATATTTGTGTTAATTCTCTCGTTGAAAACTTCTCATGAACCGTTGGTTTTTCTCGAAGAACGACAGCACTGACCAAAGCTGAAAAGGAAATGGAAGCTCAAGAAAAATGGCGGCAAATAAATCATGATTTTTTCTTTTCTTGCTACACAACAGAGTCGATAAATAATTCTTTCCGCCCGAATTGCATAAGACTAGTAAACTAGTCGTTGAAAACAGACCCATATACAAAAAAGCAAGCTGCAAATAAAAAGAATCAAAGGGGTGAAGTTGCGTCTCTTTTCTGAATTTCAACGACTAGAAGCTACTTCCCTCAAAAAACGTTGTTTAATTTTACAACTTTTTTTAGGTTTTTGAGAATCCATCCAACTTTTTAGTTCGAGAGCTGTCGGCCTTTTTATTAGGTCATAAGCCTCAGAATTTCAACCATCCTCAACGTGTTCGCCGTATCGAAAACTGTCAAAACAGGTCAAAAAAGTTTTGTCAGATCGAACACTAGCGGTCTCTTTGATCTCCACGAGCCCAAAAAAGAGGTCAAAAAAGGGCTTAAATTTAGGTCATGAGCCTCATGGCTAAAATTTTACAGGTGATTAGTACAACCCTTAAGGACAATGAAAATCGAAAATCTAACCAAAAAATCCGGTTTCTTGACCTGGTCAGATGCCCAAAAAAGAAGTCAAAAAAGGGCCTAAATTTAGGTCATGAGCCTCATGGCTGAAATTTTACAGGTGATAAGTACAGCCCTTAAGGACAATGAAAATCGAAAATCTAACCAAAAAATCCGGTTCCTTGACCTGGTCAGATGCCCCTGAAGTTGATAAATTTGAGAATTTTCGGGGGGTCGAAAATGACCCCCTCTTAGACGAAACTTTCTATAGCGTTTGATCTACACAATATTTAGCGATGAGATTTGGACAGTGTGTTCATAATATCCAATTACACTTTGTGGGAAATTTATGTCATTATTTGATGACGTCATCAATTACTCAAAATGGCCAAAATTTTAAATTTTTCTTACTTTTTACTCATTTTAATTCAATTTTTTTTATATATCTGATGCTCCCTTTTTCATTCTCCAGTGTGTCCATAACATCCAATCACATTTTGGGGAAAATTAATGTCATTTTCGATGACGTCATTGTGTCGTAATGACGTCATCGGCTGCTCATCAGTTGCTCAAAATGGCCAAAAGGGGAGTCATTTTAAGTTCACCTTACTTTTTACTCATTTTTTCATAACAGATACTACTTTTTCGTTTTCAAGTGTGTCCATAAAATCCAATTAAACTTTGTGGGAAATTTATGTCATTATTTGATGACGTCATTATGTCGTAATGTCATCATCAGTTGCTCAAAATGGCAAAAAGGGGAGTCATTTTAAGTTCATCTTATTTTTTACTCTTTTTCACCACTTTTTCGTTTTCAAGTGTGTCCATAACATTCAATTAAACTTTGTGAGAAATTTATGTCATTATTTGATGACGTCATTGTGTCGTAATGTCGTCATCAGTTGCTCAAAATGGCCAAAATTTTAAGTTTTTCTTACTTTTTACTCATTTAATTCAATTTTTCTATATATCAGATGCTACCCTTTTCTTTCTCCAGTGTGTCCATAACATCCAATTACTTTTGGGGAAAATTTATGTCATTTTCGATGACGTTATTGTGTCGTAATGACGTCATTAGCTGCTCATCAGTTGCTCAAAATGGCCGAAAGGGGAGTCAATTTAAAATAATCTTACTTTTTACTCATTTTTTCATAACAGATACCACTTTTTCATTCTCAAGTGTTTCCATAACATCCCATTACACTTTGTAGGAGATTTATGTCATTATTTAATGACGTCATTGTGTTGTAATGACATCATCAATTGCTCAAAATAGCCAAAATGGGGACTTCTTTTAAGTTTTTCTTACTTTTACTTATTTTATCTTTTCCATTCTCCTGAAATCTTTGAAATGATAAATAACAGATTGTTTGCATCGTTAGATACGGATTCTTTACGGAACAGATCATCAATTAAAGTTTTAGAATTTCACGGGTTAAGACCTATGATCGTGAGAGCTTCTTATCATTAAGGTATCTGTAAATCTTAGTCGTACAATGAAACAATTTATTATGATGTGCTAAAAATTAGACTTCGAAAATTGAAATATCAGACTCGAAGCCATTCCCTTAGCTCGCATTTTTGTGATTCCAATAGCGCTCACGATTGTACCAACGTCTGTCGTTAATAAGTGCTCTAAATTAAGATTACTTTAATTTACTTCAATTCGAGGCCCGAAGGGCGATTAAGAAATCTCTTAGGTTGGAAAATAAAGCCACAAATTTCAAATCTAAAGCGCGTGACCCGCGTGACCCGCGTGGAATTCAGACAAACGCTGGGTTCATCCCGACAAACTACAGCGTAGATCTTAAGGCGATCCAATGGCGATATAATGATGATCTGTCATCACAGTGTAAAATTCATACACCGTGATATTCACGGCAAGTTCTTCTAGTTACATTAAGATATAAAAGGTGTATTGTGGGAGTTTAACAACCCTGTCTAACAGTCCCGGTGGAACATTTTCAAAAAGGGGGAATAAAAAGTTCTCTATCGAAAGCCCGACAAGGATAGAAATTTTATTATTCTCAGCTAAATCCGTTGGGGATGGTTTTGGAGACGAATTTTTACATTGACTTTCGAATGAGGTTATATTCAAAAGTCAAATAACTGGTAAAACTTTGTTTGATCGTCAATTTTTAAGTTCCTCTGGAACCCTGTGTATTGAACAAATTTGTCCAATTTGTCTCTCCAAATCCATATAACTTAACTAAAACAGCAGTTTCAATGTAATTTTACTATAAATCCTCGATTTGATGATTTTCTTTTAGCCTTATTTGCGATTTTCACAAATTTGGGCGTCATTTACGGCATAATCAGCGCAATGATATCAACTCATAGATTGGCGTACGTCTATAATTAAAAAGCTATATACTATAGTTAGGCATTGGGTAAAATGTTGTGGGTTCCGTAAATTTAGAGTCACTCCATTAGTTACTCCACGATGACTTGAAAAATGCTGTAACCCAGAGATGTATTACACCAATCCTAGTCTCATTTTCAAAACGCTCCCATTATTTACCTTAAGTGGAGAAATTTTCATGGAAAGGAATTTTCACGAAATTTAATTTCGCGGTTCACAGCTCAAAATTCGGAATTTTCGCGTAAATTAATTTCACGGTTAAGATAATTTTTGTTTACAATATGGCCTATTTTCTCGTTAAAAGACCAAATTTAGAGGTGATTTTTAAATCTTGAGGATATTAGTGTTCGGCGGAATTTCATAACGTGGATTTGTCAAAAAACCACGAAATTAAATTCTGCAAAAATTTCTTCACTTAAGTAGAGGTTCTGCATAAGGAAAGATTTCAATATCAAAGAAAAGAAACAGGTAAGAGAAAACAAAATACTGAATCACTGATTCAAAACTCGTCTGGCGTGTAAGAGGAAACCCAGAGTACCACTTCGTCTTTCAAACAGCCCAAAGAGATAACAGGAGAATGAAAAAGGGGTATCTACCAAATAAAATAGGTAAAAGTAAGAAAAACTTAAAAATGAGTCCCCTTTTGGCCATTTGGAGCAACTGATGAGCGACTGACGAACAACTGATGACATCATATTAACACAATTACGTCATAAAAAATGACATAAATTTTCCCCAAAGTGTAATTGGATGTTATGGACACACTGGAGAATGAAAAGGGGAGCATCTGATATATAGAAAAATTGAATTAAAATGAGTAAAAAGTAAGAAAAACTAAAGATTTTGGCTATTTTGAGCAACTGATGATGACATTACGACACAATGACGTCATCAAATAATGACATAAATTTCCCACAAAGTTTAATTGGATGTTATGGACACACTTGAAAACGAAAAAGTGGTATCTGTTATGGAAAAATGAGTAAAAAGTAAGATGAACTTAAAATGACACCCCTTTTGGCCATTTTGAGCAACTGATGAGCAGCCGATGACGTCATTACGACACAATGACGTCAATGACATAAATTTTCCCCAAAGTGTAATTTTATGTTATGGACACACTGGAGAATGAAAAAGAGGGCATCTGATATATAAAAAAATTGAATTAAAATGAGTAAAAAGTAAGAAAAACTTAAAATTATGGCGATTTTGAGCAACTGATGACGTCATTACGACACAATGACGTCATCAAATAATGACATAAATTTCCCACAAAATGTGATTGGATGTTATGGACACACTGGAGAATGAAAAAGGGAGCATCAGATATATAAAAAAAATTGAATTAAAATGAGTAAAAAGTAAGAAAAATTTAAAATTTTGGCCATTTTGAGTAATTGATGACGTCATCAAATAATGACATAAATTTCCCACAAAGTGTAATTGGATGTTATGGACACACTGTCCAAATCTCATCGCTAAATATTGAGTAGATCAAACGCTATAGAAAGTTTCGTCTAAGAGGGGGTCATTTTCGACCCCCCGAAAATTCTCAAATTTTTCAACTTCAGGGGCATCTGACCAGGTCAAGGAACCGATTTTTTTGGTTAGATTTTCGATTTTCATTGTCCTTAAGGGTTGTACTTATCACCTGTAAAATTTCAGCCATGAGGCTCATGACCTAAATTTAGCCCCTTTTTTGACTTCTTTTTGGGGAATCTGACCAGGTCAAGAAACCGGATTTTTTGGTTAGATTTTCGATTTTCATTGTCCTTAAGGGTTGTACTAATCACCTGTAAAATTTTAGCCATGAGGCTCATGACCTAAATTTAAGCCCTTTTTTGACCTATTTTTTGGGCTCGTGGAGATCAAAGAGACCGCTAGTGTTCGATCTGACAAAACTTTTTTGACAGTTTTCGATACGGCGAACACGTTGAGGATGGTTAAAATTCTGAGGCTTATGACCTAATAAAAAGGCCGACAGCTCTCGAACTTGACTAAATGATATTTCATAGTAACATTAAACATGGGAACATATAAATAATATAATAATTCTAAAAACGCAATAAACAGAAAGAAAAATAAATGCAATCCCGCACGGGTTCTCCTTACGATTTTAGGTGAAGAAAAAAAGGCGTTGGAAGTAGCTTCTAGTCGGTTATTTTCCTTTTCTCTCACGCGCGCTGAATATTTAATTAGTGTTTACATTATTTGATTGACAGTTTTATTATAAGGTTATAAGTAATAACCGACTAGTTTACTAGTCTAGAATTGCATCGGATTTGTTTTTTTGGAAAGTTACTTGTACGCAACCTCGTCCCCGTGTATTCCAGGCTTTATTTACGTAACTGATTGACGCCAGAGAATCTAGCGCTATCAGTAAGCAATAAAAAAGCTGATAATACACAGGGAACGAGGTTGACTTGTACGGCCAACCCATCGAGTTTCAAGCCCGAAAAGGGCTAGAGGCGAAACTTTATTAACCCTTTTCAGGCATGAGAAATTGAAGCCACTTATTTCCCATCCAAAACTAGACTATGCTATAGTCTAAGACAAATCACTATCTAAGAAATAAGCCCAAAGCCGAAGAAAATTCGCAAACGGGCTTCGTTGCCGAAAAGAGTTTACAGCCGGTAGAGTTTGCTAGTCTTCTTCGAAAATCTACTCTCTAAAACGCGCATAGAACGCGCCGTAATCATGACGACGGATTGTATCTAGCGGTTCCTTTGTTTTAGAGGACTACATCTTTAGAAATCTAGCGATAGATTTTAGTTTAAATCCAGCGTTTGTGTAAAAGCTAAGCGCGGGCGTTCTGGATGGGAAATAAGTGGTTTCATTTCCCATGCAGGAGTCTCGCCTCCAGCCCTTCGGCGTTTGGGTTTGAAACTCAATTGGCCAACCTCGTCCCAGTGTGTATCCAGTATATCACAGGCTTACGAAACTCCCTGGATGGGGCAAATCTTGAGGCTTAAATTTTGTTTGTTTGAGAGAGGTTTTAAAAGATTCCTCTTTGACCCCTTTCATCGGGGGCTTCAAATTCAATACTTTATTTACGTTACTCATGGCATGGACGCTACTCCCGAAAGGAGGGGGCACTCAAGGTAAGCTTGGTCTTTAAGGGTGCGATGAGGATTAAGCCACTATTTTCCTGTGTGCCGCTACACCCGCTTGGTTAAAAGGAAAAGGCTATCTACGTCTAGGGTTTCTCATTAGCCTCAGCCTCTTCGGCGAAAACTCAACGGACGAGAGAGTTTCACTATCAGAACAAGTCCAGAGATTTCACGTATTCTTACCTAAGCAGCACAGAAGGAAAATCAATTTCCCGACCACCATTTTGGATAAAAAATACTTTCCCAGATAGTATTGAAAAAATGTCAAACTTCTTTCTGTGATTTTTTAATGTCTCCTGTGCAACCAATCGGTGTGATTACCTAAAAAGACTTTCAATAGTTTTAGCAGTTAGTTGGTCTGTATTCGAAAATCGTATAAGTTTACTTTCAAGTCGTTTTCAAAACGTTAGAAAGATGTACACAATTTCAAACCGGGTGAAACGTAATAGATTTTTCTTTGTAAAAGCTAAAGTTTTAAGAAGCAGGTTAAATATTTTTCCTCGTGAATTTTAGTGCATGGGTTTCAAATTAAAAATTTATTTACAATTAGCAAAATTTTTTATGACCCTTTAAGCCTGAGTTGCTAGGGACAGTTTCAAGACAATACTTTCAATCAAAGAGTTTGTTTTAACACTGAAGTTTAACTTCCTAATGCTTTTTACCATAATCAGACCATAGAAATATTTCTATTGGAGACGGTTGAAAGTAAAAAGGAAGAGACTTCACACCTTCATTATCTTACGATACCGGTTTTGGCCTTGATTTGTTTCGCTAAGATTTATCTATCAAAAATGCTTGATTAGAAAAATTTACCATCGCACGGTGGCCTGCATGCACTTAAAAATAAATCTTGAAAATAAATTTCAACTAATGTGCCCTAGAAAGTAACATTTAAAAAGTATTAAATAATGAAATTTCATCCACAAGTTTCGACCTCCTCCCTGGAGTTTTAAAGCAGTAAAAATATATCAGTTTTAAATCTCATTTAGGACGCTCTAATCATAATACAAAGTATTAAAGCAAAAAATGTAAAACTTAGAATTTTCCGGTGGCTAAGTAAAAAAATATTGTATGACTTTTCAGCTGTTAGAGTAAGATATATCAAAAAATCAAAATTCGTTTCATAATAAAAGCTTTTCGGCAAATAAATCTTGATTTTGAATTTAAAACTATGGCGAATAGATTTGACAGTAAGATATATATCAAGACTAGCCCAACATACAATCAGCAACTTCCCCTGGCTTGAATCCCATTTAATCTGACCTTCTGATATATAAATCAAGCACATATCTATTTACAAAACCCCTTAGAGATACAACTAGATAGATTTAACTGGAACTCTGACATTGTTGAAGTTGGAAATCAAAAATAATTTATCTTGCCTCTATACTCTTTTAACATGCATTAATCGACCATTTTGCCCTAATTACCTGACCCTAAAAAAGGAACTGTGATTCAAATTTATATGAAAAGCAGATGTCTCAAGAATACTATGCTAAATAAAAATACAAATAAAATTCAAGAAAAGTTTTGAAAGATTTTTATAATAATATCTTGACAATAATAAAAAGTCAAAGAAGATTCTACTTTCAGTTTAAGTTGAAAAGCCAGTATTTTATAAGTACAGTATGTGGCCCCCAAAACGGCGATCAAATTTGAAACTTCTCTCAAATCTAGAGGAAAAGAGATTTTACAAAAATTTTTGCTGTATGAAAACCTTTAACATCTCTACTTTATTTCCCAGAAGTTCTTTTTCAAAATTTTCAATTTCAACAATATTTTTCAATCGCTTAAAGATAGGTAGCTTTTTTCTAATGGCCCCCAAAACAGAGGTTTGAAATTTTAGCGATTTCTCGAGATATCTTTAAGATATGAATACAAAATTTTGACCATAGTTTTGAAATATGATTTAGAGGGTTTTGGGCATAAATCTATTTGATAAAATTTTTACAGTATACCCCTGGTTGTCAAAATGCAGGTTTGGGCCCCCAAAACGGAGGTGTAGCAAAAATCAAATTATTAAGCCCGGTGGTAAAAGGGGGAAAAACTATGAACATATTTGTGTTTTCCCTTAAATTTACGACCCGATGGATGTAAAATTTATGATTTTTATGAAATATTTCAAGATTTTCAATATTGCAAAGTCCAAACTGAAAATTTAAAAATTTTCAAAATGACAATTTTGATTTAACAACGTCTTAATCAAGTTTTTGAAAACAAATCTCTTTTGAAAATAGTTCCATTCATGTATGGAATAAGCTGTGAAAATTTTAGAAAAAAAGCTTAACTGAAACTGAAAATATTAAGCTTTAAAGATATTTTTCTCCTATATTTTGCAAAAAAATGACAGAATTTGCCGTTTTTGCTGATTCAGCAAAAAATTTTATATATAATGTTAATTTTTTGTTTTAAATTATTAACTCAACGTGATAGGAATAAAATTCCAAGATTTTTTGCTTTTTCTCATATTTAGAATTTTCGGTTTTGTCAATGCTGATTCTAGGGCTCCAAAATACTGGTTGACCTTTAAGATGCTATATCTTTTACCCAGCCTCTAAAGTCACAGATGTATTTGCATTTTCTGAACGGCATTAGGTGTAGAAAGTTTCCTATACCCCGTTTTCATAACTTACTTTCAATATCCAAGGAGCTAGAGTGAGCTATATGCAATTTTTATCCAATTTTGGTGTTAAAATATTTCCTTTAGACGCAAATATGTTATTTTGAATCCGTCTCAAACCAGCAAAAACATGCTTATTTTTAAGTATAACCATCATTCTTTCAAATTAAAAAAAATCGTTTAATTCTGATAAATCTACAAGTCAGAATCTTCATTTTAATGAAAACCATCGTTTTGGGGGCCGTCTCCGTTTTGGGGGCCATATACTGTATTGATTAATAAGGTGTTTTTGAATAGAAAAGCCATTAGACGAATATGTGTTTGCATGGGACAAACGGAGATGAAAATAGTAACCAGTGAGGTATCTTGGGCTGTATACATTCAATAACAAATAACCCCAATTCGAATCCAAAGCCTATCTCAAAATTAAAAAAATTCTTTGATGGTTGCGAGGAACAGATATTAAAAAAGGTAAAAATATTAGTAAGAAAATAAAAACTGCATAGGAATCCTGTTTTACATTTCCTCAACGTTCGATGATAGCAATATTCTTTGTCCTCTCTACCCAGCTGGCACACAACGTTGTTTCGACGTTCATTTAACGTTATATGGACGTTGTGAACGTTAGATAAACGTTGAAACAACGTTGTGTGCCAGAATGATCGGGAAAATCAGAAAGAAATGTAGTTTAAGAATTGAATACTCCCTTCAAAAAACTAGACCATCTCGACCCTCTTTGTCAGTACTGACATATACGTACGACCACCTAACCGACTGTGCTAGAACCTGGATAAGAGAAAACCACATACATTTTAACATTCTATCAAAACCCATCATTTCATGATCTAAACATTTGAAAATCAATACCGTAGGATCACAGAACTTTTGTCATTCACTGGGGAACTCTCCTATTGCCACTTTTACACCCTACAGTAACGTGGGATACTATTATTAATTTTTGATTTAAACTACAGTATGAAATTTATATTATATAAAAAATAAAAGAAAAACTGGGTCACGCAATCATGCAAAGTTGGGCACCTTTTCATCAAGTTTGGAGTGCTAACATCTTACTATGGCAACAAAAGTTTTCGATGGTTCCAATGATAATTAGATTGGAATGTTCGTGCAAAAGAAATATCACAGGCCCGGCGGAAGTGGGGAGACTGGTGAGATTTTAGCCGGGGAGCAAATGAGATTTTTTCTCAAATTCAGCCTTCAGCCTCCCCACTTTTACGGTTGTTCCGCCCGGTTTGAATCAGCCATTCTACCCAGCTTGTTTACAACGTTATTTCAATGATCATCTTTCTCTATGAATATTACGGATGTCGAATGGACGTTGCTAAACGTCTCTTTATAAGAACGTCCAAAAGTTTATTAGAAGCCTTCGAATTTTCTAAACTTTTTGAGTTTCAAACGTAAATGTGCTCTTGAAATGTTCCTATTTCCTCCATGCTTCTAAGTATTTTAGTGTAATTTCTTAAGAAATTGGGTGTTTTAGAGTCCATAAAGTCTTAAAATGTTATTAACTTATTCTTGATATTTTGACCCCATCGAAGGCTTATGTTCTTTCATAGTTTGTTCTAATAAAAAACGTGAACATGGACGTTTTGTAAAGTAGAAGTCAAGTTTATCAACCCAGTGATATACATACATGTAAGTTATCCGTGGTTTATATGTATCACACAATCTACGTTTAGCCACGTTTTGGCAAGGCCTAGAGGTTGTATTTCAGTTTAAAACCTTCAGTATCGAGAAACGACATTTTTACTGTGAAGTTTTACTACAAACTTTTAAAATAATATCTCATAAATCATAAGTTAAAGTTAATAAAATAGATATACAGCAGTACAAAAAAATTAAACTAATGAAGCAAAAAAGTACAAGGTAGAAAAAAAATATTTTAAGGCCAGGGCAAACCAGTCCAACATTTCATCCAACATGATTTTCCAATGTTGGATGAAATGTTTGATGGAAAATATGCGTTGGATGAAGCGAAAACCAAGGCCGGGGCAAACCGATCCAACATTTCATCCGACATGACCTGGAAAAAAATTAAAATTCAAAAAATAAAGAAAAAAAGTACCACCAAACCAATCCAACACGAAAAATTACACAACAAAATGAGAGAGCTTCTTTGATCTCGCCGAAAATGTTGGATGAAATGTTTGATGGCGATCAAACTTCATCCAACACCATCCAACACGATTTTTTTCTTCTTTTTTTGAACTTTCATCTTTTTCCAAAAATTTGAATTGACCCAAACCGGTCCAACATTTCATCCAACATCAGAAAAAAGGCATGTTGAATGAAATGTTGGATCGGTTTGCCCTGGCCTTTAGACGTTGAAATATGTTTTACAAAATAATCTTCTATAGAATAAAACGTAGACTAATAACTTAATAGATACTTTACAAAATTTACCAAATAAGTTGACTTGAAATGCCTAAAAAAATGTTATAACCATCCTCGTCATTTTTGATATTCCCATCCGATATGATTCTTTTAAATATTCCCATATCCTTTTTCTTATTCCCTCTAGTTTACCTGGCTGGTACAGAATGTTTGAACAGTACCTATCTGACGTCCGAAACGTCCATAGAACGTTAGAAAAACGTTGAAATAACGTTGTGTGCCAGCTGGTAATGTAAGTGTGATAAATATCCTTTCTAAATGTTCTGTATACATCCTTGTCATCCTTCCTTCAATATTAATACATGAAATAGTAGCATCCCAATACTACAATCCAATAATTTAAATTGAAAATATAAATCCAAATGAAGTTACTCAAATTGTCTTTAAGGGAGTAATGAATTTTACATCATCTTTGGAGCGTTCGGAAAGAACAATGTCTTAGGATAACGATCAATAACCACGTCCCGAATTTTTTAAAAAATGTGCTTTTATCTATCGTCATCTTGTCAACCGCAAAGAAGTGCGTGTTGTTTCAAAGTTCATTTAACGTTAAAAGACGTTAGGAACGTTTGATATACCTTGTTTGAACGTTTCGCGCTGTCTGGAAATCTACTTTATCATCCGACCTCTTATTCCTTCAATGATCTTCATCACTAAACTGTTCAGACATGTCCGGTGGTCCAGAACGGCCCGGTAATAACCCAGTATTAATCATTTGCTGTAAATAATTTCTCAACCCGTCTGGTGTATCCGTATTGAAATCCGGTAATGCTTCACCATAATCACCGGAAGGGGGCCTTTCCGCTTCCTTTGTTACAGTAAAAATCGGGCCACTCCGTAAAGAATCATTGATATTCCGGATGTTTTGATTCTCATCTGCTTCTTCCTCTTCTTCTTCATCTTCATTTATCACGCATGATTGAAGGGCGTTCGGTACCAATAAATGTTTTGAAGGCGATCGGCTGCTACCGACACTGACGGGAGAGCCACCTCGTCCACCCAATAAACCATGGGCGTGACCGCCCACTCCAAATGAACTGAACCGACGGATGGCACCTCTAGCACTGACGTTAACCTAGAGAAAACGAAATTCAAATGTTATTTAGAGGCGAATGAAACATTTATATAAGGGCGACAACACTGAAAGTGTTACAATGCTTGGTCAGGAGTCTGAGATCAAATTAGGCACAATAAATGGAATCAGATAAGTTTAGCCAAAAGGTTTAAAAAAGGTACCTTTTCTTTGTGTTTCTTCAAGAACGTCTTCAAGTTGCCAAGGTTGATTTTACTTTGTTTGGATTGCCAGTTGGACTGAAAAAATAAAAGATTTTTGAAAAAAGTGAATCTCAGCAAGATTCTAACAGGCTGAAAAGTCCATGCCTCGAATATCTGTGCTACCGAACATGAACAACCAGGTTGGGTTTTGAGGGAATTGGTAATGAATACAAGGAAATGACGTCAAAATTATTTGGACCAATGCAAAGACTTCAGGCATTTTGACGTAAATCCTTCCTGGTAAACTCGAAGCCGAATCTCCCCACGTTTTGAAGGATGATAGGAATATATTCATGAAATGTACCATTGCAGTGTCTTCTGACATTACATCATGGATCCAATAGCTGATTTGTAAAATCAGTCACTTGCAACCAATCAGCTGTCGGGTCCTTGGAAGACATCACAACAGGTGCATATCATAGATAGAGGGATAGGGAGCCTTAGATCCTCTTTATAAAAACTAAAGTCTGGTTCGGTAATAACTAGCCAGAAAACTCACATTTATCCAAGGATGTTGCAAGCAGCGACCAACATTTCCCCTTTTCCTGAAAATAGAAGCATAACCAAATTTTTAACGTTAGTTAGCCTATTGTAAACCACAGTTATTAGCACGAAGAATTATAAACTCTTTAGAGAATATCAACAGACTAAAGCCATTCAAATTGACTTGAATACTTAAAGGAAAGCGAAATTTGATGGATGATTTTCGAGCTTTTCTCTACAAATATAGAAATCTGTAGGATATAAAAAAACCTTAGTGGCATTGTATTGCTGTCAATTTTCTATAATTCGAACAAAAATATGTGGGAAATAGTATAAAATGTGTGTAATTTGAAACTTTCTCTAATTCGAATAAAATTCTTGGTCCCTAGAGCATCGAATAAGAAAGAGACTGCACTTACTTAGGATTCGAGACAAGCAGTTTATCGATGAAGGATTTCGCATCATTGGTGATTTGACCGAACGCTTGGTCATCATATTCGTATTCACCACAGGAAACATTCATCAATGTATCGTTGTCATCATCTCCAATGAATGGTGAAATACCCGACAATCTGAATAGAGAGTAAAGGAAAAAATGTTCTGTTTAAAAATGATTACAGTCCAGTCTCAAAAACATAAACTCACTATCTATGTCGGTGAATATCCGACAATCTGAAAAAAAATAATTTGGTTAAAAATGATTACAGTCAAGTGTCCATAACTCGAACGTCTAGGGGATAAAGCAAGCGATTGAGTTGTAAAGATAGCTAATCCAGATGGCACATAAAGCTATTCCTAAAGTTAACCTAACGTTTTATGAACGTTAGATTAGCGTTGAAACAACGTTGTGTGTCTGCTGGGAAGGTGGTTGTCATTGAATCAGGCACTCGACAATGCGGAGTTGTAGGAGGAAAGGAGAGTTGATAATTTAGAACATTTATAGTTTAGCCTCCATACAGAATAGCCATAACTTTTCATATAAAATTTACGGGAAACGCATATTTGGACTTTGTACCCAATGTTGCACGCAAGCACTTAAGCTAAAGTCTCGCAAAAGTTTGCAAAAAACGTCACATATCTTTGAAATTCAGTATGTGAATAGAGCCGAAAATAATACAACTTTTTATGTTATTAGATACTGTTTTAGAGCTTTAGAGCTAGCCTGTCATAAGTCGACTGTTCAATTTCTTAAAAAAACAGGAAAAATATTTTCATCGTGACATCTTGCGTCGTAAAAGATTGCAGTCTTTTGGTAAGTTTTAGCTCTTCTCCTTAAACAGTTAAAAGATTTTAGATTTCGCTGAATAATTTTAACTAAAACACGAAAGCTTATTAAAATACTTACAGAATGTACGTAATAACACCAACACTCCTAAAAAGATAAAATATTTGGATATTTGTTAATTCGGCGTTGCTAAGGGGTATCTGAGATTTGCCCGAATGGGATTTCTTATTTACCTAGATAGATGCGTAAAATTTGAAAGAAAAGTTTACGTGAATGTGTGAAATTTAGATGAAGTTTCAGACAATAAGCAGGTTTATCAGGTTTAGAAAGGGTCGAACCAGCATAAATTTATCAATCAATCAAGAAGGTCTTAAATGTTTCTGCTCTTCGAAATTCGGGGTACGAGAAATATTTACCATAAATCGCTATTCAGGGAAACAGGATCGAATGACAAAATTTCCGGTGCTAAAAGAAAAGAACATAATAAAGCTTAACATATGTGAATTTATTTACGGCATCCGAAAGATAATAGCCTTTGCTATCGTTCTGTAAATTAACAATTTGAAATTCTTGTTCTCGCGTGCAATAAAAATGGTAGACATTTTCAAACTAATCACACGTCGTTCTAACTCTCTTGTATATTGTATGTGGGAAAAATGGAAACATTTTCAAGATTATTATTTGGAGAGAAAAAGCTCAAGCAATCTAGTGCATCAATGATCACAACTGAAACACCAAGACTCAGACCAAGGAAGAGCAACAAGAAGAAGACCTCAGATGAGATCGACTTGGACATAAGTCAGGATATGCCAATCATTGCAGTTCCAAGAATAGCTTCTACCCAGCAGACCAAGGAAAGTACAGTTTTTTTTCTATCAGTGAAAGTCAGCAGGCAAACCCAAAATCATGTCAACAAAGTTTGTGTTAGGAAATATAGTTCGTTTAAAAACTCGAAATCTTTACAAACTAATAGAAAGTAGAATCTCTTGGGATTTTTATTTCAAACTAGAACAATTTCCAGATGCTATTGAAAAAAAAAAAAAAAAATTAAGTTTTGGCAGCAAAACATCAAAGAGTTAAACTCGAGGGAGATTTATAAAAAATGAAATTCCTTTTATGAAAGTTTTTTTCTGACGCAAGTGACAAAGGAATAGGAGCAATCTCGGATAATGATATAAGTTTCAGAAATTTATGGCCTCATGAACAAGGCGAGAGTTCAACATTCAGGGAATTATTAGCAATAGCTTTTACGCTGCATGCTTTCAATTCAAAACTACAAGGGAACAATGTTCTCTGGCACACAGACAACATTGCCGCTGCAAGAATTGTTAAAGTTGGAAGTAATAAGGAAAAACTACAATTTTTAGCAAATACCATTTATAACTTGTGTAAGGCAAAAGGAATTTTTCTAAAAATTACGTGGATCGCTAGAAAATTAAATGGAGATGCGGACACAGTAAGTAAGAGTATTGACTATGATGACTGGGAAATTTCAAAAGAATTCTTTTCCTTTTTAAATAGACTCTGGGGACCTTTTTCTGTAGATCTTTTTGCTGATAATTCTAACACTAAATGGGCACGTTTTTGCTCAAAATACTTTTGTCCATTTTCATTCAAAGTAGACGCATTCAGTTTTGATTGGTCTGGGGAAAATGCTCTAATGGTGCCACCTATTTATTTAATAACAAAGTGTATTAAACATCTCCTAGCAGCCAAACCTGGAACAACAGGGACTTTAATAATACCCTTCTGGCCATCGGCAGCCTTTTGGACCTTTCTGATCAGGGATAATAGCTCTTTTAAGCCTTTTGTCAAGGATTGTAGATATTTTGCAAATCAAGTCGCATTAATCACAAAAGGATGATTCCAAGGTTCTCTGATGGGAAATGAAAAATTAGAAATCCCAATTCTAGCTTTAAAATTACAAGTGTGACAATCAACGTGTGTTCGGTAAAAATAAATGTTTTTTTCTTCTCAATGCAGAAAATTAACAAAAAATTTTACTTTTTAGCTCAGATTCAGAAACCGTATTAGGAAACTATTTTGATGTCCAGGATCCAGCACTAAAGAGTCTCTCTGAGCAATTACCAGGAATTCTTTTGAATTCCAGAAGCAATAACACCGTGGCTAAGTATCAGTTTTATTTCCAAAAATGGGAAGAATGGAGTCGTAGTTTCCAGGAAGTGAACCCTTTACCTACTCAAGAGCAACATTTAATCTTATTTCTGATGTCCCAATTTCAATCGGGGAAATCTTATCCAGTCTTGGAAGCGTCTTATTGCGCCATAAAACATTTTCATGCTATTTCGGGGTATTTGATCGGGAATTCTACAATTGTAAAGCACCTATTGGAAGCCTTTAAACGGTTATTGGCGTATACACCAAAGAAGAAGACAAATTTTGTAGTCGAAGATTTGAGAGAAATTTTTGAAAAATTAGACGTTGGTTCTAGCCTCAAAAATTCAAGGACTTTAGCGATATGCTTGCTATCCTTTTCAGCTTTTCTACGGTTCGATGAATGCCAAAAGCTTAGAAGATCAGATATAAAATTCCTTCATGATCATGCTACAATTTTTATCCAAAGCAGTAAAACTGACATATACAGACAGGGCCACTGGGTTTACATTGCGAGACTTAATTCAAACCTGTGTCCGGTAAAAGGTTTCGAAAGGTACCTCAAATTGGCAAACATAAAAAATTATTCTGAGAATTTTATTTTTAGAGGAGTAACTAAATCCAAACGAAACAATCGTCTATGGAATAAAGATCAGCCAATTTCTTACAGTTCGGTACGTGACGATATCAAGAAGGTGATAAAAGACATAGGTTTGGACCAAAAGCAATATGGTGTTCATAGTTTGCCCTCGGGCGGAGCGTTTGCAGCTGCAAATCTTGGTGTTCCGGATCGGTTGATATTGAAACACGGCAGATGGAAATCAGTCGGGGTCAAAAACAGATACATATCGGAAGATTTAGAGAATTTATTATATACTTCGAGGAACTTAGGTTTATAGAAGGCATTTTTTTTTCGGTGGCTTTTAATTTTGCTTACTTTAAACGTAGTTTCCATTTAGGCTTCTCGCATGCTTTTAGTCTACACACTTGAAACGATGAATTACTAAGCTAAATAAAAGTGGTCAAAACCTGTCTCAAAAAATATCAAAATTTCTCAAATTTTTCTGTCTTTCCGTGTGTTTATCTGAAGGTGCAGTAAATAAATAAAGTTATTTTCGGTTCAACGATTAGAAAATAAGTGAATTTATTTACGGCATCCGAAAGATAATAGCCTTTGCTATCGTTCTGTAAATTAACAATTTGAAATTCTTGTTCTCGCGTGCAATAAAAATGGTAGACATTTTCAAACTAATCACACGTCGTTCTAACTCTCTTGTATATTCAAAAAAAAAAAAAAAAAAAAAAGTTTAATTTTTTTTTTAACGCAATTTAAAAATTTTGAATTGAATTTTGATATGATCTCCGATCGTTTACTTGAGTTTTTGGTATTTGTTTTATTGGTTAGATTCGTCAAGGCTCCTTACGGTTTCCTCTATAACAGCTCAGTTTTTTACAAATTAAGAGACAGGCTGGGCACCCATTTTCGGCTACCGGGGTTATGGAGGTTTTTGCCCGGGGGTAGTCTTGATCTATCTAATCCAGTAGAGTTAATCTTTTCGAATGAAAATTATTAAAGGACGGTTTTGTTTTTTCTGTTTAGTTGCTATAATTGTAAAGAAAAAATTTTTTATGAATGATGACAATGTTTCTATTTCGGTTATTCCCATTGTGCATGCACACCCATCCCAAACGCTTATCTCCGATCAGAATCTGATTACTCCACGCTGGCACGTATTCACTCTAAAAGTCATAGTACTGTAAGAGATTCTGCCCAGGCTAGCACTTTGATCTTTTTAATCCAGATTTTGGATGAATATTAATGAGCTTTTAGAAGCGGTGCTAAAGCAAAACAATCACACCAAAACAAACTTCGTTCGTATAAACATTAACACCCATTCGCTTTCGCATTCGCTTTCATGCAAAAGGCTACGCGGTCACTTTCGCTTTCGCTTTCAAGCAAAAGGCTACGCGGTTTTGATTGTTTTGGCTGATCAACAAGGTAGGATCGTTACATTCATCATATTTCTTTAGAACGGAGCGTGGTATGCCCAGAATGGATTATCTGTTATTTGATTACCCAAACGCTGAAGAAAAGAAAGACGAAGGAAAAAAATGGATTTCATTTTCACATAACTTACCCACAAATTCCGGCGACCCAGCGGTAATCTTGATTGGTTTGTCATGTGACAATTGTTTAGCCAATCCAAAGTCAATGATTTTGATGTCCATGTTGCTACGGTTCACGCAAATAATATTCTCAGGCTATACGGTTAAAATGGAAAAAATTTTTAGATATCTTCCATTGAAAAAAATCCAGTATTGGCCGGTATATTTCGTTGTTTGACGAAAAAATGACCGGTATTTCGGTATCAAAAGGCCGATTTTCTGGTATTCCGAAACTCATCATAACATTTTTGATCGGTGTATTTGAGGAACCTTTTCAAGAAAAAACTACCGGCATTTCAGTATTTTGTGGTTGGGTCATTTGAACAAAACCCCTCTTACTAACAAGACGGAGTTCATTTTTATCTTAACTAGACTGATTTCAAAAGTTGAGACATCGTGCATATGTCATCAATTGTGAGAGATTGAATTAAGAAATGAAATTTTTTCAAAGGAAATACAAAATCGGTGATACCTTCAACCTTGTCTTCAATACCAGATGTGCTAGTTTTTTTTACTGACAGGACAGGCTACACCCAGACTAGACGGGTTTGAAAAGTTGCAATACTAGATATACCATTTTTGTGGAAGATAAACCTAAGATTGCGAACAATGAAGAATTTTTGAAGTAATAAAAATTGGTCATACCTTCAACTCAAGATGTGCGATATTTTGTAGATGAAGATGATGTAATCCCTGCAAGACTTGTTTGATGTATAAAGCACATTCCGCTTCTGTAAGTGAATTCTTTTCCACGATACGTTCAAATAACATACCTCC
The DNA here is from genome assembly GCF_902728285.1 of Clytia hemisphaerica. NCBI lineage: Eukaryota > Metazoa > Cnidaria > Hydrozoa > Leptothecata > Clytiidae > Clytia > Clytia hemisphaerica. Next base: position 188,280 of record NW_027104297.1, on the reverse strand, counting down.
GCCAACACTGAATAGAAAAACAGTGAAAAAATTTATGACGTAATATTTTCTACGGTAAAACCCCAGCCGTGGAAAATTTAAGCCAGAGAAAAACTGTTAAAAATTTGCCCTTACTGACAAAAACCGGTAGCAAACGTTCGAGTTGCGTAAGGGATTGCCTCTAAAGATTCGAAGGTTTGCTTACATAATGTTAGAAATCTCTATTGCTTCCCTGATATACCCTAGGATGCTGTTGCCCACCACAATGCAGGTCTTACGTAAATTGTTGATTGGTCACGAACATGTTTGGAGAAGAAGACTTTCAATAAATAGGATCCTTTTTTTGTATTAAACCTTATTTTAATGTCATCTAACGACGTGTTATGACATTCTGTGTGGCAGCTGGGAAAAGAGGGGGCTCTAATATACACGAAAACATGACCATTTTCGGATGTAAGTTCATAGGCAAAGGATTTTCGTGTACGATATTTAGAAATCTTTAAAGATAGAAAAAGTTTGTTGTTTGGCCTAGAGACTTTAGTTGGTCGTGAAAATCCCGCGTCTTATAAATCGCCTCTTTTTATTGGCCTAAAACACGACAATGGCCAAAAAAGTTAATTTTTGAAATAGGAAAACTTACTATTCTAGAATCATGACAATCTGTGATCCCAGATCGTAAACATCAAACAAATTCATCAACCGAACATGATGTATTTTCTTCATAATGTCAATCGTGTTCAGAACGTCTTCGCGAAGTTTGGGTGTGACTTTGATGTATTTTGCTGCGTAGGTGTCACCCGTAGCTCGGGCTACCATCTTGTATACTTTACCAAATTTACCTCTGAAAGATTTAAAATGAAATAAATGTAACTGACAGCTTGTAGAAAATATTTCTAAAACTTCTCGGGAGGAATCGAAATTCCCATGTCCGGGATGGAGAAAATGTACTATCGTCCTAACCTATGTAATTTCTTTCAAGAAGATCCTTTTTGTTGTCAATATATTGCAACTCACAATCAGTGAGTAAAATTAGCGATGGCCAAGTGGTCAAAGGCGTCAGCGTTTCAAACCAGGGATTCGTGGTTCAAATCCCCGCTCCTTCCAACGTTCAGTTCATAGATAGCCGAGCCGGCTGGCCGTGGACCCCGTGAAAACAATCGAAAGATTGTCTAAAAGTCCTAGATTACTGGGCTATCCACGTAAAATATCATCTCTATCTATCTAAAGCAAATATCAATAAATTTATGTGCTAATTCAAAAATTGAAAAACACGAAACGAACTATGTCTATGCTCAGAACATGCCAAGAAGCGTTGATAAAAATTTTGATGATAATTACGGTTCTCCGTTCATTGGCTAAAACTAATTGAAAATATTAAAAAATGACATCAATTTGCAAGATTAAACAGACCTTGAAATTTCTTCACTTTGTTCGAAAGCTTTTGAGACATCTGTGACTTTGATTCGAATATCATCACGTGGAGGAACAAGCAATGATTGGTCTAGAAGTAAACAAATATGTCCCTGTTAGATTAAAGAGTTAATCTTCATATTTTCTAAGGAAAGCCCCCAAAAAGGCCGAATTTTTTCCACTTTGTTTCTATTTTTAGTAACAAACAGGGGTCAAATCCCTGCTTTTTTCGGGTGTTTACGTTAGAAAAGATACGTTCGCATATCAAGAATTTAGATATATAGGAAAGATTGCTGCTGGGTATCTATGAGCGGTAAGAGTACAGTTTTTACACCTAAGAAATCCTTTTTTCTCTTTAAGGGTCAATATTCTTTTTTGATAGGAAAAAAATACAGAATCACTTACCTTCTTCGAGTTCTATCAGCTCCTGAAAATAAAAAGAATACGCTGGTTAGTAGTAAAGTAGTACTACAGTTGCTGCTGGGAGAGTAACCTACTTGTTGATGGCGACTTAAGTAAGTAAGTCTGCGACCGCAGTCGGAGGCGACCCGAAGGCTCCTCTTTCGATAGCTATCTACCCGAAGGTAGGGGAGGGCGCCACTCTTTCTCCCTGGGTTTCTCCACTTACCCTTGATCCTTCTCTTAGTTGCTGAGCATCAAGCAGAGAGGCATCAAGTACCATTTTGGGAATCTTTGGTATGACCCGGCTGGGGGTTGAACCCGCAACCTTGCGAACCGTAGCCAGATGCTCTACCACTGTACTACGGTAGCTAAGTCAATGGCGACTTAGTACGTCGAATTAGAGAGCTTCAAGTGTAGTAATCATGATATGCACCATTGCATTGTCTTCTGACATTACATTGAGGACCCAAAAGCTGATTGGCTGTAAGTGACGTAAAATCAGTCAATACGTCACTTTCAACCAATCAGCTGTTGTATCCGTTGAAGACATTGCAATGGTGCATATCATGAATATAAGTGAACCCGTTTTCGGCAGTAATTCATGAGATGCACCATTGCAATGTTTTAACTGGGATTCCGATTATACCCGAGTATAACAGGTAAGCCCGGTTAGTTGGAAAACTCCTGTTCTATTTCTTTATCGATAAATCAAGTAAGCTCCCCTTCCCCCTTTTGAAAGAACCACGAGGGGTACTAGGATCCAGGATGGATAGAAGCGTAAGATGGAAGATCAAATACCAAATTCTCCTTACCTCTTCATCTGAAGACTCCTTCCCATTCTCCTCAAGTGCGTCACCTTCGCTCATCGCTTCTCGCATTTCATCCTCATCAATGTTATCTTTATTGTTATCGAACACAGTCTTCCAAATTTTGACCTCGTGTTTTAATCGTTCACTCTCTCGATACAATTCCTCGTAAATTTGTATAATCTCATCTCGCTCTTTGATCAAATCCTCGTTATCCACAGCTAAATCTTCGTTTTCTTCCACTATTTTTTCGTTCTCCAGTTGCGAGTTGATAAGTTCCTGTCTTAATCTCCCGATCTCGTAATTTGCGTCCTCAAGTTTAATTCCTAGCCTGCGTGTCTGATTTTTCTCTTCCTCCAGGCTATTATTGATTTTCTTTAGCTCTCGTTCGAGTTTCTTAATCTCTTTCATAAAACCATCGCGCTCATCTAAACTATCTTGTAATTGAGCCTCCAGTTCGTGTATATCTTCACCAGATCGAGGTTGTTGTTCCATTTGTTTGATACCGTTCATAAGAGCAACACTTGCGTTCTCAAAATCTTTTTCCAATTCCAATATCTTCTCCTCTTTCATTTCCAAAGTTTCCTTAAGCTCTTCGAGTTGAATCGTTAATTCTTCGATTAAATCTTCTTTCGATTTTATCGTGTCTCTTTCGACTTGAATTTCATGTTCTAACTGTTCTATTCGTTCCTCACGATCATTTAAATCTTTTTCCATTCGGATTTGAATTTCTTCCTGTTCGACAAACTCGCTTTCCAAACTTTGTAAATCGTTTAATTTCTGATCGTAATTGGTACGTTGCGTTTTTAACTCGCTTTCGAGGTCTTTAACCAGTTCTTGTTTCGATTTAACGTCTTCGGAAAGATTTTTTAACTCTTTAATTAAATCTTGAATTCGTTCATCCTTTTCCTTCCGTTTTTCAGAGTCCCTAGAGCATTGTTTTTCTAGTTCCTCAATTCTTAAATCCTTTTCTTTACATTTTTCAAACTCTTTATTTTTATCATTTTCTAATTGGATTATTCTTTCTTGTTTTTCTTTACACTTATTACAGTCTCCATCTACCGTGGCTGTAACAGATGTCGTCGTTATCGCTGTGTCAATACCGTTCACTTTTGATCGTCGAGAACGTCTCGGTGATTCTATAACCGGATCATCAAGTGTACGGCGAGACGTTGTCCGATAAGAGCGAGTTTCGTCTGCAGACGTGGTACTACGGTATGGACGGTCGTATCTGGAAGATGACGTCGTTGAATAATCAGTCGTTGGTGTATAATCATCTAAGCGTCTCGAGCTACGGCTACTTCTGTACGTATCGAGCGGGTCGTCTAGTACGCTTCTACGGTATCGGCTACTGCCTGCGCTAGTACCACGTGTTAATCCACCAATGTCATCTGAGTAAGAAGTTCGGGTTGAACGGTAAGAAGAACGGCCGAGTAAATCATCCGAGTTTCTACTACTCGAATACCGAGTTGATCGTAAACGTTCGGTCATATTCTCGTCTTCCGAGTCGCTTTTACCGTCGGCTTTTTCGTTTTCTCGTTGCTCGGTAATCGGGACCGATGGATTTTTCGTATTCTTAGATAAAAATTGTTCAGGACCTTCAATTTGTTTTAAATTGGTTAAATGCCTGATTTCGTATTTTAATAAAGAAGCTTTTGGAAATCCAGAAGATTGGGTACCGTCACCATTTTCTGTTGGACTTAAAACCAAGTTGTTATTTGCACTAAAATCACTTTTCCACTCTTTATCATCTGCAGTGTGAATGGCCCACTTGGGTTGTGTCGTATTTGTGGTGATATCACGGACTTTGTTTGAACCGTCTTTTTCTATAACGACAAGAAGTAAAAGGTTTTGAGGAAAGTTCCAAACTCTTCATGAATACACGTTTTTTATATATAAAAACAAACTACATAAGAACATAAGGCTTTGATGACCAAAATATTAAGAAAGTTAAGAACATTTTGAGGCTTTGCAGACTCCCGAAAAAAAAATGGACAAAAATACTCAAAAAATGGCGAACACAAAGAACATGTTAAGAAAATTTTTACGCTTAAAAGTCAAAAGTTAAGAAAATTCAAAAGCTTAAAAAATATTGGATGTTCTTATAAAAAAATAAACGTGTAAACAGAAAAATATGATTGTATAAAATTGACATATATGTAGCAACCAACAAGCTATTAAGCCTATCCTAGGGAAATGGTTTCTACACCCACTGAAAGATATACAGAGTGTTTCTTTATCCATCTTCCTTGTAAGGAAATGAAAGACTCCTCGTCTTATGTTTTGAACCCCCTGAGATCCACCACTCTGCGATCCCCACCCATAAGACAGTCTTTTCAAATGTTCAAATTTGAGGTTCAATCAGCATTGAATCACATATCTGCACCTACAACCAGCCGTCCTCTCATGCATGCGTGAAGAAATAAGAATTTCTGTCCAAATATATTAATTCAGGAGATTGAGTAGCAGAGCAGTATATGCATTTTGTCCTTATTGGGACTCATCAGCACTGCGGACTGCACCTTAACTAGACAGATCGATTTAGCCAGCATCTCTTAACTACAAAATCATTTGTGGTTCAAACTGAGAGAAATAGTGGACAAATGGGAATATATCAGATCAGCAGTAGGTACATTTAAGAAAATGTTTCTAAAAATATCTTATCGATTTACCATTTTATCCTACAGCCCTTTATCACCGGCGGATTTAAGACAATAGACCAAGTACGTCGGAAACATGCGAAGGAGTGCAACGCTCGTTAAAAAACAATGAAATTACAATTACAAATCTCTTTATCTGATAAGTTCGACAGGGTCTAAAATCGCCTATGTTCATCATCTCAGGAAACATCTACTTACCCATTATTCAACGTAAGTTTTCGTGAGTTTGAAAAATTCAAAACTTATGTTTCTCAAGCAGATGAAAAATAAACTTAAATATTCCCCATTTTTAGCACATTTAAATTCAATAAAAACATCAAAGTGGAAACAGAATTTCTGAGTTTTACCTATATGTAATAAGGAGATCTGGTGAAAACTATCAAATTTTCCTTTAAAAAATGAAAAAATCTCTTTCAAGCAATTCATCAAGTAAAGAAAAATGGCAAATAGTCAAGAGCTGATGTCAAACGTCAAGACAATGTTCATCGGACGTTGAGAAGGTTAATTAAACGACCTCTAAAGCTCCCTTTTCAAGCTAAGATATCAACAAAACGCATATTTCATGCACATCCACATTAAACATAAACTGGCACGCCAGTCGGGCTAGAACGGTATCACGCGGGAAAAGTGAGCGTAGGAGTTAGGTAAGCGTAGGCTGAAGTTTTGTTGGCGGCAAGGGCTGTTAAGGACATGTTTTTTTTTACTGTACCAAAATGCCGATTTTCAACCAACCCGGTTCAAATCGACACTAACAGATACAGCTAAACCCTTTCTTATCGTTATTCAAAAATAAGAAAATAGATTAGTAGCTCTGTCCGATACTTTTTGTCCGATCTTAATAGCTTTTATGGAACTTGTTGAATCCGGAGTATTTCAGGATGAAAAAAATCATAGTCTATTTCGGATTTATAAAGTCGGCTCTATATTTGGCCTTTGTCGTGTCCAGTTTATATACGAAACTTATATCAAGGTGTAGCTGAAGGATTGAATTTAGGTGCTAATTGTAGAATTATATTTTTAGTATATATTTTCCTGACAAGTCTATCCATCCCCATCTATCGGGGAGGTGATTTGAGATTTTTGTTTAGTTGATAAGAAAGGAACGAACTAAAGAAAACGGGAATTGTTAAAATGAGTGAAAAATGATTAAAAAAGTCTTGATCATAACTCACTCCGGCCTTTAAAAAAATTACTCCTCAGGCTATTTTATGATTTTAGGCTACCTCAGGAATGCATAGAAACCTCCTCAGGACCGAAGAATGAGTCATGGAGTGAGATATGATTCAAAACACTCTATGATTAATTAATCCTGAAATACTCCGAATTTTGAAATTTCAAATAGCTCATTTTAAAGCCCTTCCCAAATTTCAATTTTGGGAAAATTTTATTGCGAATGACGAAATAATTAAAATAAAGTGATTTTCACGATTTTTGAAAACCTGATTTTGGTACAGTAAAAAAAAAACATGTCCTTAATCAGCAGCCTCTCATCAACTTTTGCTCGTTCTCCAACGCAGCTCCTATTCTAACAAACGCCCACCCGCCTTTATGTTCCCACCGTCTGACATGATTAATTAACAGACTAGTTTGCTAGTCTACATTGAACACGGCGTAACAACGTTTGCATTGCGAAAAGATTCCAAAACTTTTTCAAATTCGATTTTCCTCAAATACTACAAAATTATCATACATAAATGCAATCAAAAAGGCCTTTAATTAGCAGTATCCCTAATTTTACAAATCCATCGCAATCAATTAATTGACTCAGTTCATTTAACATCAAAGTATTGATTTGTTATAAGAATATGTTTTCGGTCGGAACTTTAAAAGAAAAGTCAGAATTTCAATTTATATGGCATGGCTCGTAACTAATTATCAATAACTTTCAAGTACCTTAAATGTCAATGACTAAATATCTAGCAAAAGTCTTTGTACATGCACAACACACTTATGCGAAAAAATTGACTTCTCACATCTCGATTTTTGAGTGTTTAAAGGTTCTTAGATAAAACTAACACACGGCAATGGATTTGAATGACTCTGCAGTGTTTAAGAGGGTATTAAGCCTATTTAAAATGCATTTCTTTGACCACATCTAGACTGTCCTGCTACCGATTGATAGCTTCATTGACAAGAGAAAATTAAAGTCGAGGAAAGTTATGTGATACAACTTGGTTTGATAGTATACTCATTGAGGCATGATAGTTATCATCAAATATCGCACAGTAGCTTGTCCTGAATTTCTAAAACAATGCCCTCAAAACTTAAAATTCATTCTTTTTTAGACCATGTTCGCACGTAACGGTTCCGTTTCGCTCCGAAACAAAATGAAGCAATTCTATTGGTTAGAAGTGACGTAAAACTTGAATGTAACCAATAGAATGGCTTCATTTCGTTTCGCAGCGAACCAAAACTGTAGCATGTAAACGTGGTCTTTAAACAAATCATGCAGGGATTGCCTGTAAGATGTGTACTAACAAAATCCATCAAACCGTCGGAAGAAATTTTGACAAAAAAACTGACAAAATAACCTCTTCCACGTAGGGGCCATTACTCGAACTAAAGCGATGTCGTTCCTAAAATTACAAACATTTTACCATAACCATTAAGACACATTCAATAATTAAAAATATCTTTGGAAGACAAATCATTTCACGGGTCACAGTTGACTATCGGCGATTCAAACTTTTATTAATTAAAATTCTTTAATTCGAACTTCGAAAATGGAACTAAAGTTTAGTCTATAGATGTAATCATCTCTCATAAAAAATACACTTGCTACGATTCAAATATTTTTGAAACTCCAGCACGTCAGATTCTTTTCGAAACCCGTAATAGAGAGATGCATTTAGTGTAAATCCCAACCTTATAAAAATGAAGTTGAAATAAAGTTTCAAAATTAAATATCAAATATGCTAGAAATCTTAAGCAAAAAAGCAAAAATCCAAATCGCAAATCAGTTGAGAAAAAAAAGTAAAAACCTGAGCCAAATAACAGGAAACTAACCTCAGTGGCAATCCTTATAAACCATAATATGAAAAAAATATCCATAATTTTTTCTTGCGAATTTATCAGCAAGCTAACAGTGAAAAGTATTACGCCACTTTTTTGTGATATTTTGTGAATTTATTACAAAAGCACGGTCACATTCCATTACTTAGAAACAGAATTGTGGAATTTAGTGGACACACCAATGCTAATTACAGTGGGTCAAAGCAATTTTTTTTGTCTCCCTCTATGACAGAAATTGATATTAAACAACAAATTAGGCAAGATTTTTCCAATTTTGTAGAATTGTGTTCAATTTGAAGACGTAAAAAGCATCCTTTTGTACCTGTACATTGTAGTTATGATCACAAGCCAATGAAACCTAGATTTCACCAAAGACTTAGAAGAATCTTATATCGAAAAAAGCTCAATTCGTCGAAAATATATAGTTAACACCAACTCGCACCTATTCAAATAGCAAGCAACGTTGTTTTAACGTTCGTTTATTGATGTTATAGGAATTAGGTAGAATTTGAAACAACGTGATTTGCGACTAAAACATATGAGGTTAGATTCAAAGACGGTAGATAGACGTTAAAACACAGTGTTTCAAGCCAGTTGAACACTCTTAAAACAACTCGAAACTTTCGATCCAAGAAAATCAACAGAAAAATTTACAAGCGTTAACAAAATGTAAATCACTCTGAGAAATTGATCCTTGTAAGGGGCAATTAGAAATTCTTTTCAAGATTATATACCAACTTATCTCTGAAAAGCAGAGTAGAGATTAAAACGAGAGGGAAATAATGTATTGCTGATGTTGTTATGTCGGAATCGATAAAAAAGAAGTTTGTCATCTAAAAATCGAGCGCGGTAAAAAAAGGTTATCGCGCTTGGTGATAAATCATTTTATGAAGATTGTCAATTGTACAACATCTTTAATAGATCAATCTCTAAAACTTTTTGAGTCGGAATGCTTCAACTTTGAAAAATTACAACACCGGGTCGAGAATACACTTTTTTCTTATAAGAACAAACTATATAAAAACATAAGGCTTCGATGGCCAAAATGTTCAAGAATTAGTTAAGAATATTTTCATAGAAAAATGGACAAAAATACTCAAAATAAGAACATATTAAGAACATTTTTAGGCTTAAAACTCAAAAAGTTAAAAACATCTCGAACAGGCTTCAAAAATTTTGGATATTCTTATAAATAAAGCGTGTACGTAATAAGTCAAGAAAGATAAAACTGCTAGATTTGCTAAACCATCATTTCTACTTATCAGTGATTTAATGAGCTAGTGTTGAAGCCCATTATCTTTCACAACACCCCCTAAATGACCATTCCTGCCCATTCGACACAAAGCAACGTTTATCCAATACCAAGAGCGTTTACAAAAACGTTAGATGAACGTCAAATAATGCGTTGCGTGCCAGATGGCTGATGTTATAGACCATGTTCGCACGTGACGGTTCCGTTTCGCTCCGAAAAGAAACGCAGCCATTCTATTGGGTAGAAGTGACGTAACACTTGAATGTAACCAATAGAATGGCTTCATTTACATTCCTAACTCTTCGAAAGTCGTCAAATGAAATAAGCATCAGCATCCCCTTAGCTGCTTCCTTTCAAAAATATTTCGCCCGCTACCTAAATTATTTTTTACATTGATAGATCCAACCAACCAAAACAAGACTATACATCACAGGACATTTCAAGACACTCATCAAAAACTCTTAAGAGCTGAATGAAGGAAAACCAGTAGAAAAACCACTCATCAAGCCTATCAACCTTATCAAAGTACGGTCACTTTTGAAGACAGTTTTTTGGTGTTGATAGCCTCTTAAAGCTTTCTCTTTTCTTCAAGCATTTTGTTATGTTTTTAAATGAAGGAAAATACTCAGGGACCACAAAAGTTTATAGCTTTCTTGACTTATAATGTAATAAATATAAAGTTTAAGATTCGAAACTATTCAAAAATACTGTCAAGACAGGGAAAAATAGGACATATGACAACAATTTGAACCATTTTCACCGTATATTTCTAAGATTTGACTGGTCTTTTGCACTGGGGCTTTCAACGGGCCCAAATGATAGGTGCACCTCAGACAGGGTTGTCTAAATTCTTTGATATGACGGAAACATAAAAATTTAGATTGCTTGGCTCAATGAAATTACAAATCTGATTTTCTGTTCAAGACATCCTGTCTTTGTAGGCTCTTTGATACAAATTGTACTTGGAAATTAAGCACAGATTCAAAACACTTAACAAACCCTTGTAAGTGAAGTATATTCCCATGACTTCTCTCCTTTAAACAGCCCTAGATATTCGTCCAAACTCAATACAGTTCTCTATCTAATTCGATCTTATATACTGTAGTACTCTAAAGTCTATTCACGATAAGTGTGCACTCTTTTTTCATTTACTTATAACTTTTGAAGGAATTCTTCAATCTTTATGAATTTGGTATCATTGGAAAGATATTAGTTAGCGGAACAATTTGAAATAAAAAATTCCTTAAAATAATTCTAAAAATGAAGATAAAAATGAAGAAGAAAAAAATGAAGATCTTGTAGAAAAGTGCTATAACTTTCATTTTCACTGGAGAGATTCTTTGATCTTTGGAGGTTATCATTGTGAAGAAATTTCACTAAAATATTCATTCAATACAAAGTTATGATACAAAGTTAATAAGTGATTGACCCCAAAAAACAGCAGAAAACAGCAGAAAACAGCGTTTTTAGACGTCAATTAGCTTATAACTTTGTTTCATATCTTTTGACTGAATGATTATTTTTGAGAATTTTTTTCACAGTGATGACGTTCGATAATCAAGGTTTCACTTCAGTGAAAATGATAGTTATAGCACTTTTCTACAAGATCTTCATTTTTTTCTTCTTCATTTTCATCTTCATTTTTAGAATTTTTTTGAAAATTGTTTTATTTCAAATTGTTCCACTCACAAATATCTCTCCAACGATACCAAATTTATAAAGTTTGAAGAATTCCTTCAAAAGTTATAGGTAAAAGAAAAAAGAGTGCACACTTATCGTGAATAGACTTTAAATACGTCTCTAAATAAGTATTTCGCAAGATTTTCCAGGTTGAGGGACTTTAGTTCGCAATACAAAATGCAAGTCGAATAATGGACGATCGAACCGGAAAAGTTAGATAAGTAGAAATTTCAGAAACTCGTTTATTCAATCTACTTAATGGGGGGGGTTTAATTCTTAAACACACTAAAAATCGATCGAAGAATCGATCCACCTTTGCTAACCCAGCTCAGGTGTCACAGAAATTCTTTGCGATTCGCCCAACTGACACACATTGCTGCTTCAACGGTCAAAGACAACATTAATGGACGATATGGATGTTAGATTAACGTTAGATCAACGCTTTGTGTGCCAATTGGCAATTTGCATCTTCAACCACCCCCAACCAACGCTCTGCATATTCACAACATAAGCAAACGTAGATTGAAACAACGAGAGATGATATCAAAAAATCTCCATCTGATCAAATTAAATTATAGCATCAGATATTGAGATAAGAAAAATTGACTCGTGACCAATTTACATTGTAATTGACAATCATCATTTAAAACTATCCTTTTTCATAAGAACAACGAGGCTCATAGCTCAAAAAAGAAGAGCAATTTAAGAACAAACATGAGACTGGAATTTCTGAGTTTAAAGTAAGATATTTGAGAGTTGAAGTATTAAAAAAGGGTACATGAGAACGTTTGAGGCTAAGAGTATAAAAAATTAAGAACAATCGAGCCTTATTTATTTTCCCAATGGACTGGTATGAACAATTTGCAAGAATATACGGAGATGATAATTTTCCAAAACATCATAATTCAACGGATCAGTCAACCAATATCGGAATCCACCAAGTTGTGCGTCATCAAAAAACATCAAAGTATCGTCCATAACGTAGAACAACGAAACATTGAAAAATCGTTTTGTTGCTTTTGCTGTTGATATCTCCTATATATCAAACACCAAAAACGACGAGAAAATGCTACCAATTTTGACTCTCACAGGAAAAAATCACCTTTTTTCTTTTGGGCGAAAAATCGTTAAAAAGTCCCATTCTTTCAAGGATTTATGATGAAAGATAACTTTTCACCGATAATTTCACCTCAAAATTCACGGTGATGTTTTCAGTCTCGTTACATTATTTGACAGTAGAAGGACACACAAATACAGACAGATTTTCCTCAACGAACGGCTAATATGCTGTTGGATATAGTACAAAGCAAAATAGATAGAGAGCAAAAAGTATAATCTAGTTTGTAAGATGGGAATTTAAATCAATAATTAGCAAAACCATTTCACGTCAAAAGCTCAATTACAGCAAATGACATTTTTAATTGAGGGGAGCTGTAGATGAGGATAATCTCCAGAAAAATACTGAAATCACGTTGATGATAGATCGTAGGTAGAAAGAGAAATACAGACAATACTTTTGAAGATTCAGGCCCGGCGGAATCAACCGTGAACGTGGGGGGCTGAAGGCTCAAAATGTGATAAAATTCGCTAGGAATTCGAGAACAAATCTCATTTGCTCAAAAGTGGAGAGGCTGAAGTCTCCCTAGTTTCCCCGCTTCCACCGGTCCTGAGATTCTAGGGATCTTGACGCTGAGGTTGTGCCACTGGCGCTCCAAAAAAGGATCCGTACTCCTAAAGACTGTAAAGGTCTCAAATAAGGACATGACAATGCAAAGTGTGAACTTTAAATGCAATTGAAAAAAGCCAAAAAATCTGAAAATCTAATTCTAAATTCTAAATAGAACGAAACTAGTATTCTTCTGACATTACATCACGGAACCAATCGCTCATTGGTTGTAAGTGACGTAAAATCAGTCAATACGTCACTTTCAACCAATCAGCTATTGGGTGGAATGGAAGACATTGCAATGGTGCATATCATGAATATCAGCAATAAACAAAACACAAAAGAAAGACCAATAGTATTCAAATGTTTCAAATTTTGATCCACCTAGAACAGAACGTCATAAAAACTTTCATTCAACGTCCATAAAGGACGTTAGGCATAAACTTTGCATTAATATTGTTTGTCAACTAGGACAAAAGCTTACTTTAAACATGCAATTACTGAGTATATAAATGTTAAGCTGTACAATGTCTTTGCTAAATTCATAGATATTCATTCCATCTAAACAAGCAGATTCTACCCGACATCAGATATGCCCGTCAAGATTATAATTTTTTTTCATCGTTAATTCCAATTTCCAGTAACCCAACAAGCAGATTTTTCCCGACATCATTTGTTTCCATAAAATCGTGATTTTTATGGGATAAGAAAAAATAACATGCAAAAAGCTTCAAACGAATTCACAAGGTTTATAAAAACTACAGGACTAATCTTTTCTAACCAATCAACCAATATTAAAAACAAACTTTTTTTATAACCGATATACAAAAACGTTAAGAAAACACTTTGATAACGTATTTTTATAAAGGGGAGGGACACAAAATATCCAAAAGTATTTCTAGAAGTTTTTCTTTTAAGAACAATTTCAATCTGCTATAACTCGAGATTGAAATCGTAAATCTATATCATCATGCCATGTATAAGTTTTTAGCTTTGATAAAGTGTCATAAGTAAGCCCTATATCATGGACCTGATTGCCTAGACTTTCATTTAAAATAAGTTCCAAAATGCTCTCCAACGCAAGAAAACGACCTTAAATCACACCACATCAGAAAACTTCAACGAGCTTGAATTTTGAGAACTTCCACTAAATTGCTGATGGAGCTTTAAAGTCTCATTGAACGAAAGTAGGTCGCTTTTCTTCTTGGTGAATCCTCTCTACTCGAAATTTATTTGCCAACATGAAAATGTTATTCAATAAAATCAGATTTTCAGTTGATTTATTTTGATTTATTTTTGAACCTAAGTTTTCTTCTCTCAATTAAATATCCTCTAAATGCCAATGTATCTGAATTGGATGCTAGTTATCTATTCCTATGTATATTCCTTAATCTATAGATAAGGACACCTTCTGTCTCCTTGTCAACCGGCTACAGATCTTATCAGCCAGTTGGGACAGAAGAAGGAGTTAAATGGTGCGGGATGTAGAAGTATTGATTTTAGGGAGTTTGAAGATTTATTGTTTAAAGCACTTTTCCAGGCGGAATTTTCAAGGTTATTCTTCCAACGCGGGGAATAAAAATTCAGATTAATTTTGTTATCGATGGATATAAGGGGCTTTGTGAGACAGGACATTTAAACTTCGATACACCAAGCAGTATCATCAAACTTTTCAAATTGGTGGAGAAAGAAGTTTGAGGAGAACTGTTCTTATAAAAAATTATAACGATAGTAATAAACTTTTCCATTTACATCAACTTCAAAGAGAGATATGAACGACAAAAAAAGACGTTTGCAATTTTATTTCAACTCAAACTCAGCATGAGTATCTCTCCATACATTTTGATACTGTATGTAATATAATTTGAAACTATTTCCAACTTGATATTAAATTTCGTGATATGGTCAATTGTGAGAACCATATCTATATATTCAACTATCATAATTAAAGGGCTGGAGCTAAATGGGGCTGAGAAAATTCTTGCTCTTTAAGCCTTGTGAATCCTATCTTTTTAGCCGTAATAAACTTTGTTTTCTAATCCCTAACGAGGATGAAATTACGGTGTATTTCAGAATTATTATTTGAATCTCTCTCTAGTTCGCTTAAAATTACAAAGAGTCAATTAAACCAGGGGGTATGAAATGCTTTAATTCGAATCACGGAAACATGAATTAGGCTCTTCAAGAAAAATTTTTGTACATGAGGGGGGGGGGGCGGTGAAGGATATATTGTCCCGGGGTTAGTGAAAAATATAAAATTTGGCTTGATTAGCAAAAAAATGAGAAAAAATGTGGTCCGACTGGCCCCCCGGTGCCGCGGCGTCTGTTGTTAAATAGAGAAAAAGCTTGAAATCTGTAGACCTAAATTATAGAAAAAAATTGAATTGAGACAATGTTAAAAATTAAAGAGGTACAAAATAGATTGAAAAGATTCTTTAAATTTGTTACAAAATTGATTGGTTAATATTTACTAGATCAAAAATTGTTGGTGATATAATTTGTTATTTCTAAGTATTCTTGTGAAAAATATTATTTATAGGGATGTTTCATTTTCTTTCTACTCCTAACTGTGTTGGCTGAAAATATAATCCTAGTTGACTGAGGGGGTTTCAACTTAAGTTTTGTTTATAATTAAATGTAAATTGCTTTTCAAAAAAATATAAAAACATTACTCGGCGAATCATCCCAAAATATTTTCGAAAAAAAATTATTCAGAACCAATGAGTAAAATTTGTTATTAATTAATAAATAATTTCATTAAAGAAATATAAAATAGGGAACAAAATAATAAAAATTGTATCTATTCGAAAGGAAAATAGGGTATGCTCAAAAAGAAAGATTTTTGGTCAAATTGTAAAACTCAAATCTCGCGTATAAGTGATGTGGAAAATAATTTGCATAATATCGCTCTCATTCGCGAAACTTGTTTCCACACAATTTGTTAATTTCAAATTTGCAAAACCGTTAAAAAACAAACGATTGGCACCAAACACTACATTATTTTTACATCAAGATCAAGCTAAAACACATGGTCAGTGCGTTATACATTGTTCAGCTCACACAGAATGCTGGTCTGCAAATTATCATCAAAATAGTCAAGTCTGTATTTTATACAGAGAAAGTTTTCGTGATGGCGATGTCAGAGAGTTTGTCGAAGCTGATGGATGGGTTTATTATGAGAAAAAGGAGGTAAGAGTTAGTTCATCTAATGTCCACCCAAATAGATATTTATACACATGCGTAATTTATCGTTCTTTAAACCGCTAGTTGTTAAATAGCGTAAAATACAAAAAGAAATTAATATTTAGGGGTAGTAGTCACTGACCAAGGTCGGGGGTTTGGGATGGTTAAATTTGTCGTTCTTTGATAGTTAGGGTTAGGGTTTGTCGTTCTTTTTTTCGATTTTTAATAATTATTTGTCGTTCTTTTTAGATGGTTTGGAAACGTCAGATGAACAGTCTCTAAGGGGATTGTATTTTCACAATCACACCCCTGTCTCACAGCTCTGATGAGAATTTCTAACCAACCTTCAGTGGGGATGAAAGTTTCTATCGAAGTCTCAATTGGGGACTGGCTTAGTTAACTAACATATTCACAAGACTAGACACGGCTAATGGCAATATATAGTGTTTTCGACGCTTTAAAGATTTTTTATATTTACGGATTTTAAGTTTGCCGTGGAATACTGTTAATCAGTCACAACTTAGCAGCAGATTTATCCTAGTTACTGAATCAAACAAGCTTAAATTTTTTAGGATAAATGAGAAGAGAAATTTTATTTTTCCTAAGTCGAAAAATCCAGTATAGCAGTACCTTTACTCCGACACTATGTATTTTTTTATTTCTAGGCAGAACAAACACAAATCGTATCAAAAGGTGACGCAATAAACAAAACTGAAGGTATGAACCTAATCGTCATTAAATTATTATTAAATTCAAGCTTTTAAAGTCGAGGTCGTGGCTAACAAAATCCAATGAATAATTTTCTTCATTTGAGAATCTTTCTCTCCCATACTTGGAATTGAGCTCAAAGCCCCGAGTGGGAAACTCCTGGATGGGAATTGAAGCCATTTATTTCAATCTGAAAAGTTTGAAACACGTGTTTTTCACATAAACCCCAGATTGAAATTAAATCTATAAAAATATACCATACGGGGAAATAAAGAAAGTGTTGGTTTCAATTCGACGTTACAAATGTGGCGGAAATCCTAAGACTTCAGATAAGATTCGTCTCTAGCTTTCGGCCTTAAACTCAATGGCTTGCAGTCTGTTTGGATCTCAAATTAATTTTTTCGCATTAGAAATTATCTGTGAGCAAGGTAAAGTGATTCACGAGCTTCCCTACATGCCTGAACAATGGAAATTATCCTTCAAAGTCTACTTTTCCAATCATCAACCAAATTCACATTCTTCTATACTAACATTCGATCTGATTGGACGACGAGGAAAAATTGAGATCGGTTTATCTCAGAGGAGATTTATTTTTGTGGAGATGTCCGGTGAAATTGGTAAAAGATGGTTAAACGGAAAGTATAAAGCTCCACTTAATAAATGGGTATCTGTTGATATCAATCTTGTTCGATTCAATGGTACATATCAGCTGATGTTGTTCATGAATCAAATTTACCAGAGAAGCTTTGCAATCAAGTTTTGGGAACCTACTTATTTTAAGGATATAACAGTGTATGCTTCGAAGAAATTGAATGCCTGGAAGAGTAATGTTGTCTCGACGATCAAAGAACTACTGTTTTACAGGACTAAAGGTAAGCTTTTTTTTCATATGAGAAGCCAGTACACGTTTTTTTATAAAAACAAACTATATATGAACATACATAAGGCTTCGATGGCCAAAATATTAAGAACAAGTTAAGAACATTTTAAGGCTTTGATTACTCTAGGACACCGAATGTCATAGAAAAATGGACAAAAATACTCAAAAAATGAACATGTTAAGAACATTTATAGGCTTGAAATTCAAAAAGTTAAGAATATCTGAAGGGTTCAAAATTTTTGGATGTTCTTATGAAAAAGACGTGTATCAGGGGGGGGGGGGTGAAGCAGTTAGTACAAGACATCATGCCTACTAACTGCTTTCTCGGAAGAAGTTAGTAACACCACCACCTTGGTACACTTAGTACAGTTAGTACTAACTGAATTTAGCCTTGAAAAAGGCTTTTGACCTTCATAAATTCAATAAAATCAAATAAAATAAAATTTAATATCTTAAAAATGATTCAATTTTCCATAGCTTTCAATAGGAAAAAACAACATTTTAGAAAATCAAATTTCTATTGCAACCAGCATATTGTTTTTAAGATTTATAAAAAAAATTTTGAAAATTTGAAAAAAAAAATCTACTTCCCAAAAAATTTTTTTGGTAAAATACGGTCTTTTTTTTAAAATTTTCTCACAAAATCCTATTTTTTACACAGTTAGTACCAAAATTTGGCAAATTTTTAGCAGGGGACCACCCTTTTTTGCAGTTAGTACATCTGAGTACTAAGTGATTTTATCCAATTCATATGGCACACCACCACGGTACTAACCGGCATGATGTCTTGTACTAACTGCTTCACCCCCCCTGCGTGTATGCTTCTTTTGAGGCTCGACTCTAGCTTCCGACATACCTTATTGCTTTGTACCCTATTTTGAAAAAGTCTACCATCAATTTGTTTAAGCAGTAAAGCACTCCAGAATCATGATTGTACTTAAAATTAATTTGAAATTTCGAGTTTTTGTATTGGTCTATTCCAGATATAGTCTGTACCCCCTATGTTGAGGAAGTGTGACGTCCAGGGTGGTATGGAAATGAATAATCCAATAAAAAATCCATTCCCGAAAATGACTTCCTCAACTTCCCCATGCACAAATTTTTCTGAAATAGACCATTTTTCTTCTTTTCACGATTTATTTCAGAGCCTGTAACCTATAACAACGCGATACAACTCGGTGTCATTCCACGCTGGCCTAAATCATGGCACATACAATTTTCAGTCAAAATCTTATATCATCGAAAGATCATGAATGATGGTCGGGATGATGGTGGTAAATGGCACGGTATTATCCAATTCTGCAACTCAACATTAGACCAATACGGATGTCGGCAGCCAGTAGTTGCTTACAACCAAATAGAAGGAAAAATCGAATTCACCCTATATGGAAACAGCACCTCTGACAACTTTATGCAATTATGGTCGGATCCTATTGAATTGAACACGACATACGATATAAAAATGCAAGTCACACAAAGATCTAGAACTCGTTTAAACATATGGATGAATGGCGACAGGGTTTACAAAAACGTTGAAGTTTTGAACGCTGAAGAATTTTACAATGTCAGATATTATTATGGGACATTATGGAGACCTGATAACCATTCAGTTGAAATTTCAAACCTTATTTTTGGTGGCATGAGTCAAAGCCTGAATCTTGACGATTGATTAATAAAACAGTCTAAGGGTCAAGTACCC
The DNA here is from genome assembly GCF_902728285.1 of Clytia hemisphaerica. NCBI lineage: Eukaryota > Metazoa > Cnidaria > Hydrozoa > Leptothecata > Clytiidae > Clytia > Clytia hemisphaerica. The sequence goes on along the minus strand of NW_027104297.1, from coordinate 168,943 downwards.
AGGGGGGGGGGGTACTTAGGCAAAAATGGGTGCTGGGTATGTGCGGTCGGTAAGGGTCGGTTTTTAGCCCTTCAAAGTCTCTCTAAAGGTCACAAAAATCAGAAAAAGTCTCCTCTAAGGGTCACCTTTTCAGCGAAAATCAGTCTCTCTAAGGGTCGGTTTTTAGAGGTCCAATCCACGCATACCCTTTATCCGCCAACTCTTTTACCCCAGGGGATCAAGTACTCCTAAGTAAGAGTAGCTTTAAAGGTTTTCAGCATCAGTTTCATATCTTAGATTATCTCAGCAGAAAGTCTGAATCGTAAACCTCTTTAACCTAGCTACACAACTTTGGGGTGAGCGTATGGTGTCCCCAACACCGAGATACCGACACATTACTATTTAATCACTGTCAACACAGACAGTAACAAAGCTAAAATCTTTGTTTTGTCACCATATAGGGTAAGACTTTTGACACCAAAATATTGACGTTGTTTTCTTCAAATACCGAACCACCGACATCGGAAAGAGCTAATACCGGCACCCCGTCAAGCCCGCACGGTCTTTGCACGTAATAATAATCAGATATTGAATTGTTTGGAAAGTTGAACTGCTATACACCACTTAGACGGAGGTCGATGCATTTAAAAACAATTTATCTAATAACAGTGAAATTGTATCATAAACAAATCCCTACTTATTGGAAATATTTATTAAAATCAATCCAAAAAACAAAAACCTTAGAAGTATAAAATAATATGCAGACAGTATCATAAAATTCATATTGCTCACTAAATATTCTCATCGTAATAAATTTTTCGTGTGTAATTTTGTAAATATTTTTGTTGTATTTGAATAATATTTATCACCTAACACTGTGCACTGTTTCGGCGTCTCCTTCAATTCTTGCTTATCGTAAACAACAGTGACATACCCTCGCTAAGATACTAACATTTTTCAATTGAGTTTTGCAAGTAGTAGAAGATAAATATTGAAAATATATAAATTTTTCATAATAGGTTGAGTTACTCTGCCCCCTCCCCTTCTTTTAAGTTTACAGTAATAATTTTGCGACAATTTTAAGGTCAGAATTTAGGACTAGTCCGTGAGGGTAAGCTATAAGTGATGGATTTTGAAAATGTGAAATTCAGAATAAAATTAGGACACACGGATTTCCTATCAGCTGAGCGGTTAAAAATCATTTATAGTCCCTTATCAAGACTTTTTTACGAATTGCAGCCTTTTGAAGGACAAACATTGGGGTTCTTTTCTGTTATTGCAGCTCTTGGTGAGATTGAAAGTAGATTTTATGTTTTATCATTTCTTAGTGGAATTTTAAAGGTTCGACCCCCCTTAAAGACGAAACATATCCGTACTCTTTATTTTTCTAGGTGATTCCCCGGGAGGTTAAACGAACCCCCGAGGGCCACTCAAGGAAAACATCCTACCGTTCGTGCGGCCCATAAGGGGCCTTTTTCCAAGCTTCCCCAAGTGCACTGAAAAAGTCGAAATGAACAAAAAGGTCTAGCGTTTAAAATTTGGTAAATCTGAGCATGTTTTCACTAAAATGGTCAAAAATCTTCAAGATAATGCACCGTATTGGTCGATTTTTCGTCTAAATTTACTCAATTTTGGCCAAATTTTCTCTGCCCTGCAAGGATCCGTTACGGTCGTTTTTAATAAATAAAGTGCCCCACCCCCCCGGGGACGAACAACGATTTAGTACCATCCTATTACTACCACCAACATCGTCAATACTTCTTCTGATTCAAGTCAAACTGACAAGTATAAAAGAAATGCACAATTTCAGAGATACAGGCAACAAAATTTGAATACGACGAACAAAAAGATAAGAAGAAAACCACAGTGCCAACCTTTTGAGGGAGGCCTCTCAAAACAACATTATAACGATTAAGAGGTTAGATTATGATCATACCATAATTTCATTTTCATGTCTACTAAGCTACTGTTCGGCAGTTTAGGAAAGAAAATTTTAGAAGAAAATCTGTGAGATTAAGGTCCACCCGGAGAAGCTTTATATATGGAAAACAAGCTGCGGCTCCTTACTGATTGGAGTTGGCAGAAAAGCTTTTTATGATTTAACAATCAAGTTTCTCGGCAAGATTACAAGGAAAGAAACATGTTCACGTTATCTTAAAGCTCCTCCTGGTTCAGTAGTAGAAAAGACGATTTTAAAAAAGGACTGGAAGATTTTTAGACCTACCTTGAGAAAGTAGTTGTATATATACAAGTCCATATATGGACCAGCGGTGTCTCCTTGTTGCTCTCAATAAGGAGAAAGCTTTTTTACTGAAAGTGTTCCTGAATGAAAAATTCCAACAAATATCCAAGTAATTGTACAAATCATTATCTCAGCTAACAAGGAGTGAAACGTGGTCATGTTATCTTAAAGCTCCTCCCTAATCTCGTTATCATTCTTTAAATTCAGAATTCTTTCTCGTGTCAAAAAGCTCATCAAAATACCTGGATTGGTCGAAAGGAAGCATACTTGTTAGTATAATGCAACATTTGATAACATAACGTCAGCAAACGGGGGGGGGGGGTAATGCGGACTGGACCTCCAAAAACTGACCCTTAGAGAGACTGATTTTTGCTGAAAAGGTGACCCTTAAAGAGACTGATTTTTGCTGAAAAGGTGACCCTTAAAGAGACTGATTTTTGCTGAAAAGGTGACCCTTAGAGAGCGAAAAACTTAGAGAGACTGATATTTGCTGAAAAGGTGACCCTTAAAGAGACTGATTTTTGCTGAAAAGGTGACCCTTAAAGAGACTGATTTTTGCTGAAAAGGTGACCCTTAAAGAGACTGATTTTTGCTGAAAAGGTGACCCTTAGAGAGACTGATTTTTGCTGAAAAGGTGACCCTTAGAGAGACTTTGAAAGGTGAAAAGCCGACCCTTACCGTCCGCACATACCCAGCACCAATTTTGTCTAAGTATCATTTATATGAATGAATTTCAGATGTTTATGACGGGACCAAAAGCTAAGCACAGCAACGAGTGGATGGCCCGTAAAGGGAGCAAAGTTCTGCAACTATGGGCAGAACCTCAAATATGCTGGTGATGTTCTTAAGTGTATTTCTTGCGTTCGGGAAGGGGATAGAGCGTATTCCCCGGGGGTTGGACTTAGGGATTACTACCCATCTGCTAATAGTTGGGCACTCGAATATCGTCTCTTTACCAAAAAGTCGTAAAAGTAACAGGAATAAACTTTTGGTTACTCAGCACGGAGTGGGCAATGAATGTCTGTCTACGACTCACATACTTGTCACCTATCACCAAATTAATAAAGAAAGTGATAAGTTATGATGAGTAGAGAAGTTGATAAAAATGTGATAAGTCTACTTTACATTGGTAGACTTGTCTGCGAGGGAAAGTCTTGCAGGGTATGAAATTACAATAATAAGTTCACTCATGTGGTTCAGTTCCCTCGATGTAGATTCATGAATTAATTCTTATTCACATGTAGATATACATGAACATTGAGCAAATCCCTCTAAGAGATTTTGGCTTGTACATACCCCACCATCTCGCAAACCAATCCACCCAAATCCTAAGTCATTTATATTTTCTTTAACTATTATTCTTACATAAAAATATATAAAATTACAGAAAGATCAAGGGGCCGACGCGAGTTGTTGATTAAGAGATAAACTGATTTCAGAATTTATCACTGAACACATGCTATCTATCTTATTACTGATATCGAAATTTTGCTACGGGTTCTATTGCATTTTAGGAGGTTTCAGATCTTGAAATAAAAACCCTTCGAATCCGGAAAATCATGAAAAAGGAAAAGATAGATGTGAGATTCTTAAAACAATGTCTTGTTGGGGAAAAAAGGGTCTGGGGGAAAAAAAGACTATAAATTTAAAGGGAAAAATTAGATTTTATTAGAAAAGGATAGTTATTGATAGTACACCCCCTTCTCACAGACCCATTGGGAACGCCCTTCCTACTGGGAAAATTATCTTCCGAATTTTGTCCCCATTGAAAATAATTAAATAAACCAAACCTCACTGCAATATATTTACTATTTTTCCCATCCTAACTGAATTGAATTCCCCAGCCATTAAAAATATGGGAATATCAATCCCCATCGAGTTTCAGTCCGTTATTTTTATCCCACTAGTTGAAAAAATCCTACCGGGTCTGTGAGAAGAGGGTGTGATAGTTACCGTGAAAAGTATTTTTCATTGGTATTTAAGGCTATTAAAACAACAAAATCGACATACCAAATTACCACTGGTTTTTCCTAGAACTTTCTCCAAAATGAATGAAACGATAGCATAATAGTAGAATGTATTCAATTTTAAGTCAAATAACATTGCAGTGTGTTTGCAGAAAATATTAAGTGAGAACTTGTTGATACTACAGCTTAAATATCAACAACAATAAACCGCACGTTTCATAAAAAAATACCACAAATACGATGCCAGTTTGGAATCTTTAGAAAACTGGCTTGTTATAATGTTTAATTAGTTCAGCAGAGTAACACGAGAGATGTGATCATCAAATTAAGTAGGTACTTCAAGGCATTAAAGGTTCTAATATTTTCCAGTTAGACAGAGATGTATTGGAACGCTACTGCAGGCTAGAGAGGGATCTTAACTTTCAAACCAGGCTTAAGATTTGCACTGCATTTTGGATGACGGATCAAAATATTCGATCTGAGAAAAGTCTGAGAATGTCTTTCTCGCCCGAACTCTTAATACTAAGAAGTGTCAACATACTCTGACCATGATTGTAGCTTTTCGCTATATCTAATTGCAATGGAATCAGATAATCACCCAAGGCTAGCCTGGTAAATTACATCGACTTCAAATCCCGAAGGGCTAGACTCTAGACTCCTGGATGGGAAATGAAGCAACTTATTTCCAATCCAGAACGCCCACGCGTTGTTTTTACACAAACGCTGGATTGAAACTAAAATCTATCGCTAGATTCAAAAAAATGTAGTCCTCAAAAAAAAAAAAAGAACCGCCAGATACAATCCGTCGTCATTATTACGGCGCGTTCTAGGCGCGTTCTGGATAGGAAATAAGTGGCTTCACTTTTTCTTGCCTGTGAAAGATTAGACATTCTACTCTAGCCCTTCGGGCTTTAAACTCAATGGTTAATTATCCAGCTGACACAAAACGTCAATATCACGTTCGATGGACGTTGAAACAATGTTTGTATACCAACTAGGAAATTAGACCAAGAAAAACTTCATCCTCGACCCAGCGATAAAAATACAGAAAATAAATACGTAACTTACTCGGTTCAATCCATATAGTGAGCAATTGTTTTTCTTCCCCTCCATTGTTCATTGTGTTTCTTTTTATTATTTTTCTAGCGTTTTTTCAAAATAAAGTATATTTAGATTGATCAAGACCAAACTTTTACTCAAATTGCTTAACAGTTTCCGTGCCGCCGTCGGCATATGCCGATAAGAGCATTTTCGATCTCTTTGCCGGTGTCGGCATTTGCCAACAAGAGAGGTCTCGAACTATTTTTCAGATGTTTTTTTTAAGTTTGAACAAATAGACATCTAGCAAATAGGTCGAACCTTCCATTTTTTTTCCGTGGCAAATAGGTCGAACCCTTAAAAAATACATCAGGTCAGAAAAAGTCTTTGAAGTAAAGTCGATCGATAGAAAATCAATCATATTATTGAATTTGATTGAAATTTATTCAATTATATCCAACCTGATGTATCCATACATACTGAGGAAATCAATGAAAAAAAACTGATAGTATAAAAAACTAATGTAGCCATTCCGGAAATCAAAGCAAAAGGCCCAAATTCCAAAATGTCTGAGAATCTTATTTGGTGGTCCTAAAGTTTTGAGATCAGGCCCTTTCATATAGAATGAATCTCTATCTATAGAAGGCTCTACAGGCCCTACGTTAGCCTGGATATCCATTGTAAATTATTTTCTCATTTTGATGTTTCTGTTTACAGCTTGGTCTACCCAGATAGTTGTAAACCCGGTAGTTTTTTAGCTCCGTGCGATATTTGAACCGACAAAATACGCATGCGTTGTCTTCTGATATTGGAATACTAGCCCTACAGATCTCAAACATTTTAAAGGCCAGTCAACAAACGTGTTTCCTCATACTTGGGAGATTGGATCTTTGCGGTGATGTATATAGTTGCCGCTCCCTAAGTCGACGTTCTACTATTCGATAAGCCTCATTGTTCGATATAATATTGAAAGTCGCTGTCAACAAGAAACTCATAAACGACACTCTACTATTCCGTACCATACACCACTCTCTTATTCGATAAAAATTCAATCCCCTTTAAAAATCAAATGCACATCAATAAACAACCTTCCAAGCTGGCACACAACGTTGTTTCAACGTTAATCTAACGTTCACAACGTCCACCTAACGTTATGTGGACGTTAAAACAACATTCTTTGCCAGCTGGGATGTAGTTTCGTTGGTGTGTGCATTGCTAGCGAGTTTATGTATTTGCACTTTTGAAGACGGTAGAGTGACTGAAGCGTTTTGGAATAACCCGCAGTTCTGACCCACAATATCGAGGACAGTAAAAGTGCTGATTTACCGTCGTCCTCAGTTGTTCAGGATCTAGTCAAATTAGAACCTTACCGTCTCTGTCGCAGAAAAACCCACATACATAAGCTCGGTACTGATTACCCTCTACTAGCATCTCAATACTAACCAATAAAACATGACCGAAAAAGATATCATCTATCTTGACGTAATCAATGCCTTCATAATTTAAAAATGAAATGTTATAATATACAAAGTCAATCATTTTTTATCTTATCATAAGAAGTCAAATCGCTTACACCCACGAAATACGTTTTAAGTTCGGATCCCTTTTTTTCGATGTTCAAACTAAAAGGTTTTATTTCATCAATAATCTTTGTGAGTCAAAAATGATGATGATATGCCATAATGAAAATAGTTCTTTATAAGAAATCTCCAGCTTTTTAGCTTTGATAAATTCTCTATAAAAGTTCTTTAAACTAAAGAACACTCCGAAAGGAGAATTTCACTATCCATTTGAATACACCTTTTCGATCGTAGCCACCAATTGCCGTGCAGGCATTTTTTTTGTCCCTTTTACCACCCTAAACCGTCCCAGTCTTTTTTTCACACAAATAGACGATAGAAAAATGTGTAAAAAAAAGATTGGATCGAGTTTAGGGGGAAAATTAAATAATAAAGTGGCACGCACCTGACCGCGCGACTACTGTCGAAAAGGTGTACTGTCTAGTATCGCTTACTTTGATTTGAATTAAAGGGACGCGTGACAAAAGAGTGGTACGGGGCTTTTCCGAGTACCTTTTTCACATATTGCCAGTTTCAGGTCTAGTTGCAAAAAAAAGTTCGTTGGGTGCATTATTTCATTGCTTTAAAAATGAGAAAAAATTTGACAAAATTTGGAAAACTCGTATCTTTGTCAATATTATTTCATTCAAAAAGTTTCAGGTCTCTAATAAAGAGTCCCACCCCAGCAGTATATCTGATCATGATATCACGCAATTTTTTGTCTTCAATCACGATCACGCAAATTAGCAAAAGAATGGACAATCACGCATCCCTTTGAAAAAGTCCAAGTCACGTATCACAGCTCAAAAAAATTTCAAATCACGATCACGTTTTGACCTCTCATCACGCAATCACAAAGAAAAAATTTCCAAATCACGTAATCACGCTGCAAAAAAGTCCCTACCACGTCATCACGAAAACCGCTTGGGGCCTCGATAAACTCCAATTTTTAAACCGCGGCAAGACATAAGGTTCGCACTCCTAGTTGATTTGCTTATAAAAACCATCAACAAAGCACCTCAAATCTAGAAAGGGTATACATTATATTTTTGTTAACTACATGACAATTTAGTGCTACAAATGATTCATAGTTTTACTCGAAAAATATTCGGGTTGTCATATACTATGTATTTAAGTTCTTTAGATGACAATTTAGATCACGCGCTGTTATACAAATGGCTCATTTTTTTTCGATTTCACCCTTTAATCAGCAAGAACTGAAGAACTGAAAAAATCAAATTCTGAGTAAACCTCTTGAAGTTTGAGTCAATGAATACAATCTTATCGAATTATTGACCAGATTGAACAGAAAATTCTTATTGATTTTTATCAAAGAAAATTCCTCACTTTTAAAGAGAATGTTGCAACTTATTCTTGCTTACGGCTCATTTTGGAGAGACTCTAGAATGTGAAAATCTCAACTTTTACCATATTACTGTTGCTACATACCAAGCACCAATGTCTATGACCAAGCTTCCTTTTCTGAAGTCGACGTGACAGAACTAATAAATTTCAGGAAATGAGAATCCATGATTCCAGAATTACATCGAGTCTAATTTCAAAATTAGCATAAAAATATCGTTAGAAAACTCGTCGGTAAAAAAGCTGCCGGCAAAAAAAATAGTTACTTGTCAAAAAATCCAAACACTGTCTGTTCAAAACTATGTGACTGAGTGCGTGACAAGATTTTCCGTTACACAAGAAATTTGACGTGATGAGATGAGAAAGAGTTCAAAATAAAACGAAAAAAGGAAGCATTATTGTACTGTAGTACAAAAATTTAATGGAAAAATAGAGAGAGAGAAAAAAGTATCAAGTAGGCTAAGCTACTTAACTTTAAAGTAATCGTTTCTTAATCGATTGATGTCATATTCATAGTCTCTACACTTCTTTTCATATAAGAACAAACTATATAAGAACATATGGCTTCAATAGCCAAAAAATTAAGAACAAATTAAGAACACCTTAAGGCTTTTGGGACTCTTAAACGGCCAATTTCTTAAGAAAATGGACAAAAATACTCTAAAAATGGTGAAAATAAGAACATCAGAAGCCTTCAAAAAATGTTCACGTTCTTATAAAAAAAGGACGTGTAGTCTCTATTATGACAGAAAAATAATGTTTTTGCTGACTTTCCAAGATTGCGGTCAAAATAAAGAAATATAGTGTACAGTTTCAAATTTGTGAAAGTGCATCATCAATTAACAACTAAATGACGTATAGGAAAATATCTAGACCTCACAAAAGTGTGTAATAAAGGACGAGAAGGGGCACCTGCCGGGAAATTATTTGAAAAATGATAACCCTGAGTTTTTTCCTCTAAAAGGCTAACTTTCGGCAAAAAAATAATGGTCCAAAAAATTCAAAAAATGTCGGCTTTTCTTTGTTTTTTCTTAACTCATTTTGGCAACCCCGATGGCAACGACGAAAGCCCGTATCTTTCTTTCGAGATTCATTTATAAAACGATATCTGCATACCAGTTATTCGCTGAGGTTCGAAAAATCGACCACACATGGGACTCGTTTTTATGAAAATTTTGCCGGAATTGGCGAAATAAGTGAAATGGGAGTGAAATTTTAATACTTTCTTAAAATTTTCCATTTTTCAACCAAATTCCCTCAAAAAGCGGCACACCCCCGTACCTCTTTTTACCTAAGTATCCCACCGGGTTCTTTAATCAGGTAGATTTCCGCAATAGTCTAATTATCTATATGGCTGCCTGTCTGACTATTTGACTAAATTTAAAACAATTCATGAAACAAACCATCAGAAACAGCTTAATTATAAAAATTATTCAAAAATTACACTTTGACTCAACGACGCAACGAACAACCTTGAAAAAAAGCTACAAAATCGTCATCAGCAAAAACCAGTATCAATCCAACAAGATCTAGAAATCATTATTCAAAATGTTTTTGATATACCCAAACTACAAAAAAATCTTTATTTGCATTGGCCTTATTCAAATTGCAATCGCATATATGAAAAAAATCCTAAATCTTTAGACAAACAATCAACAAATGAAAAGGGTTAAGTAAACTTCTGTCTTTTTTCAGAAATACAACAATTCTAGTCGCATGAAATTTGAAATGCACAGAACTCTAAAACAAAGACTGGATTAGACATCCGTATATAATGTGTGAGAAAAATCAAATTGAAAGCTTAGGCTATCATTTTGATACAGATGCAATCTCTCTCTCTCTCAGCCAAAATCTGTATCGTTTTACGACACAAGCCGACTTCATTTTTCAGACTAAAGTTGATGGGGAAAAATCCGTTCTAGTGATTATTTTAGAGTTCAGTAGCTACGTGGTAACAAGACTACCATTTTGCTGTGACGCCAGTATTTATTTACCAAATTTTTAGCAAATGGATGTCATTCTTTATGCAAAAGAATTCTCACTTATTCAATGATTTTGTTTCCTGAACTAAACTATATTAAACGTTTTTTTATGAGAACATCCGACATTTTTGAAGCCTTTGAATGTTCTTAACTTTTTGACTTTTAAGCTTAAAAACGTTTTTAGCATGTTCTTACTTTCACGATTTTTGTGAATATTTTTGTCCATTTTTCTAAGAAATTGCGTGTTTCTAAGTCCGCGAGGTCTGGCAATCGAAGCCTTTTGTTCTTATACAGCTTGTTCTTATAAAAAAACGTGTAGTCGGTCGCATTTGAGTCTCTGTAACTCGAAGACGCACGGGGAACACAAAGTTGTTCGAGTTAAGGAAATTTCAAGTTATGAAGTAAGCTTTATATTGTTAACTGTAGGGACAAGAAAACTTATTCGGAGAGGACATACGAGCTATAGAAATTCAAATAAAAGAGACTCTGCTGTACTAACTACAAATAAATCTAGGGGTTCAGTGTTTTCGTTGATTCTCAATCAAGTTTAAGTGTCCGGTGTTCTGGTATTAAAGACCCATTTAAACCTCCTACCTATGAACCTTTGCGCTTAAGACACCCCTTCTCACAGACTCACTGGGAACCCTTCCCACTGGAAAATTTGGCCAAAATATCGTCCCCAGTGGAAAATTATAATCCAACTATTGTTCCCACTGAAAATAATCAAATAAACCAATCCTCACTGCAAAATGTTCCCCAACCCAATTGAATTTTCTGACTTGAAAACTAAAGAATTGAACTCCCCAGCCAAAAATGGGAATGTCAATCCCCCTCGAGTTTTGGTTCGTTCTTTTTGTCCCCACTGGCTAAAGAAATCCTACCGGGTCTGTGAGAAGGGGGTGTCTTAAGGATTGGGTACGAGTTTGGTGGGATCGGTAATAGAACAATTTCACGGTTGAAGGAAATCGAGGGTAATCAAGTTCACCTCACTCTGATAACTACTTTCTGCTGGTCTAAAATTTTGGAGGTTTTTGTCTAACCACAGGAAGCAAAGCCACTACAGGTTTTTTTATAAGAAAATATTATACAAGAACATAAGGCTTCGATGGCCAGAATTTTAAGAACAAGTTAACAACATTTTAAGGCTTTGCGGACTCGAAAACAGCCAATTTCTTAGGAAAATGGACAAAAAATACATAAAAAATGGGGAAAATAAGAACATATGTCAAGAACATTTTTATGTTTATGACTCAAAAAATTAACAACATCCGAAGGCGATTGTTCCATGAAAGTAGCCCTACTGATGCAAAGTGTCATCATAACATTCAACTAACAACCGTAGCATGCGCGTAACGTTGACTGAACGGTTGTACCAGGCTAAGAATTCCCTAGTCTAAGTCTGACGAGAAGACCTCTATAGATATGTTCTACATTCGTTGACGTTGAGCACTATTTAAACACTTTTAAACACTTAAACCTTAGCATTGGGTATGAGAAGTAGCCTACCCTTCCTTCGGTTATTGAAAGAGGGTTTCATGGGGTACCCGATTCTTTTATTACATCATCTTTTTTTCCGCAAATTCCTTCAATTAATCAAAATTCCATCACCGAAAAAAAATTCTGTTAGAATCCAGATTTCCATATAAAATTCAAGCAATCCTGAATATTTTTCTCCCAATTTATTAAGTTCCGTTTTCACCGGACTAAAACCACCAAATTTCCTGTCCCTGACATAAAATATAATTTCCGAAATTCTGTCCGTGCCAAATTCCACCACTTCGTCTGAAAAAAAGACCTGATTCGGCTCCTCCGCCAAGCGTGAACCCCCCCCTTTGAAACAGAACAAATAATTAAAACCCTTAGAATACCCTGTAGAATACCACTAGGAATTTCAAGAACATTATAAGAACTACTTCGAGATTACCGACAGGTTGGACCTTTATAGATACTTCCTACATAGAAACCTTTGCATTAAGGGGGAACCGTTAAGGTGAGAAGATTCCAAACTCTAGTCTCCGCCCTTGAAAAAGAACACCTTATAATCAACAAAGCCCCAAGAATACCATTTGCATTAGAAACATTATCAAGAACACTAGTAGTACACACACTACAAGTGTATCACACATAAAAAATATAAATCACTATTATTTCATAAGTAGTACAAAAATAAAGACCAGATTGATATATGATTTATCACGTCTAAAAAGGTAATAACTATGGATATGTTTTACGTTATGATTTATTTTATAAGAACCAGTAAAGTTAGGTTTAGAGTTGTTCTTGATACCGTCTTGAATCTTAGTTACTTTCCTTAACTAAGCCTTTAAAAATGGAATAAAATAAGCCTTTTTCTGAGAAAGCTGGATATCTAAGCTTTAGATAGTACTTCATATATTTTAGGTTTTAGTCACATTTGAGTCTGGTGTTCTATATAAAATTGTGCTTATAAAAACGACGTGTATATTAGCAATTTGATATGACTGTGAATAAAGTAGCTGTCTACATTTTGATACTATCAGCATCCCTGGTGAGCGTCTGGCAATGCTAAATGTATAAGATTGCACAGTTACGTGATGAGTAAATCCCCGTTTGATAGATTAACTTTGAGAGGGCGGATAGAAACACTTGGCAATGCTCTCTCGCCTATATTTAAGATTGTTAAATTATAGTGTAAAATTAAAGTTATACGACCATGGGTAATTATAAATCAACCTCAAAGTCAGGAGCCAATTTTTTTTTGGATTAAGGTTAAGACATGGAAGGATTTTCAACTGTATACTTTTTGATGGAGACCAGCAACTTTCTGGTTCTCATCGATCTCTTGTGCAGCCAGAGCCACATGCACCAATCACTGATGGATGTACAATCGTTGCCAATATAGTATGGCACATTTCCGGCGGTCAAATTTAGATACAGGGCAATAAACTCCCCTTCCCCTCCGAACAATGTTGTTGGGAAAGAAATATTGCTTGACCAGTCTTTAGCCCCCTCCGACAACATTGTTTAGGGGGGGAGGAATCTCATCTTTGGGCTTTGTGCCAAAGGTTTTGTCAATGATTGTAGGTACAATCATGAGCGTTACCAGAATCATAAAAACCATACTTATAATATATTGAATGTATGCCTATTTTAATCTGAATTTTAGAATTTTTGACCAACTTGGTTTCATGAAAATTTAACTCGTCAATTTAAGGTGCACCATAAATTGACGAGTTAATTAACTCGTAAGATTAAGGTGCACCATAAATTGACGAGTTAATTAACTCGTCAGTTTAAGGTGCACCATAAATTGACGAGTTAATTAACTCGTAAGATTAAGGTGCACCATAAATTGACGAGTTAAATTATCTACTTGTGACGTCATAATTTCCCATTGATGACGTCACATTTAACGTAACTCGTGTTTTTTGTAACTCGTGTTTTTTAACTCGTGTTTTTTAACTCGTGTTTTCCGAGCCTCATTGAAAACAGTTTAAAGGTTTTTTTAAAATAAGAAAGCATCCTTTGCTTACTCATCAGTTTTAATTCACAAGCTTTTTCACATTGGATTGACACGGGTGTGGAGCAAGATTGGTCAGAAAGAGGAAAAGAAAAACATTTTTTGCTTATATCAGCATAATATAACAATCAGGCAGACACTGTCCTGATATGAAATATGTGTCTGGTATGAAATGGGCACACTTATGTAAAAATGAAACCTTTAATGATTTGTTTTAAAAATACCCCATTGCATACCGAGGTTAAGTCTTTTTTCAAATGAGCTGTTGGCAAATGTACAAGGTCACTTTTGGAAGAATTATTCCACATCTTTTGATAGAATGTTTTCAAAAAAAAGTACAGCCCAAAGTTGATCGCCAATCGAATTTTTTCAAATTCAAGCCAAAACGCTCGAGAAAACGGACATTTCTCTATATTTTGAGACTGTAAGCAATGTTAGAGATTGAGTAACTGGGTACTGCAATAGCTGATCACGAGCTTTGGAGGGAGGGTTATTGTTTGTTCCCGACTTAGGTCCCTTTGCGGGCTTTGGACTTAGATTGAAGAATGATATGACGATGAGAAAATTCAGCCCACAGTTTTTTCTTTACCTCCTAAATAACAGTTTGTTGAGTAAGAATTTGTGTTTATTATAACGGATGGTAAAAGTATAGAAAAACAAACCTTCTTGTCCATGCATGGTGTTAGTATGACTTCGAGGAGTGGTGTACAAATCTGCCATCAGTCTGTTACGATTCTTCAAATAAGACATTGTATTGTCTTAATTTCAATATCAGTCTTTTATTTTTGACCAATTACTTAAAAAAAAATGGTTCAAAAAGCTGTGGACACAATAATGCAGACAAAAGATGATCAGGTTTGATGTCTGGATGGAAATGATGGCAAATTGATGAATTGTTGTAAAGGTAATACCGATGAACTGGGACAAGCTTCTCTCCTATCACGTATCAATCACATACAACCAAAATGACAAAACGATTCCTGTATACGACGAGTATATGATCTTCTTCCCAGCTTTACAAGGTACTTTTTTTCCTTTTTATCTAAATCTATAAAGATAGATTAGTTTGAGATTTTCAAAAAAGACTTTTTAACCCAATTAATTAAAAGATCGTCTCAAAAATCTTATACGATTAACTTGAGTGTTTATGATCTGTATTTAATGACCACCTAATTAACAAGTCTTTATCTGTCTACGCTTAAACGTCCAATTCCATCTCCTTTATATCAAATGAGATAACCTTAACATTGAAGTATAAACCCAAAAGCCAATCCTAAAAGTGAGTAGGATTTGAAGCCGTGATTTCCTCCATAAGTTGCTCTGGATATAAAATTGACCCACCCATCTACCAGCAGATTTCGAAAAAATGTAAACCACAAAAACAGGGAAAGCACCAGATTCAATTTCAACCCATCGTCTAAATGCGGCATAATTCATAAAGCTTCAAATTTTTTCTGACTTCGGAATGTTTGATCATTTGCTTCTAGCCCGTCTGGTCACTATTTCATCGCACCAGTCTCGTGATTTTCGCTATGGAAAATAACGACTAGCCCGTTCTTCTTGCCTATATATTTGTACTAAATTCCCGTAATAGGAAATATCTGATCTGATCAAAAAGCTTTATTGAGAATACTAAAGGTCAAACTGAATTCAATTGATTGTTCAATTGATTGTTAAATTGATTTGTTTTCTTGAAAACCTCGGTAAAAATCCCGAAGGTTACAGTTTAGCTATCAATTTATGGCTTTAAGAACTAAACTGTAAAATGAAGACTTAAAATCGAGTCTGTGAACAAAAATATCAAAGTTTTTGTGAGTTGAACCAAAGATAGGTCGTAAAGTCAAATTACTAATAAAGTAGGAAAAATCAATATCCTCAACAGTGGGGGTAACATTTTTTTCTGGAAAAGCCCATAATTCTTATATAGATAAGACTGTAATTTAAGGTAACGTCCTGAATATATCCTTCCGAGATACCCTCAATCTTTAACGAGGCCCGGAATTCCCGAGTTATTTTTTCCGAGTTAAAAAACCGAGTTAAAAAAAAACCGAGTTATCCCGAGTTATGACGTCATTTTTGGAATTTAGTGACGTCATTTTTCATTTTTTAACTCGGGAATTTTTGCTTCCTTTAACTTTCCGAGTTATTTTAAATTTTTAACTCGGGAATTTTTGCTTCCTTTAACTTTCCGAGTTATTTTCCATTTTTTAACTCGGGAATTTTTGCTTCCTTTAACATTCCGAGTTATTTTCCATTTTTTAACTCGGGAATTTTTGCTTCCTTTAACTTTCCGAGTTATTTTTCATTTTTTAACTCGGGAATTTTTGCTTCCTTTAGCTTTCCGAGTTATTTTTCATCTCTCTTTAAATTTCTTTTCAATCGACATGGCAAACTTTATGGCGCAATGGCGACAAACTTTATGTCAAGATTATGAAATGAACACAACACGTTTTCTCTTCTTATTTTTGCATCGCACGTTTTTCAGTTTCGAACAAGTGTCCAGTATCTTTCACTTCACATTGCGCAGAATGGGGTTTGATGTTCGAATTATTTCTATAAAAAGACGGGGGTAAACATTCGAATAACAATATACCTTCAGGTCAACATTTAGAGACTTTCCACTTTGAAAAAGTAGCGTATTTGAACCCCGGAATGTTTTTTACCCGCAAGTCTAATTAGAGCCTTATGACACAAAAAGATTCGATTCATAATTCGAATGTTTTGCAAAGGTCACATGCGTGCGGGAAACTTTCGAATGTTTTTCTGTAAGTTGATTTGGTGAGTGTGTGCACTCTGGACAGTTTTATTTATTTATTTTTTAACATCTCTCATAAAAATCTACGAATAGTCTGTGAAATGATTGATTCAAGAATCGTTGGTGATTCATTCAAATTTTTTACAGCGAAGGGGGAAGGAATTTTTCTGAGAATCTTGTCATGTCACTTACAGTATTCTTTAATGAAATAGGGAGGAAATATGAATTTTGAAATAGCTTTATCTCATCACTACCTGCTGTATTTTTTGAGATTTTATTTATGCTGTAATATTTTTGAAGGGCTTACACTTTGTTTATCTAGCAGGTTTTGTCACCAGTGGCTAAATCTTCATGATGCACCGGCCTTGCAAGTACACCGCGCGGGTGCGCGCGGGCAAAATATTGTGCGCGTAGCGCACAGGCGAGCGCAGCGTTTTGTTAGGGATAGGCAGCAGGCTGGCTGCTGCTCATCCCTAACATGCGCCCAGACGGCTGTGCACCCTCCCGGTGGTGCACCCGTGTGTGGGGTCTTCCTGGAGGAATGGCGATCATAACAGTTAGCCTAACTCGTGAGGTCTGTTCACCCGTATATACTATATGTGTCACTCCATAAATAACCTTGAATTTCGGAATATCAGCAGCCGTCGTGGCCCAGTGGTGTAGACTATGTGATTCGTAATCGGAAACATGTAGGTTCGAATCGGGGTAAAGTATTGAAAAGTTTCAAAAAATTTTCTAAGTCTCCGTGCTTGTCGGTGCATCATGAAGATTTAGCCATAGGTGTTTTAACTTCAGTTCTTGCTTTTTAATTATTCACTTGTTTGTTGATTATTCATTTTATTAAGCAAGTTAAGGTTTTTCTAGTTGGTAATGGATGGTTATGTCTTTGATTTAGGTTGGTATGGGATCAATAGATTAAAACTGGTGTTTTTTTTTATGAAGAAAAATAACTCGGAAAGCTAAAGGAAGCAAAAATTCCCGAGTTAAAAATTCAAAAATAACTCGGAAAGCTAAAGGAAGCAAAAATTCTCGAGTTAAAAAAAGAAAAATAACTCGGAAAGTCAAAGGAAGCAAAAATTCCCGAGTTAAAAAATGGAAAATAACTCGGAAAGTTAAAGGAAGCAAAAATTCCCGAGTTAAAAAATGGAAAATAACTCGGAAAGTTAAAGGAAGCAAAAATTCCCGAGTTAAAAAATGGAAAATAACTCGGAAAGTTAAAGGAAGCAAAATAAACCGAGTTATGAAATGAAAAATGACGTCACTAAATTCCAAAATGACGTCATAACTCGGGATAACTCGGGTTTTTTTTAACTCGGTTTTTTTAACTCGGAAAAAATAACTCGGGAATTCCGGGCCTCATCTTTAACGACTACAAGCCGATTGTAAGTCATAGCTTCGAGTTTTTTTGCATTTACAATTTAGGTTTACATTATAAGAATTACATCGAGACAACAAGATGAGAAAACGAACCGCAAATAGAATCAAAAATTTTCTAATGCTTGAAATGTTATCTTTACCAATCTTGTTACATATTTCCTCTTATGCACGTTAAGTGCAATCGTAAGTCGTAGTTGATTAAATCAAAATCATTATCAAAAATTCAATTTTGATTACCAACCCCTAAAAGCCTAGCGGTGAGTAAGATAGAACAATATTTTTATTTTGCAATTTCCACTCAGCTTTCACAAGGATTTAACGAAAATTCGAGTTCCCTGTCGCTGAGCCTCATCAAAAAGCTTGTCGAAAATAATGGTCTTGGATATCGAAAAAAGATCTTGCATTCAATGAGTCCCATCCTCTTCTACACGTTTTCTGATAAAATAATTATAAACTTCTATCGCTCACGAAATCTAGCCAGTATTCCAAGGCAAACTTAAAATCCGTAAATATAAAAAATCTTTAAAGCGCCGAAAACGCTATATTCCCATAAGCCGTGTGTCCTAGCCTTGTGAATACGGGCTTAGTTAACTATGCTAGGACCAATAGTAAGTCGTCATTAGCGTGCAGTGGTCCTGATTACCCATTACACTTTACGACTATGAAATGGCTTATAGTGGAGCGTCACTGTATCGACCTGTCTTTCTTTATAACGTCCTCTTGTTCTGAACATAGTGGACAACACTGAAGTAACTATCAAATATTTCATTTTACGTTACACACCGACCAAAATGTCACATCAACGTCCATGGCACTATTTATACCGAAAACAGTTGAAACGCCTAGCTGGTTTCTTTTTCCATAAAACTTCAAAATATTTTGCACCCTTAGTTAGATTTCGTGACTTACTTCCAAATTATCTCATCAAAACATAAACGTTGCGTATACGAGAAAACATCCCATAGAAGATATAACCTCAGGTCCAACCTATAGGGTCCAATACAAACCATATAAATATCGCATACGTCTCTCACAATATGGTTTCGTGACTGTTGTATGTTTTTTATAAGAATATCCAAACTTTTTGAAGCCTTTGGATGTTCTTAACTTTTTGAGTTTTAAGCCTAAAATATGTTTTTAACATGTTCTTATTTTCCCCATTTTTTATGTATTTTTGTGCAATTTCATAAGAAATTGGGTGTTTTAGAGTCCACAAAACCTTGAAATGTTCTTAACTTGTTCTTATTTTTTTTGGCCGTGGAAGCATTATATTCTTATATAGTTTGTTCTTATAAAGAAACGTGTATGATCAACTAAAAAACCACTAAATTGTGTAAAACCAAAACCATGAGATTTGTTGATAAAATGATGTGTGAAATATGGGTCGATCTAATATTGTTATTAAAATGGCAAAATGTATAGGCAAAGAAAAATACTACGTTGTTTGGCAGACAGAATATGTATTACAGGAGAACCCCTCATTAGCGGACACTAAACATTTCCCCGATGGTGTCCATTATGTAACGAACTATTTAACGCGCTCGTATCCATACAACTATATCCTCATATTGTTTTTATTCAAGGCTAAGGTTGAGGTTTCAGGCTTTATACATCATTTTTGATACTTTGACACTTTTGCCTGAAAATTCAGATATTCCAAGTTTAGCATTATTTACCCAGCTGGCACACAACGTTTTTTGAACGTCTATCCAACGTTCACAACGTTCATAGAACGTTAGGTTTATGTTAAAATATCGATGTGTGCCAGCTGGGTACGTTCTTAAATCCTTTTTCGATGGTTTTGAGCCTCACTGTTCTTATAAAAACCGGTATAAATGACGTACCTTGCAACGCCTTTGGACATGTATTCTTCAGAAATGTCGTGTAGAACAGCAATGACGATTGACATGATGACATCTTTCCTTTAAAAGCGAAGAAATTAGAAGCTGTTACAATACAAGACTAATTGAAAGATCACTGTGTAGAGACTATCTACTGCGTGTACACTATGATAATATAATTTTTGTATTTTCCCCTAATTCACCAATTTAAAATTGCTGTACTTTTGCGGTACGAAAGTTTTGTTCCTTAAAATAATTCTTTTTGAATAATTTTCGAAAGTGAAATTTCTTCCAAAGGTAGAATTCGCAAAACTTAAAATTGTGAAAGTTTTTGATCTATACCCTTTACCCGAAAAGTTTCTCCTTTAAGGTAGTAGATTGTATATAGGACTCTCGCTAATTCGAATTTCCATCATTCGAATTCTATGATTTGAACTGATTTTCAATATTCTCATCCAGGGGAAAACCTTCGTAAAATACTCTCTATAATCTCTTTGTAACGCAAGTAAATCAGAGTTACCGTTCGAGATCGAATTAGCGAGAGCTTAACTGTATTTCATTGTTCTCAAATCAAAATCAAAAATTTTTCCAACCTTCAACTGTCAGCATCAGTTGCGTGGGTATTATGGTTAAAATATAAATAATTCTTGTCTCTGTCAAAAAGCTATGTAGAACTTTACCAAAATTCTAGACGATGTAAAATCAAAAGCATCTCAAGTGGATTAATTTTGGTGGGGAAGAAATTTGGTGAATTTTGCTAAATTTCCGCCAAGATCGCATTATCGGCCAATCGCAAAATCAATTCCTAGTCAAATTAATCCACCTCAAAAGCGAACTCTTTTTGCTAACTATCAAGTATAGGTTATACTGTTAAAAATCGTTCTCAAACTCTCTCTCTCTTCACGTTTTTTGTGAACATTTCAAATAAAGATGTTTAGTTAAGTTTTAAAAACATAATGGCTTTCAGAAACGAATAGATCCTGATAAAACAAATTTACAGACCCATTAAATATCTCTCTAATACCCATTAGCCCATGAATTTTGATGTAGAGAGGAAAAACTCAAAACATGAAATTTAAATAAAATTTACGTATATCTTAGCTCTTCAAAAATTAGAAGATAAGAAATCGTAGAGTCCTCGTTAAGAGTCCAAAAAAACGTTCAAAAGATAATTACAGTTGAGTCTCCATAACTGGAACACGCACGTGGAACACAAACTTGTTCGAGTTAAGGAAACTTCGAGTTATGGAGTAAAGTTAAAAGAGACATTATTAACTGAAGGGACCAGAAAACTTCTTCGAGTTAAAGAGACATTTGAGTTATAGAGGTTCAAATTATGGAAACTCTACTGTACTGAAAAAATGAACTGCATTTCACATTCTATAGACTTGGCAAAAGGCCCTGTGTTTAGTTGAGAAATAACGCTAAGCGAACATAGTAAGCGCCGTGCAAGTTTTAGCTGCAGTCTCATTAGGGGACTATTTCAAAAGTCTATGAGGTTTGTTAGGTTATTGAATTCGATACGCTATTCTCATATGTTGGTACTAATATTTATTCCTTGAATAGCCCGGGGCCCAATTAAAGCTTTTTTTATAGACTGGATGGCGCGATTACTTCACTGGACTCATAAAAAATTATCAAAAAGCAAAGTTCAGCCAAAAGTAGACTCTACTCTATAGTCCTTGACTTGATGTTAAACTTCCGTTAAATAAACAATGCAAAATGACTTTGCTCAAATAAACAAACATGTTTGTAATGACCTTGAATAGTGGAACCAAACCTTTTTATAAGGAACGATTCAGCCTTTGCTGTTCTTATTTATTTGAGATGTTTAGATGAGGCTCCCCCAGTGGTAACTCTGGTCCACGATATTACACAATTTTTTTTCTTCAATCACGATCACGCAAATTAGCAAAAAACTTGGATAATCACGTATCCCTTTGAAAAATCCCAAGTCATGCATAACGGCTCAAATTTTCAAATCACGATCACGCAATCACAAAGAATAAAATTCCAAATCACGTAATCACACTAGAAAAAAAGTCCCTATCACGTCATCACGCAAGCAGCTTGGGGCCCCCTTTTTAGGGCTCATTATACTATATCCGATTCCAGAAAGATTATCCATGGGACCATTGCAAGCCCCCGTTTATTGAAATCTATGGAATAACTCGAAAGTGTAAATGGGCGAAAAACATCGCTTTGAAATCTTTATAAAGACATAATAATAAGCTAAAATAAAGCTCAAGATTGCATATGTAAGTAGAACGATAAACTCGGTACGTCATAATATATATTCAAAATGACCTCAAAAAAACTTTCATTAAAAATTGACCAGGGACTTCAAGAACCCTATGAAGCCGACTCACCAATCACGACTACCAAATTAATATTTTCACCATTGAAAAACCAATAGAAAGCTGAATACATATATTGCCTCTAAGCTTGTAGTTCCTTATTTATAGAATAATTTGTCCATCAAACGACAAGTCAGCAAACACATAAAGGTCATCTTATTTTTCTTTTTTAATACCAAGACAGAGCGCAAAATTCTTCGAACATTTATAGGTTCGTTAAAGTAGAAGGCAAATCGTAAGGAGTAATATAGCAAATTTTGACATGAAATTAAAATATCTGGATTACGAAAGGTCAGTATTGAATAAAAAAGGAACCAAAATTTAAAGTTTTGACGACTTGGTGAGAAAATATGACTGAATTAGAAATGAAAACATCCAAAATTTATAAGAGCGATATATAATGAATAAAGACGTCATTTTGTCATGCTAACCTTATTTGGAAAAATCATTTCGCTGGCGTTATTGGGGGCAGATCAATTCTTTGCCCTTTAATGGGCACAGCCCAGTTTGCAGAGTGTGGCACGTTTGCTCGAGATCTCGATTGCACAACTCGAAAAAAGTCGAGTGCAGATGCAAAATTTGGTTTTTTAACCTCAAGTGTAGAGTTCAGCTATTTTTTCCTCAAGTGCAGCTAATTTTAGCAATTTTTTGCCTTTTTTGGCCAATTTCCCAGGTATAGGTACACCTTGTTCGGACCAAAATATATCAAGTGCGTTCTTCCAGTGCGAACAACTTGGCGGTATTTCCGAATTTTTCCTCAAGTGCAGCCTTGCCATACTCTACAAACTGGGGCACAACCAGTATTTGCAAAATTCTAGCACTGAATAAACTTTTTGAAAAGTAATAATTTAGGGTGCCTTAAAGCCTTGAATTATAAAGTGGATCATACCTTTAATTGATTGTTTCATAGGTATGAAGTTCATTGATTGATTGATTGATTGATCGATTGATTGATTGATTGATTGATTGATTGATTGATTGATTGATTGATTGATTAATCCTTCCATTTGTCATTCATTTAACCTTCTCATATTTCCCTCATGTAACATCAACCTGGTTTGTCATATTTTGATATCTCTTTTTGAATACTTTTTTCATTTTTTTATTTACTTCCATCTGAAACTTTGACTAATAATAAGAAATTATACCAACAGAACTTCTTTAGAATAATTCGCATATTTCGGCAATATTCATGATATGCAGCACTGACCAGTCTTCTGAGAACTTGTAAAAATTTTCCACCCAATACGTCACTTAAACAATAGAAAAAGTGACGTATTGGGTGGAATAAACACAGAAAAGTTGCATAATTTCGTGAAGTCATTGCAATGGTCCATATCATGAATACATTACATGAATGGAAAGTCAGGGGCTCTAAAATTGGTACCATGAATGTGTCTTCCTCAAAATGCCCGTAGAGTATTAAGGAATCAAAAACTCTCGTTTTATTTCCTTTAAAAGTTAGTACTGTCGAAAGTGCAAACTGCACTGGCTCAAATTCAGTATCTTTTTCACTTATAGGCCCATTTGTAAAATCCAAGAAATAACTAGTATAAGTGAAAACTTTTTAAAAAAAATCAAATTTTAAAAAAAATGAGAAAGAACATCCTCAGAGATTCAAAGGATCAAGTGTACGAAATTTCAACCAAATCGGGCCATTTTTGAAGTCTCCAGTCAGCCCAAAAGTTTCAGCCTCGTTATGGGGCTAAAACTCGTGACCACGCCCTTAAAAATGAAAGTTTTGATAAAATGAAAAATCACCCCCAGGGATTCGCCCAAGGATCAACTGTGCAAAACTCCAACCATCGGATTCTTTATTCAGATTCTCAGCAGATTCTAGCTCAACTGATTGAGAAAAGGAACCAAATAAGAAAAGTCACCAGTATATTTCCGCAAACCTATTCCCAAACCTAGTACCTCGTCCCTATGATAAAACCGTAAACATTTACTGCTTATGATATAAATTTGCTATAATATGAACATATAAAATATCTTAAAATCCTTCTTGACATCATTATTGCGTTGTGAACGTTTCTCCATGGATGTTGAAATAACATCGTATGTAAAATGGATTTTCATCACAATCCTCAGTTTTTTTCCCATTTTTGAAAGTTCTTGTTTCACTTCTAACTTCTTTGATGGCCGATATCATTGCGACTATGTTTATAAGCTTTTGGGAGCTTAAATTAAAACAACCAAACTGTATCCGGAGGCATAACACAAATGGTTATTTTACATAAACTCTATTAAGAACCTTCATGCGTAAATGACCAATAATCTCCTCTACAGTATGTTACCTATCAAAATTTACGTTTAGCATAACCATAAGGATAAGCAGTGTCGGCAGAACCAGGTAACATTGTTTGAGCTTGTGGTGAATAACCACCATTACTCATCATTGATTGGTAAGCATTGCCGGACATACAAGAACACTTTGTGTCCGAGCATTTTGGATGACAAAAACTACCTGCCGGACAACAATGCCATGAGTCACCGCAATCGACACCACCGGACAGCTGACAACAACCATGTCCGGAACGTGAAACCATATTGTTCATACAAACACTATTTACCGGACAGGCTGTACCAGGCACGGCACATAATGTTTTGTTGGACGCTAACTCGACACTGGATGGTGTTAAAGCTACAAATGAAAAAGATATGTAAAAAGTTCAAACATAGTTTTGAATGTGTGCTCCTATTACTGTCGTGTACCTATATAGCCGTTCCCCAATTAATCCTTATTCTGCTGTATTAGCCTCCTTTTCAAAAGTTTTCCACCCAGTACATTTTTATTCCAACCCCCCGCCGCTTATTAAGTTTTGAGATATTTTCCAACCCCCCCGGCTATTAGGTACCCGAGAGTAGGGAATGTCAATCCCTCTTAGCGGCCGACCTGCTACCCACGGGAAAAGGTCGCTTTGGGCGGTTTATGATGGTCTTATGCGAGTTAGGACATCATTCCATACAGGTTTAAGTTAGAGTAAAATTACGGCGAAGCAAAAGTTTATCAAAAATGTGGCCTTTTCCAGGTCTTGAGGCTGGTTGGAATGCAACTGAAATGCTAAAAGGAGAGTTGAGTCGAGTTTGATAAAGACCGAATTATATCAAATAATCAAAGCCAAAAGTTGCTGCATTGGTGCGCTTAGCTAAGGTATACCCATTTAACAACGTTTGATGCTGGTAAACTTAAACCTAATGACTGTTGGGTGTATAAAAACCAAACCTGTCCAGCTTCGTTTGAATTTTCTTTTCTTGAGAAGATAAGAGATTGCTGATGCAACCCGTTTGCCAAGCATTATGGATCCTGTCACACCATAGTGCTGTAGAAGAAATATTAAACATTTCAAATAGCATATCAATGTTAAAGCTGCTAAATTATAGTCGAAAACTTAACCCCAAATTTCTGGAATCCCAGGAAACTTTTCCTTCGCCATTTTACAAAAAGAAAAACAACATCGTAAGCTTAAACAGTTAAAGGTTTAAACATTTATTCAAAAATCTGCGCGTGCAAAATTGAATTTCAACCCTTGAAGATATTATTCTTAATGATAAACAAACTAGACGAACAACAAACGCTGAACAATTAATACTGACAATACTTTCTCCGGACTTTTTCTCGAGCAGTACAGGAAAACTGCAAAATACAAAAACTACACAAGAAAAACTCACCACGTCATGCGGTTTCTTCATCATATAACAATTTTCAAAAGGGACTGGGCCACACTCTCTGGTCACGATTTTGTGAAGGTTGATGGTCATTATTTTGTCCTCACCTGTTTCCATCACCCTAGAATGAAATAAAGAACTTCCTATGTACACTCTCCGCATACAATTCTGATCAGTTTCGCCAAGATTTTAAACTATTATGGTTGATAATAAGAGTTTACAGTTAATAAGGATATTTCATTATTTTAATGCTTCTGTTATACAGCCTGGTCTTTCTAAATCAATCTGCATTCCGAAATCGGAAGGTAGTGAATGCATACTTGGGGGACAGGGGTTTCCCTGGGATGACGAATATTTCATCAGCCAAATTCAACTGGGGTTGTAACAGAAATTTTGGCTTTTCTGTTAAAAATTGACTTAAATATCACAAATGTTTAAAGAATCTTTATTTCTTTTTGTCGGCAGTTTAACACACTTTCGAATTTAAGATCATAAAAATCACAAAATTAAAAAATATTTACTTTTTGGCTGCATGATTATATCTCCTTATCATATCGTCTTTTCGTTTATCATAAGTGACCGGTGTTGAGAGTACAAATCCTACTGTTGCACCCGTATCCAGTAATCGTCGTTTGATGTCTTCCAAATTGTTGACGTAATCAGTAATATTACTTGCTTCCTGTGTAATAATAAGGCGTATCAGCTTTATACAATGTGTCTAAAAAAACTGGAATTCATTGGAGTACTTTTTTAAAATTTTGTTAATAGCAACAGCGGTTGGTAAGTTATGCCCAATTTACGAAAATGTAATTTACAGACCATTAATTTACTGACCAGAATTTAAAACTTTAATAACTAGGCCAATTCTGATCCGATTAAGCTGAAATTTTGCACACTGGTAGATTTTGGTACTATCTTTCAGTTTCTAATGAAAAATTTTTTTTCTTAAAATTGAGAATATCTTTAAAATAGTCTATTATACTAGCCCTGAAGCTTTAACAATGAAATGCAATTTAAATTTCAAAGTTTTGTGAAGAAAAAATAAATCAACAAAAAATACTTTTTTCGGACACCTAGGTTATACGGAGTCCTTAATTTAGGCTCTGGGAATTACAGGGATAAGGAATCTATTCTGTCTGACATATACGGCATATACCTCAGGATACTTGTCGAGATAGTCAATATCATGCAGACCAAAATTGAACAATATTACATCATATTGTGTAGGGCGTAAACTTATTGTGGATAAAAAATAATCCAAACATTGACGCCCATAGCTTGAATCCATCGCCGCCCCTGCTTTTGAAGAGGGCGCCAATTGAACTTGACAACTCCCATTAAGGGCGGCTGCAGCTGAGTAGCTATACCTGGAATAGAGATAATGATGAAGTTGATTAGCCATAATAAAAGTTTTTCTTATATTTGCATACTACTCCACTCTATTTAAATACGACCGTATATGCGGCCTAAAATTAGGCCTTCGAAATTGGACCCTTATAATGTAGAGAAAATGTAACCAAATTTTAGTAAATTTGGGACGAAAAATCGACCCCTACGCTATAATTTCATGAAAACCTTTGACCGTTAAAAGGCCAAAAAATTGTCAGAATTTCCAAAATTTAAGCCGAAGACCTATTTTCCGAAAAAGTTTCTCTTTAGAAATACGGAAGGGCAACATATTGAATTGCAATGGACAATTGACAACTTACCCTAAAGCAATTGAATCTCCAATCACAAGACAGTTAGGTTTCCCTTCAAAATACGTTTTCATAACACCTGGTTTACACACTCGTGAAGCTTTTATATCACCATCAGGTACAACATTTTGTTGGTTAGTGGAAACCAGCCCTAATGACTGTTGCTCTTCATGCTTGATCTCTTGGCGATGTTGCGTCTTGTTTGTAGCCGGTTTGGTCGGCGTCATAGGGCCAGCGGCACTGTTTGATAATAGAGAGACCTTGTCATCTGGAGATTTCTCTGAAGCATCTAATTTATCAATCAAGTTTTGAATGCTTTTGTCTGGTTTTGTTTTCAAATGTTGGTCCTGTTTTTTGGCCGGTGAGTCGGTCTTCACCTTCTGCTTTGTATTGAACTTATTTGCCTCGATTGCTTTGCTTTTGATTTTTTTGTCAACCGTTGGCGATACATTTTGCTCTTTCTTTCTCTCAATTGCCTTATTTTTGATTTTTTTGCTGCTCGACGAGTCATTTGACTTTGTTTTTGTCTCGATTGCTTTGTTTTCAATCTTTTTATCAGCAACGGGTGACAACTTTTGTTGCTTCTTTAACTCGCTAGCCTTGATGTCAACTTTTTTTGTCTCTGTTGTAAAAGTAGGTTTTTTATCTGTTTTACTACTTTTTGTTACTGCTGGTTTCAGTTTTTCAGTTGTTATTACAGAAGGATGAGGGATTGGTTGCTGTGAAGTAGCTGTTGTATGTTTCTTCTTGGCCGTGTTGTGTTCTGGCATCACTTTCTTCTTCTGTATTTTGGTTATCTGGAAATACAAGATGTTGTTTTTGAAATATTACATGGTAGGAAGTTGTTTTTGAAGACTGAAGGAGTAAAGAGTAAATCTTTCCCTTTTTATATTCAAGTAGCGGGAAGCGGGAAGGGTCGGACTATATCTTATTAAATTTTGCTACTACTGTTTACTGTTTATTGCTCTATTAATGATGCAGTCTTAAAGTGTTAAGAGTTATTCTTTGTTGATAAGTATTTACAGTCGATTGTTCCTTATTCCCAGCATTACAAGGATCTATCAAATTACAAAGGATTTTAAAAAAGTATGAGTCCTCAATCTAAATAATCTTATTAATATTGTTTTTTACCTTAGTAGCTTTACCACTATTCATCGCTGGCTTTTTAGTTGACTTATTCTTCTGCTTCTTAGCTTTGCCAGTTGGTGTAATGGATGACGGTACTGATGGTTGCATAACCATGTATCCTCCTCCCGATGGTTGCGGCATAATATTGACCATTTGCATTGTGGTTGGATTGTAAGCGACAGTCATCATTTGGGGTTGGGGTTGACTCATCATTGAAGATGGTATTTGTTGTTGGGTTGGACCTTTAGGGAAGAGATAACATTTAAATAAACCATCCAAGGGGCTATTTATATGGAGGCGGGCTGGCCCGGTTAGGTGAGCTGGGATAGATTTCGAACGTCAGGTGATCTATTTTTAGCCATTTGATTCGTCAAAAACAGTGACGTAAAGTTCGAAAATCTATCCCACCTCAGCTAGCCGGGTCAGCCGGAATAGGACATTGTAGGGAAAGGGTAGATATAGAACAAATTTTAGCACCGTGAAAATAAGTTCGGTTAAGATAAGTTACCAGTGAATAAGAAATTCCAGATTCTACAGTCAAAGATTTTCTTGCCTTGCGAAAATATTTCCGTAACATTTAGTCAGAATTTCATATCAAATAAATCAGTTGTAAAATAGAAAATTTTTATTCAAAATTTAGGATATCACTACAATAGAACTAAATTTGGCTAGAAATTAATAAAAAGAAATTAATACGTGAGTAACACGTCTGTGAGGACTTTACTCAGCAGCAAGCTTTATTGTGCATTTCTCCAGCTGAAAATTCATAATTCATGTAAATTCGACTTTCGTTTTATTTGTTATTCGAATCGTTTTCCAAAAAAAAGAATTCACAATCGGGAAGGGAAGTCCCCTCTTAAGAACAGCACAGGCCTCGCTAAATTTGGTACAAATAAGGTTCCTGTACAATTTCAAATTTTCAAATTTTTGTGATAAATAAACATACCAGCGTTATTTATATCCATGTTATTCAGCTCTTCTTCTTCACTTCGTTCATTTTCCGCTTCGAAATCCAAATCCCATCCGTCTTCCAAATTCTTCATACTTTCTTGGAAATCGCTCTCTTCTTGTCGATCCAACTCCTTGAAATGATTTTTTGTGATATTCAATATTCGATCCAAACTCGAACCCAGGCACTTATTCCATGGCGTTCTGAATCTACAGGCCTAGCCTAGTAAGTGTGCAGCGACTTCACTTTTGGGCTCGCTCCGCCGTTCTTAAAAATGCACCGAAACAAAACTGAAATTCTTGCTCCGTGGTACATTTCATACAAGTATCAATGCAACAACTTCTGAAAACTGAGCTCCACAAAATCGAAGTCGCTGCACGCTTGCTAGGCCTGTAGATTTAGAACGCCAAGCTTAGTTCACTTTTTTATGATTATGATGTTAGCGCTCACGATCATACCAAATGGGTCCCGGCGAGCCATTTTGAGTGAGGGGGCCTTTTATTTTGTTGACGGGGCCCAAGTACCAACGTCCATCAGTAATAGTAGACTACAAAAAATTGGTTCAAGTGGCTACGGTACGAGATAATTATGTATTCGACCCTGATATACAATCGAACTTAATTACTACTTTATGACATTTAAGTATGACTTTCAGGGTCTGCCTCCATGCGAAATTTGAAAAAATCCTCCTTCAGTTTTCCCAACCCTGGATAGAAAATTATCCCGTCTTCAGATCGACTTGTTGCCATCAGATTGCTCCCCCCCCCCACTAAACCCAGAGAAATGCCATTATCCCTGACCTTCGCTCCAAAATCCATTTCCCCTTTTTAATCCTACGGTTTGGACACTAACGCTCTCTAATTCGGTGTTCCACTCCTCGCTCCGCTCCATTATTCGATTGAATTAAAAGTCATCGTCGACAAGAAAGTTTCAAAAACGATACTCTCCTATATCGTGTAAATACAGTTCAAGGGGAATTGAATTTTCATCGAATTAATTTAATCGAATGAGGGAGTTTATCGAATAGGTGATTGAGTTTCAAGCCCGAAGGGCTAGATGCGAGACTCCTGGATGGGAAATGAAACCACTTATTTCTCATTCAGAACGCCCGCGTGGTTTTTAAACAAACGCCGGATTGAAAAATCTATCGCTAGATTTAAAAAAATGTAGTCCTCCCCAACAAACAAAGGAACCGCTAGATACAATCTGTTGTCATGATTACGGCGCGTTCTATGCGTATTTTGGATAGGAAATAAGTGGCTTCAATTTCTCTTGCCTGAGGAGGGTTAAAGTTTCGCGCCTCTAGCCCTTCGGGCTTGAAACTCAATGCACATACCTCTAAGCCGGATCCCACGCCATCTTGATTTCGGGAGGCTGGATATTTATGCATGTCTACTTTATACAATTGTGTGAACCTTTGTTGCTTCATTTTGTGATCCAGTTTTACTTTTTCAAGTTTGGTCAGTTTTCTTGGTTTCTTCTTTTTGATAATCTCACCTTGAAATTAAAGCAGAAAATGACCGAAATGACTAATGAAAGTAATTGACTTCTCCAGGCTGCTCCAAAGTTTTAGCCTTGTTTTGGCGAAAACTCGTGACCACCCCCTTCAAAAAGAAAATTTAAAAAAATGAAAAAACACCCCCAGATATTCACCCAATGAACAAATGTGCTAAATTTCAGCCAAATCCGACCATTTTTGAAGTCTTCAGGCTTCCCCAAAGTTTTCGAACAGACATACATACATAAATTGTCCGATTCTAGCTGAAGTTAAGAAAATGCAATCATTCTTAAAAGAATCTGCCCAGTTTGTAGGGGACAAACTGGAGTTTTTACAAGCTCTTATTTGATTTTGTTGGTCGTTAAGATGTAATAAAAGAATCTTATTACTTTTTCTAAAGAACGCATCATCTCTATCACTTTAAATGACCAATTAGTGAAGTATCTTGTAAAAACTCCAGCTCATTCCGTTTGTAGACTGTAGGACAGTCGTACTGACAAATCAGGAAAGAAAGTCGAAAGTGGGATGATAATCATAATAATAATAGCAATCGGGAAAAAGCAGTGAGAAAAGTTTAGAGATAAGCTAAGTGAACGTAGTGAGCGTAAGGCAAGTATCAACTGCAGCGGTAGAGGCGACTATTTTATAGTCTACTAGGTTTGACAAACCGTTTCGGTGATTTTCATCAATGAGCTTTCAAGCCAAAAATACTAAATCGTAAACATTATATCAGAACCCATTCGCTTTCGCTCTCCCCATTCAAATTTGAATGTTAAGCGACTGTTCGCAATACCAAGCGTAAATTTACTAGCGAGTAATTTTTAAAGGCGTAGAAAAAACGTGGTTGACGTTTAGGGAAGGCTATGAATTTACTGGTCGGCTTGTTTTATTTTAACAATTTGGTTTATGTAAAAGTTAGGCGAATTTCAAAGCAGAGGTTAGGCACGAATTATAAAACCAGATACAAACCTGTTTTAGTTAGATTGGCATCCAACATTTTTGCCATGTGATTGAACGCTGCACTTTTCAAATCTTGTAATGCTTCATTAGTACGCGCCCTCATCAGAGTGGGAACAAACGCCATATCATAAGGCGGTGGTTCATATTGCTTCTTAACACCCGTCATATCACGTTTCGCCCCGTTTTCATCTTCACGGATTTTCCCTTGTAATACCGAACCAGTGTCATCAGGGGAATTCCCATCCGAAATAGCATCTCTGCTTTGAGATTTTTCAAACTCAAGTTGGCTATTAATCTCACTACCATAAAAATCAGCATCATTGATATCACTTTTTTCGTCTCCTCGCCAACTTGGTTCATTCATTGTCACGCTATTATCAATTTCAAAAACACTCTTCCCCATAGATGGATCTGAAATAGTACTTTTTCGACTTTTCAGATTTCGAATGTTTTGATTTTCCTCGGAGGAGAAGAGCAGGAAAGGATCTTCTTCGAACCCGTTTTGGTCATATCGGCTCTCCACCAGAATGGGTTCTTGGTTAAAATCATTCCAAGTTTCCTCGGTATTTAGGAAATCAAGGTGATGTCCACTTTCGGTGATTTTCGAGCGTCTGAAATATCATAATGAAGACAATGCTAAACTGACGTACAGTGGACAGGGACATTATCGAGACATCAACAGTTCTAATTTTCTAACTGACCCAATTAACACTCTTTCGACTAAAAACTTGCTATTCGGGGTTAAAAAAGCGAGAGATTTGCGGGACACGAATTTTGTAATTTTTTTTACCCCAAGGAGCTTCCACTTGACATAGCTTGCCCCTCATTTCATATGACGTGTGTCTTAGCAAAATAAATAACATACTTAGATTTATGACTTTTCTTCTTCTTGTTTGTGTATTGTGCAATAATATCTTCATCATTTCGCGAGCCTTTCAATAATTCAGAATCATCCTCGATCATTAGCTGCAGAGATAAAGTATTAAGCATAATTATGAAAAACAGTAAGAGCAAACGAATTGCTTGGGACGCAGGAAGACTGTTCAGTAAGTACTAATATACGCAAGCCTCTACAATACCAGCCATAATGCTTGAGAAAAAAGGGAAATTCTCACGAAATCTTATAGCCATAATCGATTTTGAAGCGCTCTAACTTAGGTAGGAATGATGGAGTTTTAACTCTGAATTTTACCATGAGATATAATATGGCCAAAGTCTATAAACCTCACCTAAATTGAAATATTCGATTAAAAATAGCCCAAAAGCCACTTTCTCGCCCGAACTTTAAAATGCTAAAAACGAATTAAACACAATTCTCAATATATTTTGACCGATATTGTACATCCCTATCGATTTTATGTTTTTCCCTTGAATTTCAAAGCTGCTTCTCTATAAATGTTCTAAAGTTCGAAAACATTTACTCCTAAATGAGGGTCGAATTCTAGAAATCCGCATTTCATAAATATACCCGGTACACCCAGGGGATTTTCCCTTTTCATAAGATGATGACGTTAAAAACCACAAATAGAAAATTTGATCGATGATCGATAATCTATTACATTCCTAAATAAAATATAAACGGAGACACACACCTTGACAGCTTGATCGATGAATTTCCTCTCATTATGAATGTTGAGAATGGTGTTCAATATTTTATTCAACTTCTGTTGATTCTTCCAGCCACGTCTAAAAAGAAGACGGAGTAAAAAGAAAGTAAATTATTCAAAGCCGTTCAACGAAAATGTCCAACAATATATAGTGAAATGGAAAACTCGTCTCCTTCTTCGCCTTTGACAAGGTAGATAGGATGGCCCATTCTCCGGAAAACTCTGCTTTCAAAATTTCGAAACTTTGGCCATTGATCAGTGTCAATTGTGATTTTCCTGAACCTCTTTCAAGAGGTCCTCGGCCAGCCGGCTCGGATATCTATGAATTGAACTTTAGAAGGAGCGGAGAACGGAGTCACGAATCCCTGGCCAACAGCAGCATAGAATTTTTTTCGGGAATATTGTATGTTCTAGTTAAATTCAATTCTTTATTCGAAATTATTACAATAATAATTAATAATAGATAATCTACGTGTAAACTTACTCTTTTATGCTTTCCACTAAACATCGTCTACTGTGCCGGACGCACTAAAAAGAAAGAGGTAAAATACAGATATCATCTAATTTGCCAATTCCAGAAATTCGAAAGCAAATTTACCTGGTGGATATCTTTTCTGACATCACACGGGAATTTGGTCCAGGTATCATTAGCTGGAATAGGGATAAAGTATTAAGCAAAATTATAAATGACAGTAATAGGAAACGAGTTGCTGATGACGAAGGAAAATTCATCGAATATGATTGAGTACTAATATAATACTTTAAGGTCCTTAATAAACATCTTCGAAAAGCTTTCAATCCCTGTTCTTATTAGGAGCCCCCCGTTATGATATGATCCAGAAAAGGCGAAACTGATAAATCTGAAATTAAAATTTTGATTTTGAAGAAAGAGGTAGAATACAAATATCTGCTGGGCCAATTCCTTAAAATCAAGAGCAAGCAAAATTCACCTATCTTTCCTGATATCACACAAGAATTTGGTCCCAGGTTTTCAGGGTCCGAACGTGAAAACGTCAATTCAATAACACGTGTCTTCAGACAATAGTTGCCGTTAGATCATGAAAAACTCTAAACCACCTTTCTTATTAATTTTGACGAATGGGTTGTTGGATGTTATGAATGCGTTTGTAGGGTACCTAGCCCGGGGTCCACTTGAGACTTTGGATTGGATGGAACAATTAAAGTGGCATGGTATTAAATGGAAATTTTGCCAATTGTGAGCTTTTTTTAAGACTGTACAAAGGTCCGCCATATTTCAGTTGTTTTTGGAAGGTAACAATAGAATGAAGCAAGGTTTTTATTTGATAATAAAAGCTTGCAAATCTAATATTCATGCTTCTTTCGCATTATTGATTATATTTTTTCAGCCCAAAATGTTATTTTTGTTAGTTTTGGAATTTTGGTATTATTTTCTCGAAATGGTGACGTCATTATCGAGCGCTCCTAGTCTACTCCACTGAACTCAGCGTCATCAAAGAGATTATGAAAAAGTAAGGTGAACTCGGAATGCGATTTTTCGGCCTTCATACCCTTGTTTGATTCATCTCCTTGGCGTAGACAGGAGGGACGCAAAATTTGTGTAGGAGGACAGATTTTTTATGACACTGTAATTTCTATTCATAATATAAAAAGATAAGTTCTGTGTCATAAAAATCTGCTCTCCTATACAATTTTTGCGACCCTTCTGTTACGCCACTGCAGGGATATGTCAGCATTCCTCAGATAATAAATATAACTTTTTCAGGGATGGCGCATAGCCTTGAAAAAAGCGATTTTTATTTCTAGTATATCTCTCTACCAGTAGCGTAGACAGGGGCGAAAAACGATCTGCGTAGGATAGCAGATTGAAACGACAAAGAACTTACCTATTTGTGGCATAAAAATAATTAAGGTGTCCTTAAATCTGCTCTCCTAAGCAAATGTCCCTTTACCGATGTCTACGCTACTGCTCTACCTTTCCAAACTGTGACAGGACATTGTTTCAACGTGGATATAACATCCTGGCCGTCAGTATGACGTTAGATGAACGTTAAAATAACATGGGATAGGGCTTCTTGAGCCTCTTACCGGTAATTTAGCAATATCAGCTTTACGTAATACATTTTCTTCGATCAGTCGTTTCAATTGGAAATTCGTTAAAAAATCATGATTCTGCCATGTAGTTGTTTTAGTCCTTTTAGAATATACCAGAGTTACAAGTAATATAAGGTATACACATGTAGTTTTTATAAACCTGTTAATATACATTGTTCGAATGCTGTTGTTGTTTTGTGTGCACGTTAAGGCTACATTTACATAACGAAGTCTTTGGATCTTTTGCAATTATCCCAGTCTTTCACCGTTTGACTGCTGTGTTCCCAGGAATTTCTTTACGCGGCTTATCGATGTCAGGAATTATTCAAATAACAGAACTCTCCAGTAGAAAATTCAAAAAATTAACAATTCCTTTATTATTATCAACAAAACATATAGCATTCGAATCTCAATAAAAAAACAACGTCCTTGTCAAATAGCCAGAAAGACAAGGCAAATACAGCACCGTCACCATCCAGAATCACCAAATCAAATTAAAAACATGAAGAAATTCTGTTTGTTTATTAAACTGAGTTTTGGTTAGCTAACAACACTTTGGTCGGCTGCTTGCGCTTCCTAGATAATAATGCCCAATATGGGTAGAAAATCGAATTTTCGAAAATCGTTATAAATTGAAGAGAAAATTGATTTTTTCTTTTCTGAAAATCATTCACCCATATCTAATTAAATTTGAAAGACACAATAATAATAAAGAGCTAGATACATTATATACAATCCTATTGCAATCTATTTATGAGTATAAAAAGTATAGAAGACGGGGTATGTGCGGACGAGACCTCCGAAAACCGACCCTTAGAGTTTTGGCCCAAAGCCACAAGACAAAACTTTCCACTTCAGCATTTCACCAGCGTAAACCAAATACATTAACGATTTTATTAATGGCAACACATAGTTAAAATTGAGCAGATTTCCTTAGGGTATTAGTTACCACCTTGGCTCTGTGGAACGCTTTGTCTCTCCATCACATGCCCTCCTGAACTTTCTGGAGTTTTCTTACGCCCATCGATATAATAAATCGATAAATAAGCCACCCCAACAATAAAACAAATCAAAACTATAACAATCACTATTATCCAAAACAAATAGTATAAACGCCATCCCCAAGTATGTCTATGGCTCTTTGAAGTCGATGGGGTCGGTGATTCGTGGCCGATACCGCTTTCAAGTTTAGATGTTGTTGGCATCATCATGAAGATAGATTTAGTACAGTTTTATGTTTTGAAAATAAAATGTACTGTCGAAGAAACAATATTTCGATTATACGGAGCCTTTTGTTGTTGACCGAGAACTTTGAATCAATCAATCAGCAAACCAACGTACTACAACACTTTTCCTTAAGAAAAACACTCCAAAATGTCTTATTTGGTGAAGTTCAATGTAATCAAATTACCCACGAGAAGAATGATACTGTTTTCGAGAAACGCCTTTCTTTAACAGATAAACCCGATCAACCAGTAATGTAAAGCCAGAAATTTCCCTTACAACAAACACGAAATATTTGAGTGGATACTAATACTGTTACTGTTGTTATCAAATGAACACTGATGAACACAGTGTTGCTGATCAAAAGATGGACTGGATAGCTCAATCAGTAGGGTGGTTGGGGTGGTTTTATAAGAGCAATTCGAGTCTTTAATCACCTCCTCTGTTTAGCAGGGTGGTATTCTAGAGACTTCCCGTTAGGGTCTAGCGTTAGTTAGAGCGATATTAAGAAATAGTCTTTGCCAAAGAAAAATGTTCGAGTCATTCATGATATTCAAGCGTTTTTTTGAGTTCTGAAATTATTTTCTTAGTTAGATAAAATGTTCTTTCGAAATATCATTCACATGAAGAATCTATAAACGGAACACCCAAGCTGACACACAGCGTTGTTTCGACGTCCATCTAATGTTTACAACGTCCGTATAACGTTAGATGAACGTTGAAAGAACGTTGTGTGCCAGCTGGGAACACTATATGTCTGAATCAAACAGGAGACTCTATGACAGTATGAACGAGCCAAGGTATTCAAAGATTATCAAGCAAACAATTTTTTTAAGGTATTCATTCAAACAATTTTCTTTTACTTCTATTTCATATTTTTTGTATTACTTCCTTGGATTTATTCATCGATTTCTCCCTTCGATTATTGCATTTTTCTATACACCTTTTCGACGTCCACCAATTGCCACGCGGGCATTTTTTTGTCCGTTTTTCCACCCTAAAACCGTCCCAGTTTTCTTTTCGCACCTGGAGAAGATAGAAAAAGGTGGATTGGATCGAGTTTAGGGGTAAAAAATACCCGCGCGTCAATCGGCGGCTACGGTCGAAAAAGTGTATTTTCTGAGCACATTCTGATTAGCCAACGACATGTATCAAAGGCTAAGAGCATATTGCATTTAAAGAGCATTTGCCAAGGTTGACTTACCAATTTTAAAATTATCACCCAGTTTCGGGATGAATACCTAACGAGGAAACGTTGATAAATTACACAGATGCAAAATTAAAAAAAAAATGAAATGCCTGTAATTAGAAAAAGGTGAAGGTTCACCTTTTTCTAATACACGGGTTTCGAATTAAATCTGGCGCGAGAGAAAAAATCAAGTAAATAAAAGGAGCGATAAGGGGAAATGCCTTATAAAAGGTTGATAGATTTCCTTTCTTCTCTTTTGAAAGCCAGGAATTCATTCAAAAGATGTTTTTCTATTTTAAATTCAATAAAAGAAATATGATTAAACGATTGACTTTTTATTTTAATGTTTTTTGTTTTCATAATGACCCATAAAGTCTGTCAAAATGGAAAAATGAGCTAAAATTGCTTGATACACGGCCAATTTTCGTTCTGTATACTTGATATTTTTCGTGCAAATTTACATGGGATCAAAGCTAAAGCTAAGCAAAAATTTAATTCGAAACCCGTGTATTACGGAAATGCCTGCTTTGGAAGATAATTTTGAGTCTTTAAGATGTTCAATATAGATCAGGATAAATTAATAAGATAATCTGGAGAAAATCCCCAAACAAAACCGCCTTTTCCGGACATTCCGGATCTGGCAATTGGAGTGGATCCTTTTCGACAATCGGGCATATTTTGGGCATTGCTATTTTACAAAATTCTAAAAAAATGAATAAGCCAATCTCGAAAAAGGTTCAGTTTTTCTCATCCCTACTGGAAAATGAACAATATTTAGAATCCACAGCGGATATTGAGTTGCGGGGATAATATATATTTGTCAGGGTGTACATTCATTCATGTAGTGTATCGAAAAATAAACTTTCCGGAAGATTGAATTGAATTGAATTGAATTCCAGAGGTGTCAAACTATGAAAGTATTAAAGGGGGTCACATTATTTAATAATTGAAAAAATATTAAATAATTTAAATAATTTTGTTGACGACATTATTTTACTAAAAAATATAAATAGGCGGAAAAATATAAATGGACGGAAAAATTCAATTCACCAAGCTTCAGTTTGACATTGTTGCTAAAACGTTTCGAAAGGTAATTTAATTCCTTCTCATCTTGAATGATGAAACGTAAAAAAATTCGATTCCTTTTTTTTTGAATTTTGTTTCTTTGAAAAAAAGAATTTTTTTTCGGTGGAGCTGAAAGCACACATACCGAAATCAGTTTTACTGGATAAAGTTGTTTACTTGAAACGGAGCAGTAACTCGATTCACAAAATGAAGGTTTTGATTTTAATATTTCTTGGAATTTTAACCCTGGTTCAAAACCAAATGATGGATTTCAAATTTCTGAATCCACTCAAAGACAAAAAACTGGTCGATGAATCTTTATTTTTATACCAAACTGACAATGTTCCTCAACAGAAATGTGTCATCGATTGTGCCGCATCTCCGAAATGTGGGTCTGTAAATCACCATGATAAAACGCAGACCTGTATTTTGAATCGGGAGCCTAATTCAAATGGAGAAGACGTTAAAGACTTTTTAACAAATGCAGAAGGATGGATTTTCTTCCAGAAAACAAAAACCAAGGTATGTTACAATAGACGATATCGGCTTAACGTGAAAACTCAGATTTGACCCCCGAGAATTGCCCACAATGCTTTGTATGGAAAGAATTTCATCGTGAACTTTTTCCGCGCAAAGCATTGTGGGCAATTCTCGGGGGTCAAATCTGAGTTTTCACGTTAAGCCGTATATCGTCTATTATTTTCCACTCCCAACGATGGTGCTGTTTCTTATGCGACTCCACCTGTCACTTATTGTGAAAAATACCGCAAGCCTGCAAGGGGTGTATTTGAGAAAAGTCTCGATTTCCGAGAGGACTTGAACTCATTTAAAGATGTAAAAATTGATACCAGATATCCCAATATCCCCTTATCTTAGATATCACGTCCAAGGAAAATGGTAGAAAGGTTTAAGACTTCTTTCGTAAGGACATAACACAAAAAAATGGGCTCGTTCAGAAAGAATTTGAACATGGGTGAGGATATAACCTTTTTTTTGAAATTTACTCCCTGGACATAGATCGCAGATCACAAATTGCATATAGAAAACAGATCTCAGCCCCCGGACATTCAAAATTACTCCTAAACAGAGCAAGTTTGCTCCCAAAACAAGGTAAATTTTACAGATTTTTCACTACCCCTCCGGACAATATATTCAATATATCCTCCACACTCCATGTACAAAGATTTTCTGGAAGAGCCCAATGAGGTCGCTTAACCTTTTTGTTTACATTTTATACAGGATTCACCAAAGATTCCAGAAGGCGATGTCATCAATAAGAATGAAGGTATTATCGAATTTTAAAATCACCGTGAAAATTTCAGGCATAATAAAATATAAATTATAAAAAAAAAATTTTCAGAAAAGGTGCCCTAGGACTAGACGATCCTATCGTCTACACAAGATCACTAAAAAGGGAATAGTTTAGGAGAGGCGTGATAAATTCGGGTGGAGTAAGCAGTGGCGGAGATGTTTACAGTGTTCCAAAACTCTACTGCCACTTTTTTCCCGTAAACCGCCCTGACGCCCTAACTCTTTCTCGCATTTACTTTAAACGGACGATAGCATCGTCTACCCTAGAGGACCCTCCAAAAACATAAAGCAGGAGTTGTTTTAGTCAAAGTTCTATAAGTCTCAATCTCAAATCATCAAAGAAGAATAGTTAGTTCCAAGTTAGACCTAGTCCCTAGTTCAGTGAAATTTAAGAAATCTCGTAACATCCCTGTTCCCTCGAACTGTGTTCTATTGGAGAAAGAAGGGAATCTTCTATTCAGGGTCTCCACCGTGAGAAAGTTACTTACTCCAATTTCTACACTTCCATCAGCCACGGTGCAACAATTTTCCTCAGTGGGGATAAAAATTCCTATTAAATCCCAGTGGGGATAAAAATTCCTATTAAATCCCAGTGGGGGGGTAGATATTCTATTGTTCGAAGATTAGTGGGGATGGTTTAGGATTGCAATTTCTAAACATTTAATTTCGAGTGGGAATAAAATATAAGTCAATTTCCCAGTGGGGCTGAATTTCGGTGTATTTTCCTACCGGGGACGAAATTTTTGCAAGGTTTCCCAGTGGGGCTGGGGTCCCAGCGGGTATGTGACACAGGGGTGTATTTCTAAAACACTGAAATTTCCTGCGATCAGGGCTTTCATTTCAATATGAATCTCTTTCAGAATTTTACACAGAAAGGGGAAAAATCATCCAAGAAATGGACGTATTACCTTTACAGTGGAAATTATCCTTCAAATTCAAGCCGAGGGTGATGGGCTATGAAAAGATTTCATCTCTCATCCATTTCCAAAGCAAGAAAATTTCCGGTGGAAGTAAAGCAAATATTATTGCAGCTGGGGTCTCGAAAAACCAGCATTTGTATGTCAAGCTCATAACAGCGACGAATTTCACAGCATTTTATACCTATTCGAAGGAACCCCTTCAACCAGAACAATGGATTTATGTTCGAATCAAGTAAGTCTTATCGTGGCCGAGTTTTGATAAATTGGAAAGCTCGATTAAGTGGCTCGGTAGTATATGGTTTTCCACTTCAACCAAAATGGTTTTAAAGGAATCAGCTGAGCAATATTTCTGATTAATTGCTGAGTAAGCACATTCCGGACATCCCGCATATCCCTTTGGAACCAAAAAAGCAAGTGGGCCAGCAGGGCCAGCATGGTGTTTGTAGAATGTACGATTCTCTTATTTTGCCAAGGTTGCAAAGGTTTTATTTTACCCTAGAATATTATGCTGCATGTTCACCTATCAACCATAGGCCATTTCACAGTTGCAAAGCGTAATTGGTAATCAGGACCATTGCACACTAACCAACGGGAAACCGTTATTTGGGCGCAATCAATCCTGATTACCCATGATCCATTTCGACTGTGAAATGGTCTATTAAAGTATTTGAAGATATGCGTAAGTTTAGCAGGAAGAATTGACGTTATTCCAAGAATAAATGGTCGAAATCCCACCTTGAATGTGACTTTGTGAACCATGGGTTTTTAGCTTCCTTTATACCTCTAGTTCATATTTTTCGATGGTTTTCAGCCAGATTAAGTGGTACTAGGTTCGTACCAGTCTTAAGTTTATCATTTTTTGTCGAGATGGAGTTTTACAAGCTCTTATTTGATTTTGTTGGTCATTAACCAGTAATAAAACTTTTTCTAAAGAACGCGTCATTTTTATTACTTCAAATGACCAATTAAAGTATCTTATAAAAACTCCATCTCATCTGCTTTATTTCCTAGTAAACTCAAGCCCGGTGACCTTAACATTTTAAGGGCTGACAGAATTTTTTATATTGTCACCATAGCCTGTATCAATTGAACAACGGAAAATATTATATATTCTGGGCAATTGATAACCAATTACAAAACGATGTTGAAGTACCAGGATGGGGGACTGTTTACACCGACATCCAAGTTTTGGTTACCGCTAAAGGATCGAATGTAGTGTCTGGTAAAATGAAAGAACTTAAGTTCCAACCTTCAAAAGGTAAAAATAATTCTATTACAGTATGTGGCCCCCAAAACGGCGATCAAATTTGAAATTTCTCTCATATCTAGAGGAAAAGAGATTTTACAAAAATTTTTGCTGCATGAAAACCTTTAACATCTCTACTTTATTTCCTGGAAGTTCTTTTTCAAAATTTTCAATTTCAACAATATTTTTCAATCGCTTAAAGATAGGTAGCTTTTTTCTAATGGCCCCCAAAACGGAGGTTTGAAATTTTAGCGATTTCTCGAGATATCTTTAAGATATGAATACAAAATTTTGATCATAGTTTTGAAATATGATTTAGAGGGTTTTGGGCATAAATTTATTTGATAAAATTTTTACAGTATACCCCTGGTTGTCAAAATGCAGGTTTGGGGCCCCCAAAACGGAGGTGTAGCTTAAATCAAATTATTAAGCCCAGTGGTAATAGGGGGGAAAACTATGAACATATTTGTGTTTTCCCTTAAATTTACGACCCAATGGATGTAAAATTTATGTTTTTTATGAAATATTTCAAGATTTTCGATATTGCAAAGTCAAAACTGAAAATTTAGAAATTTTCAAAATGACAATTTTGATTTAACAACGTCTTAATCAAGTTTTTGAAAACAAATCTCTTTTGAAAATAGTTCCATTCATGTATGGAATAAGCTGTGAAAATTTTAGAAAAAAGCTCAACTGAAACTGAAAATATTAAGCTTTAAAGATATTTTTCTCCTATATTTTGCAAAAAAATGACAGAATTTGCCGTTTTTGCTGATTCAGCGAAAATTTTTATTTTTATAATGTTATTTTTTGTTATAAACTATTAACTCAAGGTGATAGGAATAGAATTCCAAGATTTTTTGCTTTTTCTGATATTTAGAATTTTTGGTTTTGTCAATGCTGATTCAGGGCTCCAAAATACTGGTTGACCTTCAAGATGCTATATCTTTTACCCAGCCTCTAAAGTCACAGATTTACATTTTCTGAACGGCATTAGGTGTAGAAAGTTTCCTATACCCCTTATTTTCAATATCCAAGGGAGCTAGAGTGAGTTATATGCAATTTTTATCTAATTTTAGTTTTAAAATATATTCTTTAGACGCAAATTTGTTATTTTGAATCCGTCTCAAACCAGCAAAAACATGCTCATTTTTAAGTATAACCATCATTCTTTCAAAATAAACCAAAATCGTTTAATTCTGATAAATCTACAAGTCAGAATCTTCATTTGAATGAAAACCTCCGTTTTGGGGGCCGTCTCCGTTTTGGGGGCCATATACTGTAGGAAGAATCCTGATAGCCAGATTTTACCTCGGTTCTCGAAGTTAGTCCCGATGGGGGGGGGGGGGGTACTTAGGCAAATGGAGGGTACTAGTGAGGTCGTTTAGCATAATTTACGGGAAAACAATATGATCTAGCTGAAACTTTCTCCAGACCTTCTCTATAGGATGGTTATGCCTCAGGAAAAATTTCCCTAAAATCCCACTGGTGGAACATCCCTTTTTTGGGACATTTCTTTTTTCCCCAGGCAAAACCCTAAGGGCGAAATTTTTTGAAAATTTCAAACTCATTTTCAGACATTATCAAGTATACCATTCGAAAGGTCTCGAAAAACTATATAGAAGACTTTTAAACGGGTATAGCCGATTTCATTACCTAACTCGAGATAATTCACGCAGAAGATGCTATTTATGGTCAATTTTGCCCAAAGTGTGGCGAAAAGTGGAACTTGCGCATGAAATATCTCGAGTTAGGTAATGGAAATCAGCGATAACCGTTTAAAAGTCTTCTATATAGTTTTTCGAGTTTCAGCTAGATCTTATTTTTTTCCTACAAACAGCCTGTATTTTTGTAACACGACCACACTATACAGTATGTGCCACTCTCCTGACCATAGTCGGAAAAATAGTCGGAAAATTGATTTTAGTATTTGAACATAAAAGTTCTATTTTAGATTCTTTAACACTTTTAACAAAGAACGTTATTAAAGAACGTTAATGACGTTACGAACTTTAAAAAGACGTTAATAATATGTTGCATCACCTTCTTTTATAAAAAGTGCTAAGTTTTAATGGGTAATT
Source organism: Clytia hemisphaerica (assembly GCF_902728285.1). Classification (NCBI taxonomy): domain Eukaryota; kingdom Metazoa; phylum Cnidaria; class Hydrozoa; order Leptothecata; family Clytiidae; genus Clytia; species Clytia hemisphaerica. Next base: position 124,368 of record NW_027104297.1, on the reverse strand, counting down.
AACCTTTTTGTTTCGAAGTTTTTTCAAACTGTCGGCAAAGAATTGAACCGTTTTAAATTTTTCGGAAAATTTTTCAAAATTAATGCATCAAAAGTTATGTTATGGTTGTTTTTCTATAAAAAATTGGGATGGAAAATTGGTCAAAAAGCACGATTTTCAAGATTTTGAATCGAATAAGCTTTTAAAAAAATTTTCCGAAAAACTAATTTTAGTTCGATAAAATAAACTAAGCTCTTCAAAGTTGAAATACTCTTCTGAGCAAGAGTCTTCATTTTCTTCTTTATCAATTTTTTTTCATTGCGATTCTTAAATTTTCAGACTCACAGATGGTTGGCCTAACAGAAAATGTATAACATGTCAAATTTTCTCCGCTACATTAATACAAATTAATACAATATCTTCAGTACAGCCCGAAAAAACCGGTCGTTATTGTATTTGTTAACCGTTTCCTTAAGCTTCGATTGATTTTTAGCGCTTTATCTAGGAAAAATAGTGAAATAAAGCGAAAAAAAAAAGCGAAAAGAGATAAAAAATTGTTATAATTTCTGAGTCAGTAATAACAAGCAACATGCTGAATGAACCTACCTAATGATTAACATCAGTTGAAAATAAGAAAAAAGTGACAATAATTGTACAAAAATTCAGAATGGAAAAAAAAAGCTTGTGTGTTGAATAATGTAAAATGGTAAAAAGGAATGTCCCCAAATACGAAAATCACTTAAACCATTCAGACCCAAAAAACCTTTTAAGCTGTTTTTGGCCCAAATTTGCCCAAAAAAAATTTCCTTAAAAATCTGGCTCCGTCACATTGTGGGCATTGTCATTTTGCATCATTGTGCAAAAAATCAGAAAAAAATTATGAGTCAACATTGAGAAGCTATATTTTCTTATTTGGTTAAAAGGAATTTCCCCAAAATACGAAAATCCGTCTTTTAACCCTATTCGTACTAGGGGGTGGGGGGCTCTTTCTGTTCGGAGGTCAAACTCTTGCTAATAGCTCCTGAAATAATAGAGCTTTTGCCGTGAAATTTTCTGTAAATTCCTAACTTTTATTTAGCTTCAAAATAAAAAAAAAATTGACACCTAAATATTTTCACACCTTGAGCATGATGACATTTCTGACAGTAAGGTGTCACAAAATTGACACTTTTCCAATACAAATTTATTTTCATTGTCAAATATATCGTTTAAACCGTAATTTATTGAATATTTAGAATAAAATAAGCATTTTAAACGCAGGCAATTTTTTTCTAAAGCATTTGTTAGAACACAATAGCTATTTATAAGAACAAAGGAAATTTTCGGTTTTTGCTCACTTTAGGCATGAGTGACGTCATCAAAAAAAATTTTTGTCAAAAGTTACCTTGCGTCACAAGGATCTTGTGTGCCAAATTTCATCCAAAAAGACACACTAGATCAAAAGTTAAGGGGTGGTACAGGAAAAGCCCCCCCCCCTAGTTCTGAACCGCCCCTAAAAGCCTAAGTTGAATAGGGTTAAGGCGAATAAGAATTTTCCAGGAAAAAACACTTAAGCCATTCTTTAAAGAATCTTGCCCTCCATCTTTGTACAAAATATCAGAAAAAAGTAATGACAGGATTTTGCACAAAGTCCAAAAAACCCTATTTTTAGGTAGTTTTTGGCCCAAATTTGCCCAAATATTATTTTTTTCGAAAATCGGGCTCCGTCACATTTTAGGCATTGCCATTTTGCATCATTGTGCAAAAAATCAGAAAAAAATAATGATTCAACTTTGAGAAAAGCTATATTTTCTTATTTGGTTAAAGGGAGTTTCCCCAAAATACGAAAATCCGTTTTTTAAGGCGAATAAGAATTTTCCGGGAAAAACCACTTCAGCCATTCTTTAGAGAATCTTGCCCTCCATCTTTGTACAAAAAATCAGAAAAAAGTAATGACAGAATTTTGCACAAAGTCCAAAAAACCCTATTTTTAGGTAGTTTTTGGCCCAAATTTGCCCAAATAAATTTTTTCTCAAAACTCGGGCTCCGTCACGTTCTGGGCATTGCCATTTTGCATCATTGTGCAAAAAATCAGAAAAAACTAATGAGCCAATCCTGAGAAAAGCTGGTAACAGACGGACGGACGAACGAACGGACGGACATGGGTTAATTTATAGAACCTCCACCGGGGCACCCGGAGGTAGGTCCAAAAAATGAGAGAAATTATGTCAACGCATTGTTCATTTTCCTTTGAAAAAGTGACGTCACAATGAATTTTCCTAACGACGGGCAACTCTGGACAGTGTAGGCCCGTCGTCATGCGAAATGAAACAATGAATTGCGCAAAAAGCCGTGTAGCTCGCTTCGAAAAAGTAACCGGTTAACAATAGGCAAAAATGCATATTTTGAATGTGGCAAATATTAAAAATTCACTATGGTCAGAGCCCTTAAGGGTACCTTTTTTGGATTTCCAAAGTCCCGCTAAGGGTCGGAAAAATCTGTAAGTAGCGTAGACATTTATGGAAGAGTGCTGGTTTTTAAAACACTGCAATACACAGGATGCGAAATTAAAGTCTGAAAATAAATCACGCTTTTACTCGAAATTTTTATGTGCTTGTTACATGACATTTCTGATTGGTTCAAATTTATTGACACTAATAAAGTTATCAGCTGTAAGTTGTAAAGCAAGTAACATAAAATCACGTGAACGTTTTCGAGTAATCACATGTTTTGACTAAACTGATATCATGTTGCAACCCGTGTATTAGCTATTCATAATATAAAAGAATTATTAGTGTGTCATAAAATCTGAATTCCTCTTGTCTACGCTACTGACTCCCCAAGATACTTGAAAACCTAAATCTAAAGAACCGCAAGCCACGTGGGTCCGTTAAACTTACAACCTCGAGTTTTTTTAATTCAAAGGGAGAATCAAAATGGTTTGAGATAATTGGCCAGCATAAAATTTCTTTGGTCCAGAGTAAAGCCTTCTATTGTATTTTTGTCTAACTATTTCTCAAAGCGGAGATATCCCAATTTGAAATTTCTAAAAATGGGTTCCTTTACAGTTCTTAGGTCAAAATTCTATTTGTTTTCTTACTAAAATTCAAAACTTGTAACTTGGATTTTTGGACCCCGATTTTCGAAAATAGCAAAAATATTTTGAGATTTTAATGATGAAACTAGAAGGAATTCACACGCCAAATATCTCAAACCATTTAATAACCCTTTTAACTTTGAACTTATAAAGCATTAAAAACTATTTCTTTTATAGGAATTACTTATAACAGTGGATTGTTACAAGAAATCATTCCAAAATGGGGAAAATCATGGCTCATAAAAGTCTCATTCAAAGTTGTAAAGCAACCAATAGAGAAATGGAATTGTATTTTTCATTTCGTAAAAGATGGAGGCTACTTTAACCGTCTACCGACAATGTACTTCAAATCTGACACAAACGAAGTACAATTTGTACTTTGCCAAGACCCTACAAATCGTAATCTTTGCCTAAATACCTTCCTACCGTCATTTGTTTTAAATACAAAATATGATTTCGAAATCAAACATCAATTGGAAGGAAATGGATATTATATGTCTGTTTACATCAATGGCGTACTAGAAAAACGTGACGTTACTTTTACCAACCCGGGAGTTTACGAGAATGTTGAAGTGTATATTGGACCATGGTTTTGGTGGGATCAACACACTAATTGGAGTGTTGAAGTATCGAATCTTATGTTTGCCAACATCAATTAAATATTTCGACAAGAATTAAAGACCGGTCTCCAATTTCGCCCGAAATGGGCGATAGTTTTTTTCTTAGCCTTTTTTGCCTGAAGAAAAGATTACGTCATAAAAAAGTTTTGCGCGAACAAAAAAAAGTTGAAGGAAGTTCTACTTTTTTCATCCGTTACGTCAATTTCGACCAATGGAATTGCTTCATTTTTTAACAGACCAATGATCTTACAAAAACGTCAAAAAGTTTTTCGCTCATGTCACGTGAAAGTGGAGACCGGCCCTAAGACCATGTTCGCACGTGATGAAATGAAATGAAGTCATTCTATTGGTTAGAAGTGACGTAAAACTTGAATGTAACCAATAGAATGGCTTCATTTCGTTTCGGGGCGGAACCACTGACCTTTATATACCCTGGACAAAGCTTCTCAATCTCAGCCAAGCAAAATCTTTGATCGGAGTTTTTTTTAAATTGGTACCCTAATGTCGGCACTACTCGATAGCGGTGTAAATGCATCGAGAGCGCTAGGTCTACTTTTCCTCAAATTCTTTTGATGATGTAGCGGCGTTAGACGTTAATTTTTAGCATTGCAATGGCTTCTCCTTGGGTACCAATTCTAAAAAAACTCCAATCAAAGATGGCAGATATAAAGGTCAGTGGGCGGAACGGAATTGTGACGTCTGAACATGATCTAAGACCATGTTCACACACTACGGTTTCGTTCCGTTCCGTTCCGAAACGGTTCCGAAACAAGTGTGAACGTCAAAATTCGAAACGTCAAAAAAGAATACGTTACAAAGCAGAACAGATCGAAACGGTTTCGCTCCACTTTTTTCATCGGAACGGAACTGCACCGTTTTCTTGCTCCGAAACTTTCCGAAACCAATATGAGCACACTCGACCCGTAACGAAAATCATACCGGAGCGAAATGGAACGGTAACGTTTGAACATAGTCAGAAACTAAGACAAATGCCACCGGGTAATTAGACTAGAGTCCAGTGAAATGGACTAGAGAATTTAGCCATCTGGAATTTTTTCGCTTTCACTAACTTCTCGTTTTCAAAAAATTATATAAAACACAAAAACAATGAAATATACAGTAATCCAAAACCGCATAAAAGTTTATAAACTGATGAAAACATGAAAGACCTCCAAAACTTGAAAAAAAATTGGTCTATTTATTGGTCATGGTTTTTTTCTCCAAAAAAAGACTGGATCTAGTGGTATGGATTTGCTAACTGCTCAAGCAAAGGAAAAAATTTGAGTCGGTCAACTCGGGCTACCGAGTAAGGGAGTGATCAACATCTAATAGGGTGAGGGGGTGTAGGATTTCAGGGGTGGGGTTCGAAAGTTTTTTGAGAGTTCAGAGGGGGGGGGGGGGGTTCCAAAATATTTTCAATAGAAAAGGGGGGTGCAAAATATTTTTGGGCAACTCAAGAGATAACTCAGGAGGTCAAACTTCATGCTTTCACATTTGAAGATTAAAAAATATTTTCGGCCTATGGGCCAACATTATTTGTATTTCGTATCATTGTTAGTTCTGTATTCATCAAATATCATTGTGATAGCCTCACTATTTCTGTTCCTTGGTCTTAACATTGTGTAAAAATTGGTTCAGTGGACTAACAGAGAATATTTGTTAAGGAATCCCTCCTCTTACAATTTCATATGTCAGCATAGTCAAGCCTTTTTAAGAAGAGCTGAAAATAAAGTGCTTCTAGCGAACAAAGTGGTAGAAAATTGAAAATTTTCTCTTTAATCTCTGATAATATCATTGCCTTTATACGCAACTCAAAATATTACTCCTGTGATATTAAGATATTGTATATGCAAAGACAAACTTTACTTTTAAATTCCATACGATTCGTACATGGAAAGCCTCATTTCTGGAGTTTGAAGGAAATCAGGAGTCTAAAATCGAACATTTCTCCCGGCGCAAACTATGGTTGCACCTCTTTCGTCACTAAATTCTTTGCCCCTGCACGTTTTGAAATCAAGCCAATTTCTGCCTTCTATATAATAATGTAGTCCTCCCCACATGAGTGCACAACATCTTCATACCCAGCTGGCATACAACGTTGTGTCAACGTTTATCTAACGTTCACAACATCCATATAACGTTAGATTAACGTTAAAACAAATTATGGAATGGTAAGATTTACCCATCAAGTAAATATTGTTTTACGGGGTAGAAAATCTATTTGATTGGTTGTTTTGAACTTTGTATTAGAAATTACAAGAAGTGATATCGAAATGGGGTGATTATCTAAGTTTTTTGATGACAAAAAATTGCGTGATATCGCGATCAAAGTTACTTCTCGGGGAGCCTCCTTAAACCCTTCATTGAAGAATTTAATTTGGAAATGACAAAATCGATACGAGAATGATAAGGCTTCAATGGTCGATGAAAAAGGTAGAACTAACATCCAAAATGGTGCAAAATACGACAGCAGTGCTTCTTGTCTAGTCGATACTTATTGTATAAGAAAAGTATCCTATCACGGTAGTAAAATTTAAACATTGCGTATAAAACAAAACAATTAAAAAATACGTAAAACAATACATACCTTTTAACACTTTTAATAACTACTTTTGTTATTAGGCGAAAAGGGTTGGGTTTGTCTGCAATGACATGAGCTGTTCAAGACCAAGTTCTAAACAGAAATTAAAATACATAGTAGGGGGCCAATCCTTTAGTGGGTCCAAAAAGGCCTATTTCCCGTTCAACACTTTTAATAACTACTTTTGTTATTAGGCGAAAAGGGTTGGGTTTGTCTGCAATGACATGAGCTGTTCAAGACCAAGTTCTAAACAGAAATTAAAATACATAGTAGGGGGCCAATCCTTTAGTGGGTCCAAAAAGGCCTATTTCCCGTTTTTGGCCCATAAAAACTTTTGCCGGGCCTAATTCGCGGGCCCCCTCTCAAAAAAGTCTTACTAAGTATTGATCCCCTACTAACACTCTTTTTTATAAGAACTATATAAGAACATGAATCTCCAATGGCCAAAATATCAAGAACAAAAGTTAAAAAGGCTTTGCGGACTCAAAAAAACCAAAATGTTCACGAAATTGTGAGATTAAGAAGCATGTTAAGAACATGCGGTTACTGCGGATAAAAAGTTACAGCCCTGTGAAGTAGGCTTAAGAACAGCAAAAATTGACCAAAAACAGCAAAAATGACCAATTTCACAGTACTGTAACATTTTATCCGCAGTCAAGATTGATAATTACTGCTGAGCCTTCATTTATTATTATAAACACTGCATCGTAAAATTTCAGTAAAAATTTCCTCCATAAAGCTTCAGATATATTCCAGTAAATTGCCCTCTATTTCAACATTTTTTTCTCCGATTTAGAGTAGGATAAGAAATTCTACTATTAGTTTATAGTATATTGAGCACCCGTATTGATTCCTCACCTATGTTGTTTTATACCCAAACACCAAAACATCTTTAAAACCAATCCTTGTTTCAGGAAATTTTGAAACATACGAGAATCTTTGTCCGCATGATGGAATAGTGTGAATGGTTTTTACCAGCCGTTAAAGTAATCGTTTCTGGATATTTGATTTTTTGTATATCTGTGATAAAAGAGTTAAAAAATTAAGCATTTTTCATTATGGCGATTGACACACTTGAAATTTTTAACCTTGGGCGTTTTCTCAACAGAACCAACGTAATTTTATAGAAACACTAGGTTGAAGGAGAAAGAGGAGTTCCGTGGGTGAAGTTGGTATACATTTATCTGCTTTCCAAATTAAATTAAGGGGATAGACATGACCTTAACTTTACCTTATTCACTAAGGTCCATTAAAACAGAAAAAATTAAAACGCGAACCCAAAGTTACATTGGCAAAATCTAGTTATACTTTTTTATTTTGAAGGTTGAAAACTATAAATTGACATAAAAATAAGAAGAAAAACAACAAAAAACAACCTAATGTAAAAAAGACACTAACGGAAGATGCTATATAAATACAAAAATTAAATAAAAATAAAAACGTTACAAAAAGGATGATTGAAAATATTCAAAATGCTAAATTTTATAATGTAAATTCTGAAAGCTCTTTATATCAACTTCCCTATAGGCTGGTAGGTGAGGCCAATTTAATTTGTTGTTCAAGCTACCCAAAAAAGAGGGTCGGTCGGTCGGCGAAAAAATAGAAATAAAACTTTATCTATAAAATCTCCCAAAGGCAACAAAAACTACATCTTGACAAAGATGCGAAATAGAAAATAACAAGCTAGATGCTGAATGGACCTACCTGATGATGAAAGTTAGATAGCAATGCAAGAAGAAAAATGAAAAAAAATTCATCATTGATTGATGGTAGGGGGAGAGGGAAGGGTTGTAGGGAAAAAATAAATAGAAAGTTCTGGTCGCAAAAATCAGTTTTATTGACAATTGAATCACTCTTGATGTTGTTATCAATAATGTTTTTGTGTGAAAAACATAGAAATATAAGGAAAAAACCCAATGAAAATCTACAAAAACGGCGATTTCCGGAATTTTCGACCGGAAAAAATTTTTTCTCAAAAATCGAACTCGGCCATTTTTTGAGCATTGCGAATACGCATCTTTCTGCAAAAAATCTGAAAAAACTAAAAATAAAAATTCGAGAAAATGTCAAAAAAAACCGGTTTTTTTTTTCGGCATATTTCCGGTATTTTCGGCCGGAAAAAATGTTTTTTTTTTTCGAAAAATCGGGCTCCGTCACATTTTAGATATTGTCATATTGCGTCAGTGTGTAAAATTTCATAAAAAAATATAAAGTACAGATCGAGAAATTCAAGAAATACTGTCTTTCCGGCGAAAATAGGTTGTTCCGGCGACTTTTAAAATAGTTCCGGCTTCAAAAATCAGTTTTATTGAAAATTGAAACATGCTTGCTGGTGGGCATTGCTATTAATAATATTTTTGAATGAAAAAACAATCAATTATAAGGAAAAAGTCCGATGAAAATCTAGAAAGACGGCGATTTCCGGCATATTTCAGGCATTTTCCGCCGGAAAATTTTTTTCTCAAAAATCGGACTCGGCCATGTTTTGGGCATTGTTAATACGCATCTTTGAGCAAAAAATCAGAAAAAACTAATGATAAAATCTCGAGAAAATGCCAAAAAACCAATTTTTCCGGCATATTTCCGGCATTTTCAGCCGGAAATGAATTTTTTTCGAAAATCTGGCTTCGTCACAATTTAGGTATTGACATTTTGCATCAGTGTGCCAAAATTTTATGAAAAATAAAAGTACAGCTCAAAGAAATTCAAGAAATACCGTTTTTCCGGGAACCATTGAAAATCGGCTTGTTCCGGCGATTTTTTTTAGAAAGTTCCGGCTTCAAATATCAGTTTTATTTACAATTGAATCATGCTTGCTCGTAGACATTGCTATTAATAATGTTTTTGTGTGAAAAAACAACGAAATATAAGGAAAAAGTCCGATGAAAATCTGCAAAAAAACGACGATTTCCGGCATATTTTCCGGCATTTTCGACCGGAAAAGATTTTTCCTTCAAAAAAATCGGACTCGGCCAAGTTTTGGGCATTGCTAATACGCATCTTTGTGCAAAAAATCAGAAAAAAAACTAATGATGAAATCTTGAGGAGAAAATGCCAAAAAACTGGTTTTTTTTTTTTTTTTCCGGCATATTTCCGGCATTTTCGGCCGGAAATGATTTTTTTTCGAAAATCGGGCTCCGTCACATTTTGGGCATTGCCATTTTGCATCATTGTGCCAAAAATCAGAAAAAACTAATGAGCCAATCCTGAGAAAAGCTGGTAACAGACGGACGAACGGACGGACGGACGGACAGACGGACGGACATCGGTTAATTTATAGGACCTCTACCCCACCGGGGTAGGTCCAAAAAGTCACAAAAGGTCGAAATTCATGGATAAAATTAAAAATTAAACATAAAATTCTTAAAACCTTGGAAAAATTACCAAAATTTTGAAAATTTGGGATTCTGTAAAGCTATTAAAATAAAAATTATTTTATTTTGATTTTAGTTTTTTCATGAATTTCAGGGTCAGTCGGGTCCGTAAAAAAACAACTAATCAAATTGGTCTCGCCTTAGCAAAGAAAAAACCCATTCTTTCTCAATGGAATTACAGTAATGTTGAGGAATTTCCATAGGGATAAATACAAAATCAAATTTCTGTCAGGATTATGTTTAGAGTATTGTAACAGTTTGGAACTCCAGAGAGGTAATTGTAAAATATTTATTTTTCGCAAATAAAAACTTTCCTGATTTTCGCCCATCTTCGCGAAAATTAATGTCTTTGAAAACTTTTAACAGAGCACAAAAAAGCTAAACATTGGAGGTACATAATGTTTTTCTGGAAAAGCTCAGTAAACAACTAAAGTGTATTGTGATTAGGCGAAAATAAAAAAACGTAGTGAAAAAAATAATTTTCTGACCCGGCCGCAGACTTCGTTAGTAGTTGATACATTAGTATTCAGGGCTTACTTGATACCGTTTGTACATAAAAGATATCTTTAAAGTTCTATTTCAATGATCTTAAGTTATCCAAAATAGCAAAAAAAAAATTATTTCCGGCCGGCCGCATGAGAGCTTTTTTTCCTTCACCCGCATCCCGGAAACACTACATTTTTTTATTTTCGCCTTATTGGAATTTCACAATAATCTCATACCTTTTAAATTTGTACTTAAAAAATATTTAAAATGGAATGAACTGGAGTTTTTATAAGACATTTCATTTATTGATCATTTAAAGTAATAGAGATGACGCGTTAAAAGAATGTAAAAACTCCAACTTGTCCCATTAAACCAATATAGGTTTATGATAAACACTCATCAATTGGAACGAGGGTCCACAAGTGATTTTCCTTTTCTCTCGCCTTTAGAAGCCATTGAAACATAGCCTAGTGGTTCGCTCATTTCTTTCACTGCAGGTCCAAAATATTTACTCAGCTCTGATGCTTGTTTTTGAATTTTTCCACTGGAACCCTTACTACCTGAAAAACACGAGAATAGATTTCTTAACGAAATTATTTGAAACGGCTATATCTTAAAAGGTCTGCATTGGCGATAAATTAATAAAAAAATAGTCGAGGGGTATAACCTTTGATCCAAACAAACATTATAAAAAAATCTGGGGTACATTTGAAATCAGCGAGGTTTAAAGTAAACAATAAAAAGGTTTTGATCAAGTGGAAAAAATCTTCACTTTTTTTCATCTTTATTTTTTCATCTTCATTTTACATTTACATTTTCAAATGTTTAGAAGATTCTTCAAAGTTTACATCAATCAAGATGAAAATTATCTTTCCAACGAGATATTACTTTTGAGGGGGAATTTCAAAGCAATTCTTTGGAACAGACCTGATACGATTACCCGATGATACGATTGGATTTACCTTAGCAGGACGATTAAAAACGTTAAAATAAATTCGCTACAATTTTTAATTAGTGCAGGACTAAGACTAATACCGAGTTTGTGTGATTTTCAGCGACGGAGACGGTAAGGTTCTAATTTAGCTAGATCCTGACTCACTGAGGACGACGGTAAATCAGCAATCATACCGATCTCGATTTAGCGGGTCAGAACTGCAGCTTTTTCCAAACTGCTTGAGTCAATTTACCGTCCTCACTTTAGAAGCAAAAACATAAACTCGCTAATAAAACCTGACGCTATTCCATGTTTCCAATGTGGACGTAGATAGCTTAGTCGGTAGAGCAGCTACACAAGTAATACGAAAGTCGTGAGTTCGAATCTCACATTAGTCCTTAATTGAGTAGTTTGCTCTCAAAATAAGGTCAATGCGCACATATTTACGTGTTGGCAAAACACCTTTTGAACACCCAGCTGGCACACAACGTTGTTTCAACGTTTATTTAACGTTCACAACGTCCATATAACGTTAGATGAACGTTGAAACAACGTTGTGTGCCAGCTGGGCATAAGATACAGAAAGAGCCTCGCTCTTAAAATTCTTTCTATAATTCGAATCTCTCTGTAATTCGAACAAAAAGGAATCCCCGTTCGAGTTTGAATTAGCGAGAATCAACTGCATCGCTAAGACTATCTGGTTATCAGCCGCGAGCAAGATAATACCCAGGGTCTATCGTGAGTGTAATGGAAAAAGACAAAAGACGTTACTGAAGATTTCCATCCTCTATGCCATGAGACTTTGAGTATGAAATTAACTTAACTCCTTTTCTCTACTCAAACTAGGAGAAAGAAGAGAAACCTTCATAGTAGAGATCACCAGAAATGATATCGTAAAACAAACGAGCTTTGTCCAAAGTGGATTTGCTGACATCCATACCAGATACAAATACATCAGTCATCACTGTAAAAAATATTTGAATGAATGAAATAGAGTTTACGGATCAGATTGACATTACAGGGCCAATGGGCGACAAGCCTTTCAGAGAAAGTGACTGATACTGATCCGAGTTTACTTTCTGGTTTAGTAAGGTAATCCGAAGATTCAGACTTCGATTTCACTTACATTTCATATAAAAAGATATCGTAAGGGGGGGGAGGCGTACGGGTTTGATGGCTTGACGGTATTTCGCCCTTTTTCTCGTCGATGTTTCGTTGTTTGAAGAAAGAAAATGACGGTATTTAAAAGTGTCAAAAAACCATGAGGTGACAAGGATTTTACGATTTCTTGCTGTCAGTGTTGATGAATATTATTTTGCATCTTCGTATCTCTTATTCAAAAATGTGTTTGCTCACTGGTAATACAGAAAATTTACCTTGTGTTAGAGCAGCAAGCCCCTTTAAACCACCATTAGACCCAAAAACTGCACGCCAATCTTCACTTTCTTCTGAGTCCTTTGAAAGATAGAAATTAACAAATCAGCAATTAAAATAAACAAAAGGAGAGATTTTTATTCTCAATCTATTTCAATATATCGATCAAAAATTCTGATATTCATGACATAATGTTTTCTACGGAAATACCCGGGTTTTAGCCAGTAATGGCAAATATCAATTAGACATGTTGTTTATGATGAAAGATAACTTTTAAAATTTAAATTGGCTCGATTTCATTGAGCACTCTGCAGCATCAATCACAAACAAATCTTTAGACAAAAGTTGTATAAAATTTGCCACTACTGGCAAAAACCGGGGTATTTCCGTAGAAAACATTACGTCATGAATATCATGAATTACCATCCAGACGAGCTGTGCAAATTCATGATATCATGACGTAATGTTTTTTTACAGAAACAACTCTGCCAGTAGCTTAAATTTGCCACTGGGTATTTCTGTAGAAAACATTACGTGAGGAATGCAATAAATTCTCAGTCTTTCAAAATGATACCTTACGTAAAACTAAAGCTTGTCAAATCATTTAAATTACCAAAGGATTTTTTACAAAATATCAAACCTGGCCTTTCTTGACTGCAATGCAGAGCGCAGCGGACGACGGGGGTCTTCGATTGCTTTCTGAGATCTAAAAGGAATAGACGAGAGGTTCATGTGGGTAACAGTGGGGAATAACAAACAAAATTGGCCTATTCTGTGTGATGTTACTTTCGTCTACTATCTTATGGTCTATTTGTAGGTGAAAGATTTTTCCATAAAGACCCCTTCACATCTTAATAAATTCGATTTTTATTTAATATAGACTAGGCTTCAGCCACCCACAAAGAAAAAAAGATGACAGCTGTAAAAATAAACAAAATGCAGTAGCGTAGACAAGGGGGGGGGGCGCAAAATATGTGGAGGAGAGCAGATTTTTATGACACAGTTTCAGTTATTTTCTTTTTATATTATGAATAGGGTACTGTGTCATAAAAATCTGCTCTCCTACACAAATTTTGCGCCCCTCCGGTCTACACTACTGAAACGATTGTACGGCAGCCGACAGTAACATAAACGGCCTATAATAACACCATCTATGATTGGAGCTATAATTTCATGGCTAACAGAAGTCATAAGGCGCAAAGGTTATTGCTATATCCCAGTTTCAGAAAACTGCAGCCGAAAAAATTCTTTAAGCCTTTTAGAAAAATTTCTAGAAAGTGAAGTTGTATGTCCCGAAAATTAATTTTCCAGGGTCTAAAAGTTGAATTTTACCAATGTTTACAGCCTTTAATAAATCTGACATTTTGGTATAAGCTAATTTAAGGAGTATATTTATTTTCTAACAAACCTTCCAAGATGAAGGAAATAACTTCATTCCATTGTTCAAAACCACCCCTGATTTTGTCATTTGTTTATTACCAAATGAATGACCAAGTGAACTAAAAAAATTGTATGGAAAAGGAGAAAATCAGAAAAGTGCTGCTTGGAAAGCAGATACAGAAAAAACAGTCACAATGTAAAAGTTAAGTGTCGTATTAAAGGTTTTATTTTTACATTTACGTTTCATATCAGGACAGTGTCTATCTATTGTTATATTATGCTAATAAGCAAAAATGTTTTTTTTCTGACCAATCTTGCTCCACATACATGTCAATTCAACGGGTAACTTCAAGAATTTGCCAAAAAAAAAGATATCAGTAAAATTTCTTTACCTAGAAATGGCAGCCACTTGATTATTATGATCAATCACCAACACATTTGCGCTTTTCACATCCAATTTGGGATGGGCCGGCGTTTTCCCTGTTGCAGTTTGACGTGGTATTTTATTGTCAACAGTGGATTTGATGCTCTTCACTACTCCATCTATGTCATCTTTTCTATAAAACAGTGGTCAAAGCAGAGATTCTCCTGTCAGGCGGAAATGGGGTTTGATAACACTCCAACCTTGGCCAGACTCTTCAAACTCGGCTGGTTGTTATATAACTTGAGACGAAATTCGCTTTCTTAAACTTCTGTGAGACAGAAATACTCTGAACACTGACAAAACAAAACACTCAACAATCAAATCAATCCGATTGGTTCAAATCTCATAATTATGATGTAATTGAACCATATCAACCAATCAGTTCCATTGAAAGTGATTGTCGAGTGGACTGAATTGTTAGCGGTAAGTATTGTTTTTAAGCCAAGCAATGTTGTGTTTTTCTAGAAAATACTCGCACGTTATCAGTTTTTGACGGTTTTTGATCAAGATGCAATCAAAATTTGAATTGGCTTTATCCTAGGAAGAAAACTGCCCTTCCCCTTACCATACTAAGGTCAGTTTTAGAAGGTCAAACTCCCCTATGGATTTTCGTCAGAATTCTCCCCTGGACTTTAGCATGTTTCTAATGTACTCTTTCTGAAGTTTTCCAGTTAAAAAATCATGACCGTACTGTAACAGTTCTGCAATCTTCTCGTGGAGGTTGGAAGGTTCGTCTAATAATCGGCTTTGGTTTTCAAATGTTGATTTCAATGTCTAGAGAAAGAATAGTAAGTATCTCAAATAAATTACAGTTGACACTCTCTTATTCGATTTCCAAAGGGAATTGGATTCTTATCGAATAAGGGAGAGTATCGAATAGTAGAGCGTCGTTTATGAGTTTCTTGTTGACGGTGGCTTTTATGACTATCGAATAATGTAACGTATCGAAAAGTAGAACGTCGTATTAGAGAGCGCCAACTGTATTTCAACACCTTCAATCACAGCGAACTGATAAAGCTGTTTCCTCTGGGTCCCTGCTTTGCACAGTCATCACTCCGGAACGAAGAGATGATAATGGCAACAGTTAGCAAAAAAATGGAGTTTAGATATAACAGATTTCGGTTTTTCCCGGCCTAACTATTAATCAGGCTTAAAAAGCAATTTTTTTTACAAGCAACCTGAAGCAATTCGAATTGAAAATGTTGCCACATTCCCACTCAAAACGCGTGGCCCAAATAGTTTTCACACAAACGCGCAATTTCAAGTAAAATGTAGCGCCAGATTTCGGAAAAAAAAATTGGCGCTTAAAAACAAAGAAAGGAATATAGATTCAACACGCCATTCTAAAAGTTGCGCAAGTCTTAAGGCATTACCTTTTCTTACTTGGGAAAGGTTAAAGATTTAACTTAAACTCAACAAGCAAGGACCTTACCTCAGCTATGGTGAAATACTTATCCAGTGGTGTGCTAGTCTCGGGTAAAAGGTAGTCAAGGTACTTGGTTGCCAAGAGACTGACAATCCCACTTGAAGGTGGGGGTAACGTAAGTAGAGTAACACCTAACCATGGGAAAAAAACGTTCATTATTAATGATATGCACCATTGCAATGTCTTCCACGGACCCAACAGTTGATTGGTTGAAAGTAACGTATTGAATGATTTTACGTCGCTTACAACCAATCAGCTAATGGGTCCGTGCAGGGGGGGGTCAACATCCAGATACCAGACCCATAGCCGGGTGGTGGTGTCTTTTTTTCCTTTAAAAGTCTGAAAAGTCAAGTTGGTATTGATGGGGGTGGGTCCCCCTTTTTTTAGAAAAAAAGAGTTATCCTCGGTTGGTATTGATACCAAAATAGGGAGTGGGTACCAATTTTTTTAAATAATATGATTCAGAAAGTTGGTATCCATATCAATAGGGTAGGGCGTCAATAGTCATTTTTGGGGCAAAGTCAAAAAATTCAAGATGTAGTGTTTTTTTATGAAAATTTAACATATTGTGAGGCATTCTGCGCAATTTTTAAGGTCAGAAGTCCAAAATTGGCCGAACCCCCCTGGGGGTACTGATTCGCACTACAGGCAAAATTTGGAAAAAATGGCATTTTCTGGCCTTTTCAGGCCTGTAAATATGTCAAAACTATTGCAAATCTTATTTTCTTCATTTGCTGTACTAAACTTTATGAAGAAACAACAAAATAATCATATTGGGTTGAAAATTGTGCCCATTGGAGCCCTAAACAAGCCGTTTTAAGCCAATTTTGGGTAGCAAAATGCTTTTTAAGGCCAATTTTGCAAGTTCATAAACTTTAAACTGATTAAATCACATGTCTGAAATTTTCAGAGATGGAAGTCTTCAATAAAGTCTTTAAGCAAAATGAATTTTAAGTTTTTCACTTTTTTCAAAAATTCATAATGGCGTCTTCAAAAGTCGCTTTTTAGCAAAAAAAGTCATATTTATCAAAAAATAGCATTTTTTAAGGCAAGCTTCTACAAACTGAGTTTAAATACTGACTGAAATTTTGGAATTGAAATTCCTGCTAAAATGCAATATGGTGGATATACCCAAATCCCAAAGCCAAACCCAAATGATTTTGATTTTCCTGCAGTATTTCCAGAATACTATCACTGCAAGAAAATTCGGGCCCATGTCTATTGTCAGTTTAGAAATTTTTTCAGTTCAAATTTGGGTTTTTGCCTGAAAAATGGCTTTCAGCAGGGATTTTATTTCCATAATGGCGGACATAGACGCATCCCAGACCCAAAAGATTTTTATTTCCCTGGAGTATCTCCAGAATACTATCACTGCATAAAAAATTTCAGTCAGCATTTAAACTCAGTTTGTAGAAGCTTGCCTTAAAAAATGCTATTTTTTGATAAATATGATTTTTTTTGCTAAAAAGCAATTTTTGAAGACGCCATTATGAATTTTTGAAAAAAGTGAAAAACTTAAAATTCATTTTGCTTAAAGACTTTATTGAAGACTTCCATCTCTGAAAATTTCAGACATGTGATTTAATCAGTTTAAAGTTTATGAACTTGCAAAATTGGCCTTAAAAAGCATTTTGCTACCCAAAATTGGCTTAAAACGGCTCGTTTAGGGCTCCAATGGGCACAATTTTCAACCCAATATGATTATTTTGTTGTTTCTTCATAAAGTTTAGTACAGCAAATGAAAGAAATAAGATTTGCAATAGTTTTGACATATTTACAGGCCTGAAAAGGCCAGAAAATGCCATTTTTTCCAATTCTTGCCTGTAGTGCGAATCAGTACCCCCAGGGGGGTTCGGCCAATTTTGGACTTCTGACCTTAAAAATTGCGCAGAATGCCTCACAATAGGTTAAATTTTCATAAAAAAACACTACATCTTGAATTTTCTGACTTTGACATTTGACGCCCCACCCTAATATCAAAATGACAGCAAAACTTCCCTAATTTTTGTCCTTATAGATAGAAAATACCCCGAAAAAATTAAACAGTCTATATTTCTTTATTATCTTGGTCGTTTTTGTATAAAGGTAAAACTCTAACACCAAAGCAAACTTGATCAAGCAGTATGTAGTGTAAGTATCAAACTAGTCTACACAATAGACAGCTCCAGGCTTTTAGGCCTTACTCTTAGTCTATAGGCACTGCTATAGGCGGCCACTAGTGACCCCCACCGGGAATTGCTTGTTAATAGGATTAAAAATAATAGAACATTTTCACAAAAGATGTTTATCAATAGAGATTTCAAATAAAAGAATGTTTAAAACACAGCTGATTGGCTTAGGTTTCGAAACTCTCTATTGTTTCATTAAAACCTCAGTGCGCATGCGATTTATCCGGAGAATTTCAATATTCAAAACAAGAGCAGTGCTCATATATCCCGAAGAGTAGGAGTTTTACGCTCGAAACGAAGGAAGATATGACGTAGCCTAGTATCAAACAAACCAGAGTAAACAAATCTTATTTTTCTTTTTGTTTTTGTTTTTGTGAAAATTCGAATTTCGAATGTGCTAAAGCATAGCGTCAGCATGGGTTTAGGTCCCAGGCAAAAATTAGGTCCCCCCTGAGTTTTAAGTCCCCCCAAAGACTTATGAAATTTTTGTTAGCCCCCAGAACTTTTGACCCTAGACACTTTAAAAATTGATGCAGTAAAAAAAAAATTTTCCAATGTAAATACGCATGTAAATTGCGTTGAGTTGTAAGTTTAAGAAAAAATATTTTGCACACTTTCTATAAAAATATTGCACCGGAGGCGAAAAATTTTCATATTCATGAGCTTCAATTTGAGTAATTGAAGCCAACTATTAAGCTGAATTATTTTAACCCCCACGTTAAGTGATGAGATTTTAGCTCCCCCCAAGTACATAGGTCCCCCCAAAAAAGTGGTGTATTTCCAGCCCCCTCCTTTTTTGGGAAAAATTTAGGGTGTAACCCCCCCCCCAACCAGCAGGGGGGGGCTGACGCTATGTAAAGACATTCGAATTATCGAAAAAAATATTCAAAATTTTAAAACATTCGAAAGTATTCAAATCGAACTTCTGTTAAGTGTTTCTGTGTTTATTAGTTGGAGGCAGAAAGCTAAGTAGATTTTTTAAAATAAGAGACAATAAAATTTTGAAATGATGAACATCAGATGTATTTTTTTCAAAAGACCATAATCCCCTCTTCATATTTTCATCTGATCTTCCAGTTCTCTAACGTTATACTCATTTAGACCAGCGGCCGAGGCAGTGGATTGTGTCACTTCGTAGGGCACCCCTTAGATCAGGGCAAATTTTTGATATTATGCTCCTAATAGGGTGTAGAATTGACAAAAAAAATTTGCCCTTCGAATCTCCTGCAGTTTTCGAGTGAATCGATTTTTAGTTAACCGATAGAACTTATCAAGGGTCCCTCCCCCCTTTACTAACGGTTTTTTCGAAGTCTGAAAATCAAATATCTGAGAATACCAACAGATTCAGCGTGAAAAGTAGATAAAGAAAATGGGGTTATTTGTTAAGTTTCGACCACCTGGTGCCGAGAAATGGCACTTTTAAGGCGAAAAATCGACGTTTTTGGCGTTTTCCGATGACGTCAGCATTTTCCTAGGAGCATTTTCAGAAAAAATCATTCCAACAACTGCATAGCCCTGAATTAGTAGTATCCAAAAATGGTATGGTTTGTTAACTTTCGATGTCTAGATCTCGAGATATTTTGGTTTAAATATTGAAAATTATCGATTTTTTTTGCTGAGTCAGCAGTTTTTCAGCATATTTATTCACCTTAAAAATGAATTATCTCGAGATCTATACCAATACCAATTTGACCTAAGTTAGGGGGTGGGTCCCATGATATTTTGTCAAATTCAAAAAGTCATGTTGGTATCGATACCAAGTTAAGGGGGTGGGTCCCCCCTTTTTCTGAAAATTATGATTTTCAAGTTGGTATCGATACCAATTTTGGGGTGGTGGTGTTAACTTAGCTCAAAAGGTCAAAAGTCGGGTTTTTGGACTATGGGTTGGTATTATAAATGTTGACCCCCCCTGTGATTTAATGTCAGAAGACATTGCAATGACGCATATCATGAATTTTCGATGTAATTCTGTGAGTTCTCAGACAGATCTCAGACTAGTTTCAAGGACTGCCTTGAGGGTGATAGTTTTCTATTTTGTTTCTAGGACATTCGTCTTACAAAAGAGATTTGAAGCTTGCTATATTGTTTCTAGATTATTTCCAAAGTTGAAGGATCTGTAACAAAATGATTATTATGAAAAACCGAGCAAAGTTTGTCAGTGACAGTAGGTTTGTCTTGCAGTTCCTGCATTAATAACACGCATGCGTAATTTGTCGTTCTTGTAAACCACATGCAGTAAATTCCCGTGATAAACAAAGAGGAATGAATTCGTATGGAGTTGTACAGTCACTTTCGGTCGGGGTTGTGGAAGGCGAAGTATGAAATTTGTCGTTCTTTTTGTCTATTTTTAATAATGCAGGATTTGTTAGATAGATTCCCTCGTGGCATCGAAAAGAGATCCACACATCTCAGAAAAACTTACCATTTTTTAATGAAGTCTTCAGTAAAGCAAGCTCTTTAGATTGATACGACTTGAACATTTCAGAAGTCCAACCCAAGTCTTTCACCTTTGAGGAAACGACAGTTCACGATTACAGAGCAGCTCGGAAAACTGCATGGTTCTGCAACGCAGCAATATTCCGCAATGCAACGCTTCCAATTGAAGTTTGCGATTTGAAATTAAGAACGCCGGCTAAACCTCAAGCAATAAAATAAAGCAAAATCTCGTGTTTTTTTAACAAAGTAGCCTATCACTATCAGCCAAGATTGATTACGAAAAATCCCTAGGTAGGAGCTTAAAATCCTGTTGTCAAATATTACAACGGATAAGCTGCGTAAGTTACAGAATTTGATAACGCTGAATTGCGGGATTTTGCATCGCTGCTATCCTATTTAATTTCCCGAGCTGAGATAAATGAACCTCCTTACGACACTAGGAAAATGCTTTACAACAAAAATGGCGCCTTAGCTGCGAATTGGAAAGATATAGAGAAAAGTCTCAACCAGTGTCTAAATTTATCTCGAAACGTCTTTAGTTAGATCAATGAAAAATAATGTGAGATATCTTACTTTTTCTATAATATCGTCTTGGTAGGGTTTTAAATTCCCTCGCGAAATTTGGTAAAGTAGTTTCGATACTTCTGGAAGTCTCAAAATATCACCTTCCTGAAAGAAAAAAGACGTAAAGGTGAAATTGAAGAGAAGGCAACTCCCTCGACGAAAAATGAGGGCATCTCAACACCATATTACTTCAAAGCTTCAAAGGTTTTCTCTAGAGAAAATTCCGAAAAACTGAAAAAAGAATTTTTCGCTTCCGGATCTGGCGACCGGCAAAAGAAATTTTTTTCGAAAATCGGGCTTGGTCACATTTTAGGCATTACCATTTTGAATCTTTGTGCCAGGCCAATCCTGAAAAAAGCTACTAACGAATGAACGAACGATCCGGACGGACGGACAAACGAACAGGGGTTAATTTATAGGACATCCAGCTCTAGGTAGGTCCAAAAACAGTACCAAAGTCTCAAAGAAATCACTAACCTGTAAAGGAACTATCCCGTTTCCGTGTTTAGATAACATTATTTGCATGTTCTTTTCAAAGAAGCCAAATTCACCTTCCACTTAGAAAGAAAAGAAAAGAAATTTGATAATTTTCTCGTGATAAGATTTTTGTCAAATAAGTGTAACTATAGCGCTCATAATTTTTCAAGATTCAAGATGTCACACACTAAAGAGAAGTACGACCGAGAGTATATGCGACCGTAGTCCTTATCTGATATTCCGATGGCGTATTGGTGGCCGCCCACGCTTAAGCTCTAAAGGAGCGGACCAATATACCATCCATCGGAGAGGTTTAGTATTTTATAGTCTCGGCGCTTCAATACCACAGCAAATTTCTGATGCAAGGAGGGAACTTTCATGATGCAAGCTCCTTGCAAAACTTTTAAACGCGGTCAAAACAAATTCCGTAATGCAAACCTTCCAGATGTTAAAATAGGCCCGACCTTCACAGAGCAAAGCGTGTCGTAGCATATTTCCACATCTGGTACCAGATAACCGTAGTGCAAAGGTAAAGCATTCGTCTACGGCGCGCAAGGTTGTGGGTTCAATTCATACCAAATTATATTATATATTATAATTATAACAATACGTGGTGTGCGTCCTAAGAATGAAGCTACGGATCTTAAGGGTTTGCCCTATTTGACCAATCAAAAAGATGAATAAATTGATAGATATACCTGTTTTCTTGTAAACTTTAAACCCGTTTTTCGCCAATGTTATACAACTTTCGAGTAGACGTGCAAGCTTCGTACTGTAAGGAAAAATATCATTCTAGCAAAGAAATTCAGTTAAGGATGATTTATCACCCAACCAGAGTACCATTATTAACTTTGATTCCGAAAGAAAATAGAATCAAGTACACAAAAACAAAAAAGCCGTTAAGGAAAGGATCAATGGTGAGTGGAGCAATCTAGAGAGAAAGAGTGGCGCCTCCCCCTAGCTTCAGGTAAACAGCGTTCTTGCCGCTGTCGACTGCAGTCGTAGACTTACTTATGGGTCTTTTACGACAGCCAAAAACAATACAATCAGCCTTCCCCAGAAAATGTCCATACCCCATTATGGTGGATATCTTGTCAGCAGGGAACTCGCTATTGGGCTGTTCCATTAAATTTCCATACAGGGGGGTGGACGAACCTTTTTAAGGCAGAAAAAGATTTTTTGAAATGTGGTAATACCCCCTGGAAAATGGCAAAATTTGCAAAAGAAGTCTTGGAAAAATTATTTGCCTACCTTAAAAGTAAGGGTGGACGAACAAAAATTAGTCTATTATCCCCTGGAAATTTTAGAATAACCTTTGATCTACTGGAAATTCTTCTCCGATTACCCCCTGGAGATACCCCCCCTGTATGGATAAAAATGGAATAGCCCATTGCCTAGGATTTAAAGAACTTGATGTCCTGGGGGTAAATCACAGAAAAACATTACATTCTCAACCTTACATAAATGACCGGAAGTACCTGTTACAAGAAGAAATTAGAAAAGAATTCCGTATGTCAAAGAGGTTGTATAGATCACAGATATCTGTAAAGTCCGAAGGGCTAGATAGGCAACTTTAAGCTTTCTCCAGCAAAAAAAAGTGAAACAAAAATTTGACTTTTTAAATTTCGTGCCGATGGATAGGATCTAGCATTTTAATTGTTTTCAGAGCGCGAGATCAAAAAAATTAGGCGGCAAACGCTATTTCGCATCTCTCAAACCAGTGAAATTGCTTGTTGTCACGTGATTTCTTTGGTAGGAAATCCTATCAAAACTTGCTTCACTTTTCGATAAAGGCCGCAAATCTAGCTCTTCGGGCTTTACAGATCTGTGGTATAGATAGGTACCTTCCGTGCAGTTGGTGAGTTTTAAGAAGGCCTTCAACAAGACCAGGTAGCGCTACTGGCGAAATAATCTGAATAAAAATAATATAATATTACCATGGATACGGATTCTCAGAAGAAAACAAGATATTAGTTTCATGCTAGCCTGTACCAGACTCTTCTTCGGTGACTAAAAAGATAACGGCAAGTTTTTTTTCAAAATATAAAATAAAGCCTGTGGCGGCGAGGTGGTACAGGCTAGTTTCATGCCGTCTGGGACGACAATTCTCAGTGAAACAGACGTTTCTTTAAAAATATTTTCAAAGATTTTTGTCTACAAGTTATCTGACGGAAAAATCATTCGAATTTTTCTAAGAGTTACTCATCGGAAGGCATTTTGTGATTACTTCGGTTCGTTTATTCAGTAAAGTTTGACCCTGATATAATTTCCAATGCGTCATCATATCTATTAACGTTTTACAAAAACAAACTAAAGGGATGGGTGAACGCAAACGGTCTGACGAAGAAGCCGTCTCGACTTCGTAAGAACTTTACCGTCGGAGGGTTGCGTAGAAATAGAGCATAATGAAATGTTGAAAAAGAGCAGCCGTATTAGAAAAAAGTTAAATTTTGACATTCCGGCGCGAAGAGTAGAAACTATATTTCAAACAAGGAAAAATAATTAAACAAGCAACATGCTGAATGGACCTACCTGTTGATCAAAATCAGATAAAAGTAGGTGTTCTACATTTTACTATTGGTATTGAGCAAACACAATAAGTTTTAGAACAATGCAAAAACGTCTAATTTATTTTCTTTTATCATTGTGTAACTTGGTCGTCTTTTTTTGAAAATTTTATGACGAAAAAAATTTTCCAAGAAAAATTACTTTAGCCACATTTTAAGGTACCTTGCACTCCATCTTTCTGCCAAAAATCAGGAAAAACTAATGAAGTCCAAAAAACCTTTTTTTTAGGTAGTTTTTGGCCCAAATTTGCCCCCCCAAATTTTTTTTTTAAATCGGGCTCTGTCACTTTTTAGGCATTGCTATTTTGTATCATTGTGCAAAAAATTAAAAAAAACTAATGACCCAATCCCGAGAAAAGCTGCTAACAGGAAAATGGTAAAAGGGAATTTCCCCAAAAAAACGAAAATCCGTATTTTACGACGAAAAAAAATTTTCCGAGAAAGATTACTTCAGCCACATTTTAGGGTACCTTGCACTCTATCTTTCTGCCAAAAATCTGGAAAAACTAATGAAGCAATTTTGCACCAAGTCCAAAAAACCTTATTTTTAGGTAGTTTTTGGCCCAAATTTGCGAAAATCCGTATTTGACGACGAAAAAAAATTTTCCGAGAAAAATTACTTCAGCCACATTTTAGGGTACCTTGCACTCTATCGTTCTGCCAAAAATCAGGAAAAACTAATGAAGCAATTTTGCACAAAGTCCAAAAAACCTTATTTTTAGGTAGTTTTTGGCCCAAATTTGCCCCCCCCAAAATCTTTTTCAAAAATCCGGCTCCGTCACTTTTCAGGCATTGCCATTTTGTATCATTGTGCAAAAAATTAAAAGAAACTAATGACCCAATCCCGAGAAAAGCTTGTAACAGACGAACGGACAACGGTCAAATTAAAGGACCTCCCGGTAGGTCCAAAAATTGGCAAAAGTTACACCCTTTTCACCCTTCTACCGAAAGGAGGTGTGTCTAAGTTCTACAAAAGACTAACCGTTTTATCTCCTGGGGCTTCCATTTGAAAATCGAGGCCACTCGATTTATCTTCCGAATGATAAATCATAAACCCACCGCTAAAATAGAACAGTATTAAAATAAATAGTCATTTCTGAAATGTAAAGATTGTAACACAGTTTGTGGAGAATACTTTAGGCGTACAAACTTCCGCAAGCAGAAACTTATTGCGAATTTTTGGCCTTTTTCGCGAAAGTAAATGTCTTTGAAAACTCTTAACAGGGCAATTCGCGAAAGTTTATGCTCACGAAAAATTCTCAAAAAAATTGGAAATCTATAAAAACCTCGAAATTGTAATAAATATCAAATTTTCGGCATATTTTTTTCTTTTTTTAAGTCGAAGAGCGACCGTCTTTATCGGATTTAAGGAATATTTTTCATATTTAAGTCGATTTTCATTCGAAAATTGACATTTTTATCTAACGATTCGCGAAAGTTTATGCTCGCGAAAAACATTTTTTCCTCAAATTCGCGAAAGTAAATGTCGTAAAAGGTCGTAAATTTCGCGATTTTTCGACCTCGTTAAAGTTTGTACGCCTAAAGGAATTCTAACATTCAGTTTTCATTATTTTTGACTTGACGGTTAGGTATTTCTTTAGAGTTTGCGAGTATGAGACTTCACTACACGTATTTCAACTTGCCAATTCTCGCCAAATTTCGACAAAGCGAATAAAGAACGTTGGCTGGTAGCAAACACAGGCAAAAATAAAACCCACTCTATCTTGAACACTCGTCATCTCTATTTTTTTTCCTTTGATATAAAAATTTCACTCAGCTTCTTGGGCTAATTAACGCACGTCATGTCGAACTCTAGATGGGAATGTTAGAAAAGTCGAATTAAGAAGAGTACACGTATCGTACGTGTTTTTAAACCTTCGTTTGATACCAGAATTTAAAGAAATAAAAAATGATCAACATTTTAATTTTGGGGAAAATTAACAAAGTGGGTACCTTGCTAAGCTTGTTAAATCAGGTCGTGTGATTGCCAAACAAAACATTCCAGCAACCGCACCATCAACTGCATTCGAATCGGTCGTGTCCATGAGCTCCCTCACCAAAGAAGTGCATTCTGGGTGATCGGTCACAACTTGCAAAGGTTTATGGGTTTTCCGTAGACTGATATCAATGATTAATGTAAGACCAATAATGGTGGAAAATACAACTGCAATCACTATTAAAACCTATTAGGAAGAAGATTGAGAACTTGAACATCATCACAGAATGACATTATCTGGCACCCAGATGCATAGATTTTCATCTGACACTCTAAAGCTCTGAAGGTCGGGAACATTTTCAACAATATGATTAGTTCAAGATTACGGAAATTTACAAGACCGTGTCAAGGATTTTGCATTGGAAGGCCTGGTAACACAGTCCTCGTTTTCGGGGATTTGCAGGTCAAACCGAAATAATTTTAGGTTTACCCTTAAGGATAGTTGAATCCGACTGGGGATACGGCATATCAAAGGCTGACTATCAATCATCTCCGATGGGAAATTGATCCGCTCCTTTAAAATAGCGCGTGGGCGGCTGCCAATCCGCCAGATCACGGTCGGCCATCGCGGTCTCCAATTCCCCCAACTCAAGCCATGTTCTTCGTTTTAGAAATATCTAAGAAGGTATGTTTTCTCAGACGCTTTGGGTCATCAGATCACCAGAGAAGCAGATCAGGTATAGCTTGATAAAATGAGACGATTTGACCGAATTGACGTGATAGGATAGGAAGCAAGCAGGGAAAAGAGGGTAGATCAGGTGGATGTTAAAAGTATATTTCATACCTTGGAACGTATATATTCACATGGGTCTGAAAAATTATTTACATTCCATGAGGGGAAATGCACTTTTACACACTGGTGATTTAATCATTTTTCCCCGTGGCATCAACAGGTCGCTGGTTGAATCATTACATTGAATGCGGAAGGTTTCGAAGTTTTTCGTTTGAAGAGCGTAAAGTGAAATTAGATATTGGTACATTATCGACCATTTTTACGCCGGTCCTAATTTGGCGACGGCCCCTTCAAAGCTCAATTCAGGGCTTGCGGCCCTAGTTCAATTCTGATCCCTTATGATAGCCCTTATTACGCCAGTGACGAAAAAAACACACTAACGAGACCTGGCGTAAAAAGCACCGTTAAGGTATAGAAATATTAGTCAAAATGACCGCAATGACATCAAAGTATATTTTTGAATTTTGAATTCTAGGATTTGAGTATAAAAATTCTTGAAATTCCGACTAATTCAATATTTCTGAGGTAGTT
Source organism: Clytia hemisphaerica (assembly GCF_902728285.1). Classification (NCBI taxonomy): domain Eukaryota; kingdom Metazoa; phylum Cnidaria; class Hydrozoa; order Leptothecata; family Clytiidae; genus Clytia; species Clytia hemisphaerica. The sequence continues at coordinate 97,242 of NW_027104297.1, read as the reverse complement.
CTTAGTTCTTAGTTGTATTTCTGAGGTAGTTCTTTCTCCTTTTTTCAGAAATTATAGCAGGTTTATTCTAATACAGTATTTAAAGTTATACCTTAAATCCATCCTGGCACCATCTTGGCTTTTTGAAAATACCGCATAACAAGCCGGGTACGACTTTCGCATGCGGTATACTATTCAGTGTTGGTCCATCAGACTAAAATGAAGAAGAATTTCATTTCAATACACAGGTTGCAAATAATGATAAGTTTAAAGACAAATCACGATTTTACTCGAAATTGTTATGTGCTTGCTATATGACATTTATTTCTGATTGGTTCGAATTTATTGACACTAATAAAGTTATCAGCTGTAAGTTGTACATAAAGCATAAGTAACATGGGAATAAAATCACGTCAACTTTTTCGAGTAATCACATGTTTTGACTAAACTGATATAATTTTGCAACCCGTGTATTGTGGTGTTGAAGGCGATCAAATGACTCAACATCTGCAGTGTCAATCTGGGTACAGATCTTCAGGCAAACAATTAGCTTACTCCTAGATTTTAGAATTTTAAATTAGTCCAAGACCATCTCAAACAAAATGTTCTTGGAGAGTAAATGAATATGAAAAACTAAATATAATGGAAGCGAATACATGACTTTACCTAGACGGACTACAGTATATCATAAAGTTGAGAACCCTCCAAATAAATTCAAAACTCACAATAGAAGGTTGTTCATGTGAATGTTGTTCCTCTTGCTCTTCAATATTCGCATCATCCCCAAAGTTTTGATATTTCTTGCCACTCATTGCAAAGACTAGACTAATCTTCTTTAACCAGTTTTTTAAGACTCGTTATAATGTTATTGATGGTCTTGGATTAGTCATTTTTCAAATCATCATGGTATATGATGACCATCAAAGTTCGGTTGTTATCGAGTGTGTGTTAGTTTAAATCGTTATTTTTTGTTATTTTTAGTTAATTTTGTTCAGTTTTGTTGTTAGTTTCTAAAAGAGGAAAATAAGTATAAAAATCAGTAGTGGAAAAAAGAATCAAATTGCTGACTCAAAATTTGTATTATGTGGGACTAAATGAAAAATATATTTAACGCTTTTGATCTTCATTTACAAAATTTGTTCCATTCTTTCTGGACAGCATTTAAAGGTATAGTAAAATCACCTACTTTGAAAAGTGAACAATTTTCCAACCTAGGGGAATTTCTTGAATGAGGTGTGAAATGTACTTTTTCAACCGAAGTAATTCTACGCACTTTTTCCTTTGTAGCAAAAAAAAAAGACTAAACAAAATTTCAGTTTTAAATTCAAAACACAGGCATGCAAAAGTATGATAATGCATGTTCATTTTGAAGGAAAGAATCGTCAGTTAGAAGTGTTTCATGAATTATACATCCATATGTTATGAATGCAATCAAAAATACCAATTCTCATAAAATATGTAAAAATAAATGTATAATACAAATCTCTTTAGTCTGGTTAAGTTACCTGATAGCCGGGGGAGGAGGTTGACAAAAGAGGGAACTTTCAAAAATATTTTCCCAAAAATTAATAAGCGGGGGAGGGGGGGGGAGAATGTCCTTGATTGAAAATGTTCGATAAATTAATTAGCGGGGGACGGCTTTTAGGTACCCGAGAGTAACTCTAGTGATAGATACAACCAAAAGTATTAAATAATAGTAGAGACCTTGACAATCAGTCCAATTTATCTTGCCGCGTGATTAAAACATACAAAAGCATCTTAAAATGCCATCCGAGATGTGTACTTTAATGGGATAAATTTTCGCGGGGATTAAATTTCGCGGTTGAGTTTTAAGATTTCACGGGGATTAATTTTCGCGGATGAGGGATTTCCTGATTTTTCGCGGGGATTTAACTTCGCGGATTGGGGTACAAATTAAAATTTTTGAAAAGGGTCAAAACATTGAAATAAAATTTTTCCAGGAAAATTAAGAATTTTTTTATATAATTTTTATTATAAGTATAAAGAGGGTGTTTTGGAATAGGGCGAGGAGATATGTATTACAACTATCAAAAGTTGAATTTGAACTTCCATGGTGCGGAGCTAAATTTTCACAACCTATTTGGGAAAAAATCTTACATATCCTTTTAAATGTTTAATTTCAAGCCAGTTGGATTACCCTCTTGCATTGAAAAGCTTTTAACAATAAGCGATCACTTTAGATAAAAAATTTTCCAATACCTCTTCCAAGTTTGTAAATTTGTGAAGAAAATTTTGAGGAAAACGATTTTTTGCTGACAAGCATATCGAGGATTTGACCTTTTTCGAGGGTTGCCTCATGTAGAAAAAAAAAAACGATAAAAATAGAAATTTCGCGGATTGCAAAAAAAATTCCAATTTTTCGCGGAAACTAATTTTCGCGGATGGGCCTTTTTCAAATTTCCAATGGGACTTATTTTCGCGGATGACACCCAAATCCGCGAAATCCGCGAAAATTAATCCCCGCGAAAATTTATCCCATTAAAGTATCCTCCTCAACTTTTCTTAATGACAGCAGCAGTAGCGTAGACAGGAGGGGCGCGAAATTTGTTTAGGTGAGCAGACTTTTATGACACAGTAATTATCTATTCATAATATAAAAAGATAATTACCGTGTCATAAAAATCTGCTCTCCTACACAAATCTTGCGCCCCTCTTGCCTACGCTACTGCAGTTGTATTTCTATGAATGCCATTACCGTTCAACGTTTATTTTTACACGGTACAACGTAACGTTGGGGAACACTCAACGGCGGTGAATAACCATCAGCATAAGATGTATCTTCAAACAAAACAGTGTAATCCATCTCCTTAGTTTTCGGTATGCTATGTATCATTGCTTTATAGAAACACGTTGTTTGTGGATAAAGCGCCAGAACAGTTTGTTTGGCTTGGAATAATGCTTCAGGATTGACTTGAGGGTCAGCTTTGTGTAGCGGTAGAGGGAAAATACGTCTACGACTCAACGTATGTCGTTCTTTCTCATTTTTACCCTCTTCTTCAGAATAATCAATATCCTCCACATCATATTTACCCGTAGCATTATTATAAGACACAACTTCAGCTAATATGTATTGTTCCTCTTCCTCTGGGTACTTAACACGTGCAGCCACGTGGTCACCTGGTTGACATATGTAGGTATTATCTGCTGGTAAACATCCACATAAAGGTGGAGGGGTTTCATCCATTATGCTATCCCATACAGGGAGGTTGACCGCATTCTGTTGTAACATAGACATCAGGACTCCACGTCGCATACCTTTTCTACGTTCCTCACCACCACCACCAGTACTTTTAGTTGACGATTGCGATGAACTTTTTTCTGAAGATTGACTGTGTTTTTGATTTTGTGAACGTTTAATCTCGTTTATTTTCTCCATGGCTTGTTGTATTAACTCTGATTCTGTTTTAGCATCTGAGATAGCTGTTTTATATAAACTTTTCAATTTGCTTTTGAAATAAGCAGTGACTCGTGTTTCATGTCGCATTTTTTCATGTGTTTTGTTTATATTGGATAAATTGTCAGCACTCCTGGTTCGATCCTCTTGTATATGTAACACCATCTGATGAAGTTCTTTGAGAGCCTGAGCTGACATTTTTTTAAGTTTTTTTTTGTTTCTCTTTTAGTTATCTTTATTTTAAATTGATTCCTAGAAATAAATGGGAATTAAACATTATGATAAAATTAATGATATACAGAGCAGTTGATGAGGCTTTGAAGGTACAAAATAACCAAATAGTCTCAATCGATGGAATTAAACATGCGACCAATAAAACCAAATTGAATGTAACAAAAATTGGAATTAAATCAAACTCTTTTATTAAGTCTATTTACAATTTTGGTTTTGGTGAGATTGAATTTCATCATTTCAAAATAGAAACGTATAATTAGCCAGTTCATAATGATCCTACCTCATAAAAAAAAGATAGAACCCTATCCCACAATATGTAAGGTAAGCTTTGTAAAATTTACCAGATGGTATTCTTAATGATCAAACATGATAATAATTTTGTTATATCTCCAAAAATGCAAACAACAAAAAACAACAGAAAGAAAAAATGTAATTAAAATCACAAATAAAAAAGAAAGAAAAAAATATTTCTAAAATTTTATTAATATTACAATAAATAAAATGTTACCTGTCAGACTTTCAGATTTATGATAGACTTCAATTTGCATTCATCAGGGTCACAATTGAGACAAATTATACAAAAGCTGAATAGGACTCTGGAACCATCATATTGCTTATCAACTCAACTTATTGGTATTAACTTTGCAATCGATTTTGTAAACCAAACAGTAATAAACTTCAAATTTTAATTTAATAAACACTAAATCTGCAATTAAAATTTACTCATCCATATCAATTTTCAATTCAAGAACAAGAAGTTGCCAAGATGGGAAAACAAAGACTTAAACATCCATCAACATCAAATTTCCAGAAATTCCGATTTCAAGCCTTGATGAAAAAGCTAGAACGCCGCAGGATGATGCTATAGTGAATCAATGAGTCTGGTAAAATTTGATTGGGTCAAAGCAGGTTTGAAGTAATATCGTGCATATGCATAGAGTGTAAACAGCTGAACAAAAACACAATGGTTCAACGTCTTTTAAAGAAGAAATAATTGATTATAAACGGGTTCACAACTGTCAAAGTCAACAAAAAATATTTCCAAACATTTGACAATCTATTTTGATAATCTTGTTCATTTTCTAAGATGGTAAGCCTGCGTTGCATGCTTGTATACCATTGTTGCATGGCCCTGGGATCGTCAAATGGCACGTGGTGATGAAGGTAGTCCTCCTGACCAGCAATGACAACCGATCGTTCAGCAGGTACACTACCATAACTAAAATCATCGTCTTGGTCATCGGTAGGAGCACGGTTGAATTTGTATTTGTAATTTTTCTTGTCAGACTCTGAATCATCAGCTCCATCGCCCTCTGTATGCCAATTTGGTGTACTGAAAAATTTGTAGAGAGCAAAATTGGATGAAAATAAAACAATTTGACTAGTCTAAATGGCTTCTTCCAATCTCTTTTTCAAGTAAAACATTTTAGCTGCTCTTGCTTCACACAAACATAAGGCAAAAGGTCACCCATCAGTTCTCGATATTTCTTGGATAGGACAAAAATCCTAAAAGCCATAAATGTGAAGTATATTCATGATTAATGTATTATCAGGCACTAAAAAACAAAATGTATGTAAAAGAATTTGTAACCCAAGGCAAGCAGAGGCAAGAGATTAATACTTCTAGAAACAAACAATAAACAGTTTTTAAGTCGACAGAACTAGAAATTAGGATATATCCCTAAAATAAATAATTATCTCTAAACAATTGAACTCTCTCGGCAGCTCTCGGCCCAAAAGATCTAAATTTCAATTGTCTGTTACATATTGATTAAAATCATATTTTGAGCCTTGATACGATTGTTATTTTGAGCCTTGGTACAGACTACCACCTCTCACTCTGCCCCTAAAAACATTAATGTTACCCAAATGTATTTGGACCATGGTCAATAGTCAAAACAGACGGTGGAGTTTTCATGCCTCCAAGTACATCCTCAGGATTGACAATAGGTGTGTCATCAAAATTGGGTGCGCCATTCCGGAATGGACTTCTGGATGGTTCGTTGTGATCATCACCATCATAACCAGCAGAAAGAACTTGAAAAAAAGGAAAACTCAACAACTTGTATGAACATTTTGGCAGTCTCAGGGGGGGGGGGTGGTTACTGAAATCTCAGATATACATGTACTAAAAGGGTTTTTTCGTCTACCACCACACCCAATTTTAGAGTAGTGATATTTTAATTTTTGGGAGCATCGTGACAAAATTTTCTTCAAATACAAAAATTTTAAAAACCTTTTTATGAAAAATTAAGAAAAATTCTGGAGAAGATTCAAAAAGTAAAATTTTAGTGCAAACATACAAAAACATTTTGTAAATTTTTTTCTGGATCCCACCTTTTTGGTATTCTACTCAACTCTAGTGTCACATGACACTAAAAAGATTTTTAGGTTTTTTGGGTGTCATTACATTACAAAACGATATGATGTCTGAGATTTTATCAACTTCCCCAAGTAGTCTTGTTATTGTCTCAAGTTTTTGATTTTATTTTTAATTCCCTGTAAAGTAACAAATCGAAAATAAATTACCTATTCTTTCAGGGATAGTCATTTCAGAAGATTTGCCATCTTTAGAAAACATCATTGATCGATCATCCATTTGGCTATTCTCCCCTTCCATAGTGTAGGTCTTCGTTGATGAAATTGTTACTTCATGATTTGTTATTATTATAATTTCCTGAAATTTAGTGTTATACTACTGTGTGATTTACATCTTTTTTATAATGACCTCTCATAGCATACAAACTCTCAGTATACTACTGTCAATTTGGGATACTTTTTTTTAACTTATAAATTGAAAAACATTTTCTAGAGGTCTGAAAAATAGCTAAAGATACAGCTGCAACTATATTATTAAACAGAAAAAAACACAAGTATCCAGATGGATTTAAAGTCTGTGCTTAAAGTCTGTTTGAAATCAAATTCTTCCGTAAAACAATGTACATGTGAAATCAATTAGTTGAGGTAAAGATGGCGGGTGAAACGGAGAATGGAATTAGATAAAAATTTGACAATTTTGCTACTTCCTGACTCAAAAGAATCAGAAAAATGAGAAAAATTGTGACTCCCCAAGCGATTTGGAATACACAAAAGACCGATCGGCTCAAAGCGGGTAAAAGCCCAGTCTTAAAGCGGCCGAAATATAATTCTTAGTGGCCCATCGTTTGTGGAGATCGGCCTCCAAGCGGGCAAGAGAATTTCTTAAAGGTCCGCTTGAGACCGCTCTTTTAGCGGCCCTTTCTTGAGGAAGAGTCTTCCAAGCGGCATCTGGAGAGGTCGAAAGTCCAATTCTAAGAAACTCAATCTTTAAAAGTACAATCTTTTTCAATTATAGAATTGAGAAGACATTGATAAAGTTTAGCATTTTAAAATCTTTTCGATATGAACCTGATGTATAATTAAAATATGTTAAAAAGGTACATCAATAGTAAAATTATTGATAGCTTGATTTATTTTATCGATAACTGCAGATTCTTCATCGATAGGCTGGCTTGTATCGATAAGGAAGTTCAATGAAATCCATCGTTAGAAAGTCTTTCTTGATAAAGTTTTATTGGTAAAAATTATATTCGCTAAAAATAATATGGATAATAAGGCTTTTTCGATAAAATTGGTCACGAGACGTTTGTAGAGACGCTCGTGAAAATTACGAAGAAAGCGATTTGATAAAACGAAGCATGCAAAATGCTTGTGAAAGAAATGTAGAAAACGAGTTGACATTTGTTGACTATTCTTCTTAAAACTTACAAAGAAAAACAAGTTGATAAAAGTGTGCATTAGAAATTCTAGTGAAATTTATGAAAAAAACAACAATGCTTTAGAGAAGCTCTGATGTTGTTACAAACGGATCAGCTAAATAAAAGTAGTGGCCAAGAAACAGGGGTGTTCTGTTTCTTAAAAACTCTGTTATCTTACTCATGCAACCTACTATGCCTTAAGACATTTTTGTTTGTAAAAATTCGGACACTTAAAAACACTACAATGACTTCTAAGTTGTATCGATAAAGTTTTATCGCTAATTTTCTATTGCAAATTTTGTTATCGTCATAGATTAGTTTATCACTAAATTGCGGTCATCGGGACGAAGCGGACCGGGCATTTGACCGTTCTAGGGCCCCTTTAGCGGCCTTGAAGCCTCTTCGCTATGGCCGCTTTTCATGATCGGCTATGCATCGGCCCCTTTCGATATTTGAGCGGCCTTAGCGATAAAAAGACCAGTCCATTAGAGGCCGAAGAGGAACGGTAATTAGACCGATCGGACTTTTGTGTACTCTAAATCGCTTGGGGAGTCACAATTATAAGTTGGTTGGACGACACGCACACGTTATTTGTGACAAGATGGCAGATGGAAAAGTGAGAAGGTCCATATGGTTTATTATAACTTTATCTTTGAAAAATAATTAATAATGAATAGTGAACTTTTACTGTCTCAGATATTTTTTTCAACACAATAGTTAACCTGTTCATTAATTCCCCTCGCCTAAAGGTGTATTGATATTATTCTCTGTTGGTCTGTGGCAAGAATATGGATGACCCACTGTTATGGTCTGAACTTTTTTCCGGCCACCTGGCAGTTTTTAGCTAGTAAAAGTCCCTAAGAAGATTATTTAGCTTTATGAAAACCACTATTCATATTCACAAACTTCGAAAGCTATCAATTGCAGTTGAAATGAAATGAAAGGTAAATTTCTTTGTTGACTATTTTCTTTTGTTTATAAAACAGCAATTTTGCAATTTCACAATCAGAAAGGATTCTTTGAAAAAATAACAAACACTTGCATCAAATTCCGCTTTCGTTTAAAAACAATAGATACTGTAAGAAAAAAACCAATACTTAGAATGGCTCTTCCAGAAAAAATTCCATATGGGGGTGGATGATAGGAACTTTCAGATGAAAAAAGCACTTGAAAATCCAGTAAATTTTTTACTCAAACCCTTGGTGTTTCATTCACAGCAATGACGAAATAACTTATATAAGTTAGCTGGGAATTTGGTACTATTAGCCCTCTTCCAGTCAATGGGTCAGCTCCATCCGCTGCGCTTTAGGTGCAGCTTTTTTAAAGCATTTTTTCTCACAACAAAGCCCAGAATTGCCCATAGAAATGAGGCACTTAAAAGTCAGAATCATGGGAATCAAGTCTTCCAAAGAAATGGAGGATGGCATGTCCCCATGCCCCCTACCAAAGCCGATGGTGTGGGCCAAGGCTCGAAATAACGATTTCAAGTGGGTCGGACAAAATGTCCTGTACACAGTGCATATACCTAAAATGTCCTGTACACAGTGCATATACCTGTCCAAAGACAAGGGAGCCATCATAAGGCGAAGCAGTTTTTTTCATATTGAGAAGGCAAATGAGATATCGAGTTAGATAATCCGAGGGCCAACCATGGTTTGGCCCGAGAAAGAAAATTTTGAAACCTAAGGAGTCTAGATTGCTGGATTAAAAGTTGCTTGATTCTTTGTGCACTTGCACCTTGTGCACTTGCACTCCTTGAATTTTGTCTTTGTGTGCACCTAGGGTCTAAAACTGGTTGCACCTGGCACTTGGCGAAGGGACTTTTTGCACTTGCACCTGATTTTTGACGAGTGTTTTCTTGAGCAAACGTCAGCCTAGAGCAATGTAAATTTCGTTTTCCTGCTAATTTTTTCATTTAATGTCTCGATAGCCTCATACCTACGGAACTTATATCCTTAGAGGCAATCGAGTAAGAACATTTGGCTCTGTAGAAAAATTGCAAAATAGAAACTCTTTGTAAATCTTTCTTCTACTTCCCCATACCTAAAATATAGAGTACTTTTGTTTTCCCCCCAAACTTGTGAGGGAAAAATGCTAATACAGCGTGTTGTCCTCACGGATTTTCCCAGCATAATTCATTTGTGTGATGGCATAATGTTTTTGTTCTCTTCTCAGATTATTACTGACGGCACTTCAATCGCTTACAAGATTGGACAATGGTTGACAAAAGATCGTGACGTATACAACAATTCTATACGACGCACGACAAATGAAAGTTCATTTTGAGTGGCTTGATAACACTTGTAATTTCTTTATTTTCCTAGTTTTTTTTTGTTTTTGTTTTTGTAGAAGGACTATGGTGGAAAATAAGGTTTTTTTAATTTGACATTTTAAATGCCTATTTTAAAGAAAAATTCGTAAGTGAGTGAAAAAATAAAAACGTCTTTGTTTTGAACGCCCGACCGCCAAAATCCTGGGATTCTGGGACTTCTTTTGAGAAGGGGGTCAGACATGATAACAAAGGACTAAGTATATCGCCGTGTCAATTCAAGACAGCCTTAAGTCCATTTTTTCCATTTTGAGATAATTGACTTTAATGGTTGAGATGTGTTGGACTTGAGGCTACACATTTCATGTCAATGCTTCATAAAAAATAAAATTTGCACTAAAATTTAGGACTTAACAGTGAGGCTGGAACTTCAATTTTTGAGGATTACGATTTTACCAGCTTTTTGCCTCGCTAACCCAAATCTCGCAACCTCTTTACCTTAAGGAAAGATCGAAATTAGAGTTTTTTAGTATTCCGAAAAAAACGCATAGCAGAAATTTTTTCATCTTCACAGGATCGATTGTCAACAACAAAATACATCTTTTGGTCTTTGGGTTTGTTTCTGACGTTTTTCCTTCAAAGAATATTGATCACTTTCCTTTTCCCCTTGAGTGCTCGAGAAAAAAATGATTAGCTCGTATTCTCGCGCGGGCGAATAAAAACGAGGCGGTAATTTTGCACTGAGGGTGCTACTTAGTTTCCGCCCTAATTTGCAGCCACGATAGAATGGTCCAAATACGGGGGTATTCCAAATGATAAACTATGCCGTTCTGTAAGTATTTATTTTCTGAGAGATACAAATAGTGTATTGAATATTGTTAACTTATTTATTTAAGTATTTTTGAGCGCAAATTTAAATATATGGTTAAATAAAAAACAAATGATAGCAGTGCTGTTTTTTCCTCAAACCCCCAGGAAAAGTTTTTTTGCCGACTTAGCTATTTTACAAATCTCGGAAAAGAATTCCCATAGGAATTCCGATACATAACCCGATTGGTTAATTTTGGAACGGCTTTCAAGAAAGTCACAATGGCAGATAATTTTAAAAGTTTCTGAGGAAATGTGTGTAATTTATTGATGTTGATGGCTTGTTGATTCTTTAAAGAAAAAAGATAACAGGTATAGCTTTTTCTAATCCTGGAATATTGAGGTTCCAGCTACACTGCTTAAGGCTGTTTATGGTCGACATATTATGGAACATTCTAAATTCTTATTTTTTTTGAATTGCAAATAGTGTCTAGATGATATTAGCATTAGAATACGGTAAATTTTCACAAAAAATTTTTCGCGATGGTGGTACGCCCAATCGTGCCCACGGGAAAGTTCCAATTTTTAAATATCGGGAAGTCAGGGAAACCGGTTCACCAACAGGTGGATAAAAAACGTACGGAATGAAACCTGACAGAAAGTTTTCAACAAGATTTATTCAGACAATAAAGCTATAAGAGGTTCATTACTTGTGGATTATAAAACCTACATAAGGTGGTTATCGAAAAATTTTTCTGTTCACGTCACCTGCCCACATCATATTTTCCGTTGATTTTCCGGTGCAGAGATGCGGAAAAACATCTGGGAAAGCAATTTGTTCTTTTAAAATATGACAGCCATAGACCTTTTTTCAAAGAGACCTACCTGTTGAATAATTATGTAGTCCAGCAGAGAAAAACAATGATAAAACCATGCATAATTATTACAATATGCATGATAGAGTAATTATGCATGGCTCTATCATTGTTTTTATGGCTGGACTACATATATTCACCAGGACGTCCTCTTTGAAAAAAGGTCTATTGGAAAATTTTTTTGCTCACGTCACCACCCGCCCCTGAATGAATTACTGGCGTGATTAAAAAACCCGGGAATTTTTTCGTCTGCCCGCATATACATTTTTAACACCTGTTGCGATGCGAACAGAGCATTTTTTCAATGACCGCCTAAGCAAAAACGAAAGTTGTTGGGAAGGAAAGAGTAAACGCAAGACAGAAGGTTTGGTTGTGTTGATCAGGTATGTTTTTATTCTATCTGAACTAATATCATAAAAGACCAAGGAGGCCCTGACTGGACTGACCAATCAAAGTAGTAAAATTTCGAAACAAATGAACTATGCAGCTACGCTCGCAGCCTTTTCCATAACATTTTTGTTTTGATGATTTAAATTTGTATTTTAATGACCAGCCAGGTCATTCGTTTGAGGGCTATGCATGTTAGCCTCCACTGATGCAAGTTACCCGTTCTCACGGTACCCGGCCTGGCCCTGGGCCGATCTCGAGGTACCTTTTAAAATTGATATTAAGCTGGACTAATATTAAGCAAGCAATAATCAAGCGCATCAAGCAATGTTAAATTTCTGAAATTTAAATGAAACTAAAAATAATCCAAGAAGTAAATAACAGCAACTTAAAAATAAACAAAAAGAAAACTTATTAAAATCTGTCAGTCTTCTAAAATCAAATCTTTCGTTTTCTTGCCTGGCCCATTTTCGCAGGAAAACCTTTGGACTCGCTTAAAAGGTCCAAATTATGACTTTGAGCAATAAAAAGCATCTCAGATATTTGGTAAATATGCTTCAATATAGTAATAACTATTTCACTTATGATTTATGTTTAATATCAAAACAATTAGAAAATAATTATAATATTTAGCACGATTTGATCATATTGAGAGAACCAACACAAAAAATTACCAAATTAGTAAAGATTCGATTCATTGTAATTAAGAAAAGTCTCCTTTGTTTTAGAAATTTTCGAGGCAGAGCTATTGGCCATAGCTTAAAAGTTACACGGCAATTTTTCTTTCGAAAACACAACACAAGAAGTAGTGTCCTCGTAAGAGCTAAGGTTTTAAATCAAGATCTATCTTGTCTCTAAAACAACCTACTTCATTTAAAATGGCTGAAACATCAACTTCTGAATTAGCCTGTGTCTACAGTGCACTTATTTTACACGACGATGATGTCGATATCACGGTAAGTTAAATTGAACATCACCAATACTTGGTCTCCATATTGCTTTAGATCTCTATATAATTTGCAAGGAGATATGATTATAAACTTCTATACTTCTATACTTCAGGCTGACAAAATCCAAAAGATCTGTACTGCTGCCAATGTCACTGTTGAGCCATTCTGGCCAGGACTCTTTGCAAAAGCCCTTGAAGGACGTAACATCGGAGACTTAATTAGCAATGTTGGATCTGCCCCTGCTGCTGGTGCTGCTGCTCCAGCTGCTGGAGGAGGTAAGCTTTATTATGTTCTGACTTAAACACTCATTGAGGAATAATGATGTTTTATTACTTGCCAGATTATTATAAACACGATCGACCAGATGACTCTCAAAGTAACTTACAATAGGCATTCCTTCTGTATTTGTTTTTTTTTACTGTCAGGTATGGTACGAGTATAGTCTTTCATGTATTTAAATTTTTGACAAAAACATTTCATTGACATAACTAATAATACTGAAAATATGAAAATTAGCCAGGACCACTCTAATTAATTGCTCTGAATACTTTATTTTATAATGTTTAAAAAATACCAATTCATTCTTTAACGCAACTTTAGATGCCCCAGCTGCTGGTGAAGAAAAGAAAGAAGAGAAGAAGGAAGAATCTGAAGAATCTGACGATGATATGGGATTCGGTAAGGTTCCTGTAATTCAACTATTTGTATACTTAGCATTGAGGTTTGAACCCTGTCTTTAGTTATCTTCAGAAGTCCATTTTGCTTGAGTTAAAAGATACAAAGTGGTGCGTGGAATCTTAAAACCCAAACTGGAAATTTAAAAATGAGGTTGACATCTCATGACATCTCTTCGTTTGCATTTTACTGGCATGTTTGACTGAATGATTACACATTGAAAAATTTTGATAAGTGGCTTTAACATCCATCAACAAGCAGGTGTGGATCTTCAAAAATAGTTCCATTACCGTTCACTTTGATGGGATATAAAAGCTCCATTATACCCTGTATTTGATTTGACTTTATATTGAATTCAGATGTTTGCTGTGAGCTACATGCCTTAGTGAAAACTCGAGGAAATTTGTCTATTTGTCATGTTATTAAATATTATTGATATTTTAACAATTCAGTGGCTTTAACATCCATCAACAAGCAGGTGTGGATCTTCAAAAATAGTTCCATAACCGTTCACTTTGATGGGATATAAAAGCTCCATTATACCCTGAATTTGATTTGACTTTATATTGAATTCAGATGTTTGCTGTGAGCTACATGCCTTAGTGAAAACTCAAGGAAATTTGTCTATTTGTCATGTTATTAAATATTATTGATATTTTAACAATTCTTTTTTCTTTTTTAGGTTTGTTTGACTAAAGAATTGCCAATCATTACACAGAAAAAAAATTGTAAAATTGAATTATACAATTGTCTCATTTCTTTGACATGGCTATCCCGTTATCTTAACTTGACCAGTTAGTTGGTATAGATAACCCAGGAATTTCTTATTTTATTGGCTGAGTTACCTAAAAAATTGGGTTGTTCAGCGAAAAATAAAAGTAAAATGACATCATAAGGTCTTAAAAAATAGAAAATAAAAGGGTCCAGTTCATGAAAATGAAAATTTCTCAAGATTGGCTTGGTATTCATTTCTTATTTTTTACACAGTGATATAAAATGGTACTATTTAATTTCTGATGGAGGTTTTTTGAAAAGATAATTTTATTTGGTAAATTTGGGCCAAAAAGTGCCTGGCATGGGTTTTTTGGAAATTTTTATTCACCCCAGTATATACGACTATTATTTTAAGTCATACGACTTTAATTTTACTTTACAGGTCGATATTATAATTTGAGCTGTGATACTCACAGTAATCTAATCAAGCTGATCACTACACTTGTTCACTCTCTTGCAATTTGTCCTATTTTTATTTGATTCTCATCATCAGGTACCATTCAGCACGTTGCTGGTTTTATTAATATCCATTTGTCTTTCATTCTGTGTATAATTATAAAGCATTAAGTGTCGGTATTAAGCTTTCTTTCTTCCATTGATTTATAAATGAGATTTGAAATGGTTGGATTTTGGAAAAATTTGTGTAAAAGTATCACCTGCTTTTTGAAAATATTACATTGGCACAAACTGGTTTCCCAAAAAAAATTGTTTCATTAAATTACTTCGAATAAAATTCTTTCGATTTTTGGAGGGGCGTTTAAACAGGGTGTCTACGGGACCTTGAAAACCTTGAAAATGAACCACCCAACCTTGAAAACCTTGAAAACTATCAATTTTCTGGTTAAAACCTTGAAAACCTTGTAAAATCGTTAAAAACCTTGAAAAGCACTACTCAGTCATTCGAAAAGTAAGAATAAGTAAAAAAGCAAAATGCAACATTGTTTTTTACCATTAGCTGAGTTTTTGTCACTAATTTTATGGCTAAGTCGCGATATATGGTGTGTCTGAAACTGCCGTCCTTTTTCACGTCATTCTGAAAAGGACTGTCGTGCGTTTGAAAAAAGTGTCGATATACATTAAAGATTTTCAATTCATTACATTGCACCCACTACGTAAATAATAACATCACTATTATCATATAATGTTATAATAGTATACTGGACTACATTCCACAGTACATGCCATGAGCCTATAGCTGAATTTCTCGTGGCAACTGTGGCGAGCACTTAATTGATTTCACAGCAATTGCATACGAATAAATTTCGAGGGGCAAGCGTGGCAGCTGTGGCAATCATATAATATAAGGATGACAGCGAGAGACAATGATACGACTAAATTTCTTGTGGCAAGCGTGGCAGCTGTGGTAAGCGTTGAATAGATTTCACAGCAATTGCGTACGACTAAACTTCTCGTGGCAGCTGTGGCAATCATAATACATAGATCATAGCGAGACACTTATGGCTAAATTTCTCGTGGCAGGCGTGGCAGCTGTGGCAATCATATAAGATAAAGATCACAGCGTGAGACTATGATACGACTAAATTTCTTGTGGCAAGCGTGGCAGCTGTGTCAAGCGTTGAATAGATTTCACAGCAATCGCATACGGTTAAATTACTCGTGGCAAATTTAGCCATATCATAGTGTCTCGCTGTGATCTTTATATTATATGATTGCCACAGCTGCCACGCTTGCCACGAGAAATTTAGCCTAGCCATTGTGTCTCGCTATGATCTATGTATTATGATTGCCACAGCTGCCACGCCTGCCACGAGAAATTTAGTCGTACGCAATTGCTGTGAAATCTATTCAACGCTTGCCACGCTTGCCACGAGTAATTTAACCGTATGCAATTGCTGTGAAATCTATTCAACGCTTGCCACAGCTGCCACAATTGCCACAAGAAATTTAGTCGTATCATAGTCTCTCGCTGTGATCTTTATTTTATATGATTGCCACAGCTGCCACGCCTGCCACGAGAAATTTAGCCATAAGTGTCTCGCTATGATCTATGTATTATGATTGCCACAGCTGCCACGCCTGCCACGAGAAATTTAGTCGTACGCAATTGCTGTGAAATCTATTCAACGCTTGCCACGAGTAATTTAACCGTATGCGATTGCTGTGAAATCTATTCAACGCTTGCCACAGCTGCCACGCTTGTCACAAGAAATTTAGCCGTACCATAGTGTCTCGCTGTGATCTTTATATTATGTGATTGCCACAGCTGCCACGCTTGCCACGAGAAATTTATTCGTATGCAATCGCTGTGAAATCAATTAAGTGCTCGCCACAGTTGCCACGCCTGCCACGAGAAATTCAGCTATAGGCTCATGACATGGACTGTGGAATGTAGTCCAATATACTATTATAATATTATATGATTGTAGTGATGTTATTCTTTACGTAGTGGGTGTAATGTAATGAACTGAAAATCTTTAATGTATATCGACACTTTTTTCAAACGCACGACAGTCCTTTTCAGAATGACGTGAAAAAGGACGGCAGTTTCAGACACACCATATATCGCGACTTAGCCAATTTTATGTTTGCATGAGCTCTAAGAAATCGACTGTTCCCCAATTTTCAAATCGCTTCAGGGTGTCTTTGAATAATGGCTGTTCATCAATAAAATTTCGAGGATTCCTTAAAACAACTTTTTTGGAAATTGATTTTTGTAAAAAACAAGGCGTTTTTTAGCCATTTGAAAGAGTCAAAATCAAAATTTTCTCTCGTCGGCGCAAACCCGTTGCGCCTCCTCGGTCACTGTAAACATTTGGTATTGCTTCTAATTCTTTATTTCTACAGTTGGAAGACTAGGGAGCTGGAGTATTTCTTTTTGTGGTATTGTTCTCGAGAGGGAGATAGGAATTTAACTGTGGAAGTAATTCCCCGGGCACTAAAAGCGAATAAATTTTATTTGCTGTCCTCTATTTTTCTTTCTTGAAAAACTTGAAAAACCACTTTAAAATGACCAAAAAAACCTTGAAAATCCCGAAAAAAAATCCGTAGACACCCTGTTAAAAGAAGGGGGCGTTTATTAAATTATTTTAGCCTATAGTTGAATATTTAGTGCAAAATTTCTTTGGTTCAACGACTAAAATTGCATCGAAAACTAATCTGGTTACAAGAAATGACTAAAATCTTCCTTATTTTCAAACCCAGTTAACACTGGTATTGAAGTATTAAAGTCACAAGTTTCTAATAAACGCCCCTCTCCTAAATATACGATCAGAAAAAGTAAGAGGACTTTTTAGAAATAAAGAGTATTAATCATTTTTCAAAATCAGAGTCCTTCAAGCCGCCATGACAGTTGTCCTTTGCGGACAAAAGCGAGGTTAAGCAAGCACTTATTTAGTACGTAAGGTGCCATTCCGCGGCCCTGTACGTAATTCTTCCAAATAAAACATGTAAGTAAAATTTTAAGTACAGGGCCACGGAATGGCACCTTACGTACAAAATAAGTGCTTGCTTAACCTTGCTAACGCCTGTACATTGATTGTTTTCTGAAACAATAGAATAACAATACTTCGCTCTCCACCGTTTCATTCGATGTTTATCCAGAGTCTCTATAATAATCCCATGCTTGTACCTAAACCAAAACATTTTATAGTTGTATTCGGTATCTGGATCAGCCCTGAAATTTAGCAATTTTCCAGGTGGGAAAGTGGTCAATTTATAACCCTAGAATTCGATAGTTTTTCCACGTGAATAACTCAATTTGCTTCAGCAGAAGGACTGTTCCATTAAATTTCCATTCAGGAGCAGTGTGGACGAACTTTTGCAAGGCAAATTAAATATGCGCCTTATTTTTTATGACGGATTGAATCCAGGGAGTTCATTGCTTTCAAGTGGTGGTACATTTTCGAACATCTCTCGGTAAATTTTACTTCCAATAAATCCGGCATTTATGTAGACTACTTAAAGGAAGAAATTTTGGCGGGAATTTAATTTAGCGGATGGCCAAAAAGTTTTTTCAGAGGGAATTTAATTTAGCGGATGGACGAAAAAACTAAATTTGGCGGTCGCTTAAAAAAATAACCTTAAGATGGCGTCAAAGCAGCGAAAAAATAGCAAAAACACCTTATTAAAAGAGATCTTATTTTCAAAATGTTTAATTTGGCGGGAATTTAATTTGGCGGATGGCGGAAAAAAGAAATTTTGGCGGGAACTTAATTTGGCGGATTTCAGTCAAATCCGCCAAATTCGCCAAATTTTCTTTCCGCCAAAATTTCTTCCTTTAAGGTAGTAAACCACGTCGTTGTATTTCGCTGCAGATTAAACTTTCAATGGGATCTATTTTTTTATATGTTATTGAATACAACGATTAGTTCCAAAAGGCGCTATTTACTAAATAAACGGTGGAGTGCTTATTCTACCGCGGCGGAGTGCTCACTAAAAACAGCGCACTCACCCTCACGGATTAGAATAAAAAAGTAAACAAAACTCGGTACTTTTTATGCTTTATTATTTTTTTTATGAGACTTTCTCTTGAAAAACTAATTACTGAACTAAATTAACAGCGTTCATGAGGCCCCTAAAAGGCCTAATATAGTTTTTTTGAAAACTTGTTTTTTATTTTGTTAAATGAGAGGTGTTTTATCATCTTATGTGCAACATTTGGATATACATATCAAATCAAAACAAACTCACATCCTGATTATTTTTTGACTTTAATGTATTATAAAAGAAGGTGAGTACAATGGAATATCAGTCAATTTAGAAGCTTTTTTAATTTGAAAAAATTGAAAGTTCTTGAAAGTTCTTTCTTCCATAATTCATGCATAAATGCACCAACAAGATACCAACAACAAGACAAGGAGTTAAATAAAACTATTCACAAAAAGTATGATTTGTTTGTCTGAATGAAAAGAATATAAACTGAACTGTAACTACCAGCTAGGTACCCCAAAACAAAAATATTTCATATAAGGGGAAAATCTTTTTCAAAAAAAAGAGATGAACATCTTTTAGAAAAACGACATCAAAAATATAAAATATCAGGCCACTGCAGGCATAAGAAAACTTTATTTTTTTGTGGAAGCTAAAAAGAAAAAATACTTTCAAAAAAGCAACAGCTTTTACAAAATATAAAATTATATGTATTTGTTCATATTGACCTCCAATTTTGCAAACGTCCCAACCAAGCCAAAAACAATGAATGAATAAAGGGTATCTCAGATAGAGAATACCAAGACAGTTTAAATCTGTGTTTATAAACATTATAAACATTAAAGCATTAAAAATTTTCTCTTCTCAGTTTAGCAAAGAAGTTGGAGAAGTCCTCGCCACGTTTTTCTGTTTGTGTTTAAATTATTTTTCTCATCCATAACTCCGAGAAACTCAAATATTGCGATGAGAATAGAAGAAAAAATAAGCCGTGTCCATTCATTTTATCTTCCCTCTTTTTCGAGGGAACGTTGCCTGAGATTAGATTGAAGCAAAATCCCGTATTGCACCACTTGGAACTAGTCTGTCTTTCCAATCCACTTTCCCGCGGCAATTTCTATTTTTTATAAGAACTCTATATTATAAGCACTATTCCTGCGTTGCTGTGTCCAAGGAAAGACAGACGCTTGCTAGTCTAGCATTTATGTAAAACTCACGCAGGCCACGCAAAGCCGCGCAACATAGGTAGGATTTAATGGCTTCAAATCCTACCAAGGAGATTCACTTCTAGCCCTTTGGGTTTATACTTCATTGATCCACCCGCTGTATGGATATAAAATGGAATGGCCCAAGTTTATGCTCTTGCTGGTATTATCAGTTTTTGAATATTTCAAGAAATTAAATTTTGCCCAGTCTGATGACGTCTTTGACAGGTGGCCAGGTGACATAATTTGGTGTTACTGCTGCTTAAAAACTAAAAAGTGTTGATCGCAATCGTACCCTAATTCATGATATTCATGATGTAATCTTTTATACGGAAGCACACAAAATAATCCGGAACTAGTGGAAAAATTTGCCACTAGTCTTTTGTTATTTTGCCACTAGTTCCGGGTTATCTTGAGTGCTTCCGTATAAAAGATTACGTCATGAATATCATGAATGTACTGATTTTTACGAGAAGCCGCTTCTTCCAAAATTAACTTTAATTTTGACAAAGCGCTGTTTCTTCAAATATGGACATGAATGACATGGTTATTGACTTTCAAGCCCGAGGGGCTAGACACGAGACTCCTGGATGGGAGCAATACTATCGATATGATTAGAAATCTAAACTAACCATTGTAATAGCCTAGAAATCTAAGCTAGTTTGATTCAGTCACTTGGATAAATCTGATGGTTAAGTTGTGACTGTATTCCAAGGCAAGCTTAAAATCCGTAAATATAAAAAATCTTTAAAGCGCCGAAAAACGCTATATTGCCATAAGCCGTGTGTCCTAGCCTTGTGAATACGGGCTTAGTTAACTAGGCTACCATTGTAAGTGTGTTCTAACAGAAATAAGGAATGAGTTAGTCCATTCCCATGTTTGTAGTAGTCTTCGTAGTAGTCTTACTAAAAGCAAAAAGTGACGGTGACAGTATTTTAGAAAAAACCTTGACGGGTACTGCGGTGATTTTTAAAAATCAGTCGGCATTTCTGTGTTGGCGACCCTCATAATTCTTTGTTAAAATGGCTTGACAGAGTAGTAGAAATGTATCAATCCATTGTCAATATTGTTAGTTTGTCATAGTTTTCTGACACACTTTTTCGTGACTTATGAGCATTTCTGACAAACACGGAGGAGTTGTGATGAAAACACTCAAGTTTTAACAGGAGGGACCTTATTTTTCAGTAGAAGTCAGTACTGTACTTAGCGTCTGCTCATCCTCTAGCGAAAAAAGTTTCTTATATATAGGTTTCTTATATATAAGTATGTCTATAGACATAGAGGTATGCGATTCAGACTATACTGTACTTGAAAGGAAAAGAATCGGAAACATAACAACAACCCCTTCTCACAGACCCGGTAGAATTTTTCCAGCCAGTGGGGGTAAAAATAACGGACTAAAATGGGGGTTGATATTCCCATGTTTTATATGGCTGGGGATTTAAATTTCATTGTTTTTAAGCCATAAATTTCAGCGGGGATGGAAAGATAGTACAATATTTTGCAGTGAGGATTTGCTTATCTGACAATTTTTCCAGTGAGAAGGGGTCCCAGTGGGCGTATAACAAAAGTTGCAGCAAGATGAATACAATAGAACGGTGGGGGAGAGGGACTTTCAATTTCTCTTTTCTTGACGATTAAGATGATTCAAATATATGTATGTACTGTACAGATATTTAGTATATTGTTTGATAAATCAAAAATTTTATTTTTGATGGCTTCTCGCATCGTATAATCATAGTATAAGAAAGCCGCGGCTGGAATGATGACGCTATTGTTTTTGTTGTAAATGGATGTTCTATCTGTGTCTCCGTGGTTTATAAGAACTAAGTCGAAGGTAACAAAATCCTTAACCTTAAAAGTGTTCATAATATTCAATTGAAGAACAACTACTTTTCACGTCTCAAATTTTTCCCACTATCCTCTCTTATTACCTTATTTGAAGTATATTTTTATAAATTCCAAATAAATTTTTGTAAATTTAGGACCAAATAACACACATTTTATTAAAAGAACTAATTTTCAAATGCTAAAGTTTGAATGCTTTCTGTCACCTCAATACTGTTGTTTTTCGAATGGAATTTTCACAGAATGCAGCTTGAATATTTATTTACTAATACCAGTAATAATTTTTCAGAAAAATCAGGAAGGCATTTCAAGGCACTCAATTTTCTTCAAGTTCTTAAAGCACTGACATTCTGACGTTCTAGTACTTTTAAACCAAGAGTCTTTTCTTTTACTTTGATGTTATGAATGCGTGAATTATCAAGAGATTTGCGTTCATGAGCAAAATTACGTCTAACGAGGTAGTTTGTTAAACGTCAAATTAAATTGATAATGGAAATTGTCACCGAACCATAAAAAAATTTGTTCTTACGACATAGATAGAACAACAGAAATTCAGCTGTACTCATTCCAGCCGCGGCTTTCTTATACTATGGTATAATCAACAAAACTTGATTTAGAAATTTGGAAAAGGAAGATTTCAAGATTTCAATTTTTCAATTTTCGTAGCTAATATATCAAGGTCAAAATGATACACCTGCATGTTGATATTAAATATTACAAATAAAACAATAATAAGCAAGTAGGCGTTGCCTTAAGAGTCCAAAAAATAACAACAGTTTTGCACCAGGTCAAAATTAAAATCCTACAACCAAATTACATTTGATATGTTATTGTTGAATTATATTGAAAATAATATCTTCAGATGCAAAAAAATACCCAGCTGCTCAAATGTTATTTTCACATTAAATTTCTAAAATTGAGATTCGGTTTTCCAAACCCTGAAACAGGTTTCAAAAACTTATTATTTTGCAAATGTAAGGGATACAGCGATTTGTATTTACTTTCAACAATTGAGTAAAAATACGGTTTTTATTTGGTCTATAAACTTCACATATAGGCTGTTTGTTTTGTAGCACCCTTATTTTGGAGTATAGGAACAAAAACTTTCATGGGTATGGCGCCGCAAAAGTGCTTTTCATATATAAAGGGTTGGATCATTCGATGGAAATCATTTACAAGCATTTCTTTTGGGTACGGCATTTTGTAGTTCATTGAAAAGGTAAAATATTTTGTCCTAATATTCCTTATCAATTTTGAAAATTGAAACTTTCCAGGTGAAGATGTGGGATGCATTCTTTGCCCATAGTATAGACAAAGCGGTGACAAAATACCGGAAAGCGGTGAATACTTCATGAAATACCGGCGTACTGGACAGAAAATTCTCAGATTCTGTTCAAAAGTCTTTTTAACAAGTTCTGGAATACCATTTTCCCGTCAAATACCGAAATGAGGATTATACCGAAATCTTGGAAGTCCCCCTGTGTAGATCAAAGATAAAAAGGGATATTATCTTCGTATGTATTTCATTTGCAGTTTAACAATGAAGACATTGACTGTTGTACTCCTTTTGGGCATCGTTGCTGCAATTCAATGTCACGCTGTTTCATCACCAGGTGCAGATGATAATGACCATGACAAATTCAACGAAAAACACAACTGTAAGATTTGCGTTATTGGACTTTTCCTAATTTCCTACCCATTCATTCTTTTGGTCGGTTGAATGACCGAGAGGTGTCATTTGGGCTCAGTACAAAATTGTAGTTATATCCCTTGACTGCTAAAAATACCTTTACAAAGGCCTACGGGGTATCCAAAAACTACTTTTCGGGGTAACCATTGAAGCCCGGGGTACTCTAGGTGATGCGAGGCCCTCTAGGGTATGTTTTTCAGCCTTCTCAAAGTGAAATCTAAAGGGCCAAAAGTACCCAAAAAGCGCAATGTTAGGGTGTAAAGTGAGATAAACGATGTTTTTTGGGTTAACTTTAATCAATCAAACGAGGTGAATAATATAATAGAGGGATCCAATTTTGAGACCCTAATTCTGTCCGTTCAGATCGAATGCCCTTGGGAATAAATAGCTCTTGTATAAGAATAAGAATGAAGACATTGAATGAAGTGAATACAATCGGGCTCATGTTGTCTTCTGACCAGCCACCAGAACCGTTGGAAAACCAACGGATCCGGCGAAACTCGAACTCACAACCATGCTATTCGCAGACATTTGCTCTATCATTGAGCTACGGATCCCATATACCAATATATCAACATTCTTATCTTTTTAATCAGCTGTTGATCATCACCAACACATCATTGAAGAAGTACACACAGAACGTGGAACAGCAGGTGCGACATCAGAATACTCTGCTACTTACATGGCTGAAAAAGGATTCCAAAAGAACTACGCTTACGGATGGAAAACAAAGAACAATTATGGTCATATGCCAGAAATGATTTGGTATAAATTCCGTGAATCATTTGTTCCAGCTGAAGTGACCTTCAGATCCAACGGTGAGCTTTTTACAATAAAATTTGCCTTTATTGTATTCATATAACAAACAGTCTAGGAAACATAAAAACCCATCCACAATAAATTATAAAAACGAAAGTGGTCTCTTCTACCATGAAAAATTCTAGAATGTGTAAGAACGAAGCTATAGCTATAGCAGCTATAGCCTAAAACTGAGTTTGTTTTCATCTTCAGAGATAAGTGCTCAATGTTCTTATCTAAGACACAAAGTCTTATTATGATAAGACTTATATGATAAGGGGTGGACACTCAAGGTGAAAGGCCTACCGTACGTGCAACCCTTAAGGATCCTCTTTCTAAGCTTTCTAAAGCGAACTGTAAGGGTCAAAATGAGCAAAGCTGCGAAAAAGTGCACTCTAAGGGTGTAAAATTTGGAAAATGTGACATGTCATACTTTGCCTTAAAATGCTCAAAATTTTTAGAGAAATTGAATCAATAAGGGTCGATTTTTTGTTCAAGTTTACTCAAATATTACTACAATGAAGTGAATAGAGTCGCTCTCATGTTGTCTTCTGACCAGCCACCAGAACGCGTTGGAAAACCAACGGATCCGGCGAAACTCAAACTCACAACCATGCCATTCGCGGGTATTTGCTCTACCATTAAGCTACGGTAATAATAATAATACAATATTCATGATCAAATTTTACTAAATTTTCTCTGCACTGTAAGGGTTTAATTTCAAAGGCATAACTTTAGGCCATACAATCAGTCGTTTTTAAATAGAGTGATAGACTACCAAAGTCTTTTCTATCACTTTTTAAGGAAATGTCAACGAGATGCCGACCAAATACCAATTCGTTGGTTCCAACGATCACCACTGCAATGAATATTCTCCATGGACCATCTTGTGCGAAGACTTGTCTGGAGATGTAGTCAAATACAGGTACGAGCAATATAATATGATAACAAAAGGCTAAAAGTGATTTTCAGTCTTTCCAAGGCAGGAGAAAGTGAATTTGTTCATTATTCTATATATTTAATTTAATATGATCTCAAAGGGCTAAAAGTGATTCTTTAATTTTTCCAAGGCAGAAGAAAGTGAATTTCTTCATTTTCTGAAAAGCTTCCCTGCTCCTCTTTTTGGATTTAAGAATCATTTAACAATAAATTGAGAGTGCAATTAAAAAACCGATAGCATTGTTTTAGTGCATTGATGCTTTTCCCATCAGTAAGGGATTCCAACGCAGCTGGCACACAACGTTGTTTTAACGTTCAAATAACGTTATTTGAACGTTATGAATGTCACATGGACGTTGTTTTGACGTTGTGTGCCGTCTGGAAGGGGTCTGTGATAAGCGAGTGTTAATCATTTCCGGATGTACAATTGTTATACAGTGAGCTCTTGCCAATTCGAACTTCTATTATTTGAATCATTCTATAATTCGAAATAATTCGTAAATCCGCCATCAAAGGGAAACGTAAAAATGCTTTCTTTAATTTGAATCCTTCGTTAATTCGAACAAATTACACTTCCGGTTCGACTTCTAATAAACTATTATTATCCATATAATATCATTAAGTAAGCCATTAAAGATACCGGTTACTCTTTCGAAGCGGGCTACACGGCTTTTTGCGCAATGCAATTGGTTCTTTTCGCATGACGACGAGCCTACATTGTCCAGAGTTGCCCGTCGTTAGGAAAATTCATTGTGACGTCACTTTTTCAAAGGAAAACGAGCAATGCGTGACATCATTTCTCTCATTTTTTTCAATATTGCCCTCGGTCAACGCAACAACCTCGCAAACTCGGTCGTTACTTGACCTCGGGCAATATTTCTCAGTACATAGCCCTCATAAACCGGTCATTATTGTATTATTGTTAACCGGTTACTTTTTCGAAGCGGGCTACACGACTTTTTGTGTAATGCAATTGGTTCTTTTCGCATGACGACGGGCCTACACTGGCCAGAGTTGCCCGTCGTTAGGAAAATTCATTGTGACGTCACTTTTTCAAAGGAAAATGAACAATGCGTCCTCGCAAGCTCGGTCGTTACTTGACCTCGGGCAATATTTCTCAGTACAGCCCTCATAAACCGGTCATTATTGTATTAGAGTTATACTGTAATATTATTCACTTTACAGATACGAGAGCAAAAGATGTGCTGTCAGTCATTACCACCAGGCTACATACTTCTGTTTTGGATTGAGAGTCTTGAACACCAAAGGCAACACTGCTTATGCTGGTGTCGGGAATGTCAGATTCTTTAAAAGATACGATTCTGCTCATATGTAAATTCATCATTAGAATCTTCTCATGTTCTGTATTGATTTATTTACATACATTATAAATTTCAAGCAAGAAAATTTTTGAAAATTTCTTTAAATGTCTTTTTGTTTTAATATACCACACTTTGTGAAATTTTATTTTTACGATATTGTTGAAAATACAACCAAAATATCGACAAAAAATATTTTTCATTAAATATCTGCATCAAATAAGATTGTGCCTCAATTTATGATTTAGACAGATAGCGAGACCTCTAACAGCTATATAAGGGAATTATCCACGAAAGAATAGGTATCAATATGTTGAGCTGTGATTGAGAGACAGACAAAAACTGTTACGTAATAGTTATCGGACAGTTGCGAGTACAATATGAGAAATATTTTACGAGTTCCGAGATTTTTCCGTACAATATTTTCCGAGCCTTTAGACGAGGAAAATATAGGGAAAATCTGGAACAAGTGAACTATTTCCATATTGTACGAGCAAATGTCTGATAACTGGTTTATCGGTGATCTAAAAAATGCACTTTTTGTGTTGGAAAAAAGCGCAGGGCACTTTTGTAGCAAAGTGACGTTAGATCGCTGCTACCGCTAGAATGCAACAGCATCTTTTCGTCAATTTATATTTTTACATGTAAAATACAAGATATATTGTACTCTTTTTAACCAATCAGATTGCCGATATTTTTTGGATCGCCGATAAATTGACAATATCACAACGACAATCCGACGACAATGGAATAATTTTGGAAAATAATAATTTTTTGTAACTTAGGATGGTTCAACTTCACCTCGTGTAATCCAGGCTTTATTTACGTTAGTGTTGAATGTAAGAGAATTTTCTGGTGTCAAGTAAGCGAGGCAACCATTTATAGCGTAGACATTGTCTTAGGGTTTTTTTGCAAAGCAAGATTTCAGGGGGTTGAGTCATCTATTTAGTGTGGTAAAAAATTAAAAAGCAATTTTTCCTCTGGATTGGATTTCAATGGGTCAAAAAGACAGAGGTGTACTAGTTTGCGTTATGTCTTCCTTCGTTTCGAGCGTAAAACTCCTACTCTACCTATCCATGAATATATAAACGTCTGGACATCCATCTCTTTTATATTTTTGTAGAAATAACTGCTAGCTTCATTGCCACCTCCGCCTTCATTGCCGCCTTCATTGCCGCCTCATTACAATCATAAGATGAAATAATAAATTTTGATGTTATACTTTTTGGGAATACACGTTTTTTTTTTTATAAGAACAAACTATATAAGAACATAAGGCTTCGAGGCCCAAAAATCTAAGAACATTCTAAGAACATTCTAAGGCTTTGGAGACTTAAAAACATGCATTTTCTTAAGAAATTACATCAAAATGCTCAAAAAATGCTAAAAATAAGAACAATTTAAGAACATTTTTAGGCTTCAAATACAAAAAACTAAGAACATCCGAAGGCTTCGAAAATTTTTGACGTTCTTATAAAAAAAAAACGTGTACCTGGCTAACAGCCTCAAAACATCGACACAAGTAAGGCCTATAAGCCTTGAGTTGTCTATTGTGTAGACTTAGGGTAGGAGTGTACTGATAAAAAATATTCGCGGAAAAAAAGCGGACAAGGAAAATCGTTATTCAATAAACCATTAAGAAGAAAAGATTGATCCAAAAACAAGAAGATCATTAAAACACATTAACACATTTGGTAGATTCGCTGGATTGTAGGATTGGGATTCAAGGATTCGGATTCGGATTCAGGATTCGTAAAAAGCTTTGTAAAAAAAAATTGAAAAAAGATATTAACTTCAAACCAAAAGATCTTAAAAGATTACATAACATAGAGCAGTTCTTGACAAAAATTGATGTAAAAATGGGCGTGGCCTTGACGCTAATTAGGGAAACTCCCCTTTTTAGGATTCAAATTTCCAGCCAATTGCATACTTTGGCTAGTTCTCAGTCTCTTCGTTGTATTTGGATCAATTTCTAAACACCTGATCTTATGACCGAAAATGTCAATGATTAATCGTGGACAAAATTTATTGACAACAAGGGCGTGGCCTCGATGCTAATTAGGGAAATTCCCCTATTTAGGATTCAAAACACGAAAATTGCAAAGTTTGGCTAGTTCTCAGTTCCCTCGTTGAATTTGGATCAATTTCTAAACACCTGATCTTATGACCGGACATGTCAATGATTAATTGTGGACAAAATTTATTGATAAAAAGGGCGTGGCCTTGATGCTAATTAGGGAAATTCCCCTATTTAGGATTCAAAACACGAAAATTGCAAAGTTTGGCTAGTTCTCAGTTCCCTCGTTGAATTTGGATCAATTTCTAAACACCTGATCTTATGACCGGACATGTCAATGATTAATTGTGGACAAAATTTATTGAAAAAAAGGGCGTGGCCTCGATGCTAATTAGGGAAATTCCCTTATTTAGGACTCAAAACACGAAAATTGCAAAGTTTGGCAAAGTTTGGCTAGTTCTCAGTCCCTTCGCTGTATTTGGATCAATTTCTAAACACCTGATCTTATGACCGGAAATGTCAATGATTAATCGTGGACAAAATTTATTAACAACAAGGGCTTGGCCTCGATGCTAATTAGGGAATTTCCCCTATTTAGGATTCAAAACACGAAAATTGCAAAGTTTGGCTAGTTCTCAGTTCCCTCGTTGAATTTGGATCAATTTCTAAACAGCTGATCTTATGACCGGACATGTCAATGATTAATTGTGGACAAAATTTATTGATAAAAATGGCGTGGCCTCGATGCTAATTAGGGAAATTCCCTTATTTTGGACTCAAAACACGAAAATTGCAAAGTTTGGCTAGTTCTCAGTTCCCTCGTTGAATTTGGATAAAATTCTAAACACCTGATCTTATGACCGGACATGTCAATGATTAATTGTGGACAAAATTTATTGATAAAAATGGCGTGGCCTCGATGCTAATTAGGGAAATTCCCTTATTTTGGACTCAAAACACGAAAATTGCAAAGTTTGGCAAAGTTTGGCTAGTTCTCAGTCCCTTCGTTGTATTTGGATCAATTTCTAAACACCTGATCTTATGACCGGAAATGTCAATGATTAATCGTGGACAAAATTTATTGACAACAAGGGCGTGGCCTCGATGCTAATTAGGGAAATTCCCTTATTTAGGACTCAAAACACGAAAATTGCAAAGTTTGGCAAAGTTTGGCTAGTTCTCAGTCCCTTCGCTGTATTTGGATCAATTTCTAAACACCTGATCTTATGACCGGAAATGTCGATGATTAATCGTGGACAAAATTTATTGACAACAAGGGCGTGGCCTCGATGCTAATTAGGGAAATTCCCCTATTTAGGAATCAAAACACGAAAATTGCAAAGTTTGGCTAGTTCTCAGTTCCCTCGTTGAATTTGGATCAATTTCTAAACAGCTGATCTTATGACTGGACCCCTAAAAACGTGTACACGAATGCTGTATTTCATATTGTGCAGTAAAATACGAGACGGTGTTCGGCGTAAGGGGTCTGGAATGACATAGGCAGGAGAACGGTATATATATTTCGGCATTGGTATATAGAACAAGAAATCATAGCATTGATCTCCAGGCTAGGTATGCCAGAGATCATTTTTTATACACTTGTGCCCAGAAACATTTTCTTTTAATTCAAGTTATCAAAAAAAATATAAAAAGAATGTTTGATCTTTTTAATCACCGTTCGATTTTTTTTCGAATGTTTTGATGTTGATTTCATCAACAAAATGAAAGAGAGAGAAAATAACAGCAAAAGAAAAAGACACAAATGAAGAGAGAAAAGTTACACGACGCTTTACAAAGATACGATGGTAAGAATTTTTTTGATTTAAATTGCTTTTTTATATGAGATACAATGTAACTTACATGCTTTTTTTTAAGAATATTCACGATGAATTTGGCCAAAGAATTAAGAATGTGAAAAGAATACCACCATCATGAAATTTGCCAACTGAACCTAATAATGCCATTTTTAGAGCATTTTAACATAAAATTGCCAACTATTACCAAAAATGCCAAGTTTTTGCTTGAAGTATGTACTTACATCCTAGATCTTGGCCGGGTTTGGATACAAACCTAAGAATACCGTAAAAATATTTTAGGATGATTTTTCCCAAAAGGTTAAGAATATTCATGATGAATTGGAAAAAACAACATTCTTATAAAAAAAGCGTGTCAGTCAGTCACAAAGATAAGAGATACTCTAGGGGCTGAGTTAGGCAATTTTCGTGTTTTGAATCCTAAATAGGGGAATTTCCCTAATTAGCATCGAGGCCAGGCCCTTGTTGTCAATAAATTTTGTCCACGATTAATCATTGACATTTCCGGTCATAAGATCAGGTGTTTAGAAATTGATCCAAATACAACGAAGGGACTGAGAACTAGCCAAACTTTGCCAAACTTTGCAATTTTCGTGTTTTGAATCCTAAATAGGGGAATTTCCCTAATTAGCATCGAGGCCACGCCCTTTTTGTCAATAAATTTTGTCCACGATTAATCATTGACATGTCCGGTCATAAGATCAGCTGTTTAGAAATTGATCCAAATTCAACGAGGGAACTGAGAACTAGCCAAACTTTGCAATTTTCGTGTTTTGAATCCTAAATAGGGGAATTTCCTACGTTAGCATCGAGGCCAGGCCCTTGTTGTCAATAAATTTTGTCCACGATTAATCATTGACATTTCCGGTCATAAGATCAGGTGTTTAGAAATTGATCCAAATACAACGAAGGGACTGAGAACTAGCCAAATTTTGCCAAACTTTGCAATTTCGTGTTTTGAGTCCAAAATAAGGGAATTTCCCTAATTAGCATCGAGGCCACGCCCTTTTTATCAATAAATTTTGTCCACAATTAATCATTGACATGTCCGGTCATAAGATCAGCTGTTTAGAAATTGATCCAAATTCAACGAGGGAACTGAGAACTAGCCAAACTTTGCAATTTTCGTGTTTTGAATCCTAAATAGGGGAATTTCCCTAATTAGCATCGAGGCCAGGCCCTTGTTGTCAATAAATTTTGTCCACGATTAATCATTGACATTTCCGGTCATTAGATCAGGTGTTTAGAAATTGATCCAAATACAGCGAAGGGACTGAGAACTAGCCAAACTTTGCCAAACTTTGCAATTTTCGTGTTTTGAGTCCAAAATAAGGGAATTTCCCTAATTAGCATCGAGGCCACGCCCTTTTTATCAATACATTTTGTCCACAATTAATCATTGACATGTCCGGTCATAAGATCAGCTGTTTAGAAATTGATCCAAATTCAACGAGGGAACTGAGAACTAGCCAAACTTTGCAAATTTTCGTGTTTGAATCCTGAATAGGGGAATTTCCCTAATTAGCATCGAGGCCACGCCCTTGTTGTCAATAAATTTTGTCCACGATTAATCATTGACATTTCCGGTCATAAGATCAGGTGTTTAGAAATTGATCCAAATACAGCGAAGGGACTGAGAACTAGCCAAACTTTGCCAAACTTTGCAATTTTCGTGTTTTGAGTCCAAAATAAGGGAATTTCCCTAATTAGCATCGAGGCCACGCCCTTTTTATCAATAAATTTTGTCCACAATTAATCATTGACATGTCCGGTCATAAGATCAGCTGTTTAGAAATTGATCCAAATTCAACGAGGGAACTGAGAACTAGCCAAACTTTGCAATTTTCGTGTTTTGAATCCTAAATAGGGGAATTTCCCTAATTAGCATCGAGGCCACGCCCTTGTTGTCAATAAATTTTGTCCACGATTAATCATTGACATTTCCGGTCATAAGATCAGGTGTTTAGAAATTGATCCAAATACAACGAAGGGACTGAGAACTAGCCAAAGTATGCAATGGGCTGGAAATTTGAATCCTAAAAAGGGGAATTTCCCTAATTAGCGTCAAGGCCACGCCCATTTTTACATCAATTTTTGTCAAGAACTGCTCTATGTTATGTAATCTTTTAAGATCTTTTGGTTTGAAGTTAATATCTTTTTTCAATTTTTTTTTACAAAGCTTTTTACGAATCCTGAATCCGAATCCGAATCCTTGAATCCCAATCCTACAATCCAGCGAATCTACCAACACATTTAACCACATAAAAGAAAATTAACTATATTGTCAAACCAAAAATTAATTTCACTAAATACCCTATTAGAACTAATCCTTCTTAAATTTCATTACTCAATTAGCTTAAAGATTTAATAAGGTGACGCAAAATGGACCTTTTTAGGTTTTGTGTAAGAGTGGTAATACATTAGCAGTGATCCTCCTGATTGAATTTTTCTGAAGATTGTATCCAGTAAAGTAGACTAAAGGATGCTGCCATCTTGAAATCTTTACTATCGTCTTCAAAAATTAACCCGAAACACCAAAACAATGAAATATATTTTTTCGTCAAGGATGGCCGAATTTGCCAAAAAGTTGGTTTTTAGATAAACCCTTAAAACCCCGTTAATAAGGTCACGTAAAAAGACCTAATGTACACTAGTGATAGCAATATCTATGAATTCTTTATATTCATGACATAATCTTTTATGGCGGAAACACACGATAAACACTGGGCGCTTGCCACCGCTTTTGAATTTAAACAATGAAACTGGTGGCAAACGCCCGGTGTTTTCGTATGTTTCCGTTTGGAAGATTAAGTCACGAATATCAAGAATATATCCCAGTTTCACAATTCTGCTTCAAGGGTTTCCAGTATGAGTTTTTGAAAGATAAATACAAGAAAAATTGATTTATTTAATAGTGTTTCTTTCTCTTCCGTAAATAAAACTATAACGTGGCTCAAAATAGGCTTTTAAAATCTGGACGACCTCAATATTGAGTCGATCGTCCAAAACTAGGTGTACCAACTGAAAAGATGAAAGATTCAAGAAGAAAACAAATTTTGTGCAACTTCCAATATATTGCCTTTCAAGTATATGCGGTAAATTGTAATAACATAACGGCACTATAATGCTTGAAATTAATAGACCATATACCAAACCCTAAATAATGGTCTTCTTTGTATTGAAATACCTGATGTAGAGTGATATTTAACAAGAAACATAACATAAATTACAATAGTGATCCTGCTCAAGGGTTGTTCATCTGACATTGTATGAATGTTATGGACCTTTATTGGATGTTTTTGTGACATTCTAGGCTAGCATGACTTTATCATGATATTGACTCATGACGTATTGTAGTTAATATTAAAAATCTTTAATAATGACATCTGGTATACCACTATTATAAGAAGCACTTACAGTTAGACCGTTATTTGAACCGTTAGACAGCAGTTGAATTTCATATTCACATAAATTAATGCGTGGATATCGCACGGGACACTAGAGGAATGAACACTAGCGGCATGTACACCCCTTTCTCACAGATCAGGTCAGATTTTTTCAGTTAGTGGGGGGTAAAAATGACGGACCGAAAATCAATGGGAATTGATATTCCTAGTTTTTTATTGCCAGGGATTTGAATTCCATTGTTTTCGAGCCAGTAAACTTAGTTGGGATGGAAAAAATAGCAAAATATTTTTGTACTGAGGATTTGCTTATGTGATTATTTTCAGCAAGGAGAAAAATTAGAGTATAGTTTTACTCTGGGAATGATATTTTGGTAAATATCTTTCCAGTGGGAAAGGGTTCTTGTGGGTCTATGAGAAAGGAGTGTCATGGTGGTGTGATTTAGCTTTTTTTTACTTTTTTGGTATGGTGATTGGTGTGATGCATGATAGATCAATAATTTGAAGCGTGATAGGTACGTTATATGGGCCTTTTTGGCGAGTTTTTGTTATCTTAAAAGCAAAACATTTGGCGTGTTGGAGCAATGAGAGATGCCACTAGGGAGATCATCAAATAGAACCCCTAGCAGTTTGATTGCGTGAATGCGTGAATGGGTTTTTTTCAAAAGAAATATAAGACTCTTATATTTCTTTGGTTTTTTCACTTGCTTGAATGCGTGAAAGTTTAAAAAAAGCTGTGTGAACTTTGTGAGAACAGAACTTGCATTAATTGCCAAAAAAATGCATGAATGCATTAATTTGGAAAGAAAATTGCGTTATTGCGTGAATTGAAGGTCTTCTGGGGGAGGGCTTATCTGGCACCCAGATGGTGAAATTTTCATCCTACACGCTAAAGCTCTGAAGGTCGGGAAAATTTTCAACATCTGGAAGGTTTACATTACGGAACTTGGCGAGAACATGTCAAGAATTTTGTAGCGGGAAGTCTGGTAACCTAGCCCTCATTTTCGGGGATTGGCGGGTCCAACCGAAATATTTAAAGGTTTATGTGCAAGGGCTATTGAACCCTACTGAGGGTGCGGCACATCAAAGGCCGACTATCATTCCTCTCCGATGGGAAATTGGCCCGCTCCTTCAGAGCTTTAGCGTGGGCGGTCGCCAATCCGCCATCAGAATATCAGATAAGGGGAGAGCTAATACACGTTAATTTAGTGGACAGCGCTATAACGATGCGTGTTTGCGAGATGTCTTTTTTTCTGCCGCTTCTATTCCCTTCCCAGCTGACACACAACGTTGTTTCAACGTTCTTCTAATGTTATATGGACGTTGTGAATATCAGAAAAAACGTTGAGACGACGTTGTGTTTTAAACAGTTGCCAGTCTGTCTTTCGAAATGAATAAAAACTTGGACATATTAGTTTTTAAGAAAATTTGTATTGGATTTGCTGATAGGATAAAGCCGACCAACGCCATATTGTTGCTGAAGGACGCGACTTTATGTCAGAAGTATTTGAATCAAATATGTCAATCAATATTTCTTATCTTTCATAAAAAATTAGATTAAAAATTTTGTGTGATATAAAAAATATATAAGAATAGTGGCAGAAGATAAGAACTGCCAATCATTTTGCGTGTGCTTCTAGTTAGCTGATCGTGTTGTTAGTATAGTTAAAAAAAAGTTACTTTTTGTTTTGATGAAGGGCGTCGAAGAAGAGGTTGACACGTAAAAGTTGGAAAGAATCTCGTACCCAGAGCTGCTTGCACCACTTTTTGATTTTACTGATTGACGTGATACAATTGTCAGCGCTAACCAGAATCATTAAGCGAACTAAAAAAAGACTGGATTCAATTTTGGTTGGAAACATGGTATGTAGGGTGTTTATAAGTTTGAAGTTTCACCCCTGTCTCAAATATCTGGTGTGATTGTAGATTTTCTTAACGGAGTAGATTTCTTTCGCCAATTAGGGCCGTAAATAACGCCAAAATTTGTTAGAATTTACATTAAAACATCATTTTTCAGTAGTAAACTGTTGAGAATTCCATTGAAAATACCTGACTTTTGCGAAGTTATATGGAGTAAAACAATGAATAATTTCTTATCTCTGAATCATACCTAAAATCCTTTAAATAGAAAAAAATGGTCAAAAATTAACGCCACTTTTAAGTAAAATTTGCAAAATTTTGGCCCTTTTTACACCGGCCCTTTTAATGTCGGCCCTTGTTACGCCAAAGAGCCTAAAAATAGCGCCAATAAGGGCCGGCGTAAAAAGGGCAGATAAGGTATGTAAAACTTTTACATTTTACTTAATTAGTAATATTGTTAAGTTTGACAAAAATAAAGGATTTTTTTTTGAAAAGCTGTGAAATATTGACGTCAATTTCAAATATCTTCATTCAATTTATGTCACATTCCAAGCTACTATAAATCAAAACAAAAGCGATACTATATAATCATTTGAATAAAAAATCTACAACTATAGCAATCTCGTACCCAGAGCCGCTTGATCCACTGCTTTATTCTACTGATGGACTAGATACATTGGGTACATTGGGCTGTTCCATTAAAATTTCATGTAGGGGGGGGGGTGGACGAACCTTTTCACGTCAAAGAAAAATTCTATGAAATGTGTGAATCCCCCTGGAAATAGCAAAAAATTTTAAAAAGGCTCTTAAAAAATATATTATCTTACCTTTTAAGTGAGGGTGGACGAACGAAATCAGTCTGAGACCCGCTGGATATTTTAAAACAAGTTCTTACCCCCTGGAAAAATGAAAAACCACTCATTTTTTAGACCCCCTGGTAATTCTTCTCGGATTACCCCCTGAAAATATTCGTCCACCCTGTATGGATATAAAATGGAATGAACGTGAGCGCTATCAGAATCGAATAGAAGTGAACTGAGGGACTGGGCACAAGTTTGTAGCTTATAGCACACAATGTCGTTTTGACGTTCTTTTAAAGTTATACAGGCACCATGGGCGCTATTTGAATCTTGAAAGAACCTCCAGTGTCAAATTAGTCTTAGAATACACTGGATATTGTTTACTTCGGGGTTTTTTTCACAACCATGTACAAAACTTTCTATCGCAATAACCAGACAAAGGAAACTATTGAACCGCCCTCCTTTCGCCCCCAAAAATCAGATACCGCTTTTGAGCGGTAAAACTATGTTTCAAAATAATTTTGTTATCATAATGAATTATGATATACGATTATCAGAATTTTAAAGGAGCTTTTCTTTTTGCTTTATCTAGCGCTTTTCAACGATTAAAGATAAGACAGAGAAAAGAGAGAATAGCTGTATATAGCTCATATCGCCGCGTCCAGCGGACGGCTTTACAGTATTTTTTACAGTGCAATTTTCTCTCACAATATTTGGTTTCTTTTTCGAAGTTGCTTGATAGAGACTGTTGATTTTTTGAAAAAAATGAAGTTCTTTGGAACTTTGGTATATCTAATACCCTGGCAGTTCTAAGACTTTCATGCTAAATTTGGAAAGAAAGACAAAACCGCAGAGGCAAGTAATATAAGTGTTATGAACAGGGACGCTTATCTTCGCAAACTTAATTTGAAAATTAGTCCCTCTAAAGGTCTGTTTTTGAAATTGTAACATTTCAGAGCTACTTCTTGCGCTACCCTCCTAGAACATTTCCAATAATTCTTGTTCATATTTTTATTCACCAAGTTGTATGGCTATTTATACCGAGTTGTTGCCTTAGTAAATATATTATAAGGAAATATTTTCATCATCAATAAAAATTTTTCCTGTATCTAATTTCTACTAAAGCATAATAAAAATAGGTGTGTACTTTGGGAAACCATGGATACAAAACAGCGAATAATCTTCTCGGTAATTTTCGATATATTAGCTTTTTGGCGGTCTTTTAAATTGAAATCGCGTGCGCAAAAGATTTTCAGACATCTAATAAATGATCAAAGTAGAATTTTTAGCATTCTAATTTGGGTTCATACTTGCATTTTTAGAATACACTTTATAACTCTTTATAAGCATCTTTATAAGCTCTCCATAAGCTCTCACTGTGAGATTCACAGACCAAATATTCTGACCTGTGAAGGCAAATCAGAATTTTTCTCAGACAGAAAACATAAGTTATGGAAACATCCATAAGCCCCTATGTTTCTAATTCGTGTTTTTGAAGTAATTTTCTATCTACAAAGTTATTGTGGATGTTCTAGGATCTTACCACTGTATTTACGGGGCATACTCACAGATTTCTATATATATGGAGTGCTTAATAAAGCTTTTCCGGTCAAAAAAAGTAAATATCGTAGAAATTATTTTTGCTGCTTAGAATTTTAAAAAATCTTTGTAAGATCTTACAACGATTCTTAGGCAATCTTGAAAATTTCTTCCAACAAAAAGATCTTGTAAAGAAATTGTTAAAAATTGTCAAGATTCTTCCCGCATATTTATAGTAAGAAAATTTATTATTTCTTATTAAATTCTTAAGCAGAATCTTACGAAATCTAGGGCCATAAAATATAAATTTTTACTTAAGATTCCGTCAAGATCTTGAATCACTGTAAGGGACAAGAATCATATTCAAAACTTATAAAAAAGTCTCATAAGATCGTTAAAGATATTGAAAGATCTTGGCACGTTCGTAGTAAGAAACTGAAAAAGTATTAAGCAAAGTTTCTTGATAAGATCTTTTCAAGAATTTTTCAAGAATTTTTACCAGGGTGAAATCAGTTCGTAATGTCACGTAAAACAGCACACTTTTCAGTCAAAGTACTTTAACTAGCCCTTGTAGGGATTCATAGATTTGTGGGCATATTGAGAAAATATTATTATCTAGTTTGGGGGTACTAGTTTTGCGGGATACCGGGTATGTACCGCACGACTTTTGGTGGTCGGGTCCTTATAAGGACCAAAACGGACCATTAGAGGGACTTAAAGGGAAGAAAAACCCGAATTTCTGAGAGGATTTGGGTTTAACTAGCAATCATAAAGATTCCCGGTAAGCAAAATCATTCTGGTAGATAAGATTAATAAATTTTAAGAAATTATACGGCTAATAATAACACAGAGCCTTGCCAATGATAAAGACTTCCATTTAAAGCCTTTTAACAGAGTTTTTTTCCTTTTGAAAATTGGATTAATTTGCGTTAATTCGATCATCATAGCAGCTTAATACCTAGAACGTAAACTCCTTTCGTAAGGTGTTTAATACCAATTAATTGAGTATTTATTCGTGTACTAGTTTCGTATTAGTCATTTTAATGTTATTATAAAATGATTATAATTTTACTGGTAAAATCTAATGACTTGGATACAGATTTTAGATAACTTCACATCCATCAAATCCGTTTCTTTTATCGAGTGTTCAGAGGGCATTGGCTAATTCGAATTTCTATTATTCAAATCTTTCTATCATTCGAAGTAAATCTCAGTTTCTGTCAAAAGGAAAAACCCTCGTAAAATACTTTCTATTATTCGAAAAAAAAATAGACTCTCCACTCGGCTTTGAGTTAGCGAGATGTCACTGCGGGGGCAGTTCGACGCCCAGGGTGTATGCTCCATAGTCTTTTTTGTCGCACTGTATTTAAAATTGTACTTCCATTTACCCAATCAGTCTGAAGGAAGATAATTTTCTTTGGTCAGGTTTTTGACATTGATTTTGAAAGCTGTGATTACTGCACCCTTTCATTTTTTCAATTATTATGTCGAAAAACTGAAGAGATTTGCATGGGCGTAATCTCAAATTAGTTCAAAACCGAATAAATGTCATTTCAGGCTTAATTTGACTTAAACAGATAAGCTTAAGTTGAATTTTTTTAATCTTTAACGAGAAAAAAAATCTGTGGAGGAAAAAAAAGTATCAAAATATGGAGAATGTCTGACAAATTTTTGAAAATCTAAATTCCTTAAAATATAAAATGCACGTTTTTTAAGCCATATGAAAAAAGGGGTTGGACACTTTGGTGGATTTGTTATCTATAATTTGATTTTGTGTTTTTAAGGAGAGGTCAAAGTTAAGAAAGAATTTTGATTTGTTTCTAATAGTGTTTTGATAGTTTTCTTTTGTCTGGGACAAACCGTTTAAACATCCAAATATTATTCATAACGTACATTCCATTTGTTCTTGAACGATTTGAAAACGTTCCAGTCTTCTATTCTGATCTAATTTTGTCGAGGATTTTGCAGCGGGAGGCTTGGTAAACCAGTCCTCATTTCGGGGAATGGCGGGTTCAACTGAAGCGTGTAAGAGTAGTTGAACCCGACTGAGTATGCGGCACATCAGAGGCCGACTATCATTTCTCTCCGATGGAAAATTGGCCCGCTCCCTTTAGAGCTTTAGCGTGAGCGGCCGCCAATCCGCCATCGGAGTATCAGATAAATTTTGGTGTGACAAAGAGCAAATAGAGCAAAAAATAGGAAAGAATTTATTTTGAGGTCCAAAGGGTTAAATAACACTGGTAATCTTTGCCGTTCCTATTTAAAAAATGTTTTTTTTATTGCTAGAAAAGAAAAGACAAAATTAATTTCCTAGTGTCAAACTTGACAAACAAAAGCGTGACTTAAAATCAATGCGGTCAAACACACAAAACCCAAAATCAGCTTGAAATCAAAAGTTTTGCGGCGAAAAGTGATCAAATTAACCCCATACTATGTTTTTACGATAAGAAGGGGGAAGGGTATAAAAGAAAAAAGGAGGAAAATTTGCTACAAAATACGATTAGTTCGTTAAGAAATCTTATTATCAATTTACCGATCAGAGGGTGATAGAAATATTACACTCTTTCTATAAAAGAAAAAAGTATTTAAGAACATAAACCTTCCAGCCCTAAAAACTTTCTAAGAATATTTTGCTTTGTAGATTCTGAAGTATTATGTTCCCATTATGTTTAAAGCCCAAAGGGTAAAAAGAACCCGGTATTTAATGATTTTAGATGCTCGAAACTGTACAGCGATTTCCGCTTGGCTTATTTGACAGATACTGATAGAATTACAACAATAAAAAATGAACGAGTTTTTCTTATCATAAATTGAAAATATCTCTCTACCTACGGCAGTATAGCCGATTGCCAACTAATTTCATTTTTGACGTGGTCAACCCAGTGCAGTAATCTAGGCTTTAAGACAATTTTTCGATAATTGTCACGGGCTAGGCGGGAATTCAAAGTGGGAACCCCCAGTTTTGTAACCCTGTAGCTTTTAATATGTACTTTAAAAATACATTTCTCGGACGCTTTTTTAATATTGAAGTTTTGGAGATGGTCCTTGAGAAATTTTTGTATTAGAATTTAACAGAAAAGGACGATAAAAAATCAGATTTGAAAAGTTACTAGAAAGAAAGTTGCGGTAATTAAAATAATCTAGACACCCGCTGAGCCGCTAATCTCACATAAATTTATAGGATTTCATTTTTCTTTCTGTCAATGAAAGGCTAGCTTCCAATGTATGTGAGTTATAAATCTATTTGATGTGAGACTTCGGAGACCGCACACCGTTCGGTTCGATAGCCATATTGGATGATTAGAAGAAACGCAACGTCGGATTCCGAATCTCTGATTTTTTAGACTACACTCTAAAATTGACTCTTTTTTGCGTTGTGAATTGTAATATATTTCACATTGGTTGGGTTTAATCCAAGATCTTAGATGATTACCATGGTTTCTTTTGTTCTCGTTGGATGTAAGTACGCTATATAGAATCGATATCCGTCGTCACAGTGCATGTTAGAAGCTAAACTTGAAACTAAACCAAAACTGAAGCAAGACGAATAAACCAGGGGGTTTTGCTTGAAAGATTAATTTCTCTTACTTTATTTATAAATCGCATTGGAAAATAAAGCATGTAATTTTGATTAGGTATGCATAGATACGATTATCACTTTCGGGTTAAGCTCACATTTAACACTCCCAGGATGAAATATAGAAGGTTAATTTTTTTTCATCGAATTTTTAGCAATTGTAGTTACAACTGATAGAATCGAAAAATGATCCCGATTTTCGTTGATGAAGATTTTTTTCAGGTGGGCATTTTGTGTTTTCTTGGTAGCAGTAACGTTGATTTTCTCAATTGTGTTTAGGATAATTTAAGGGGTAATAGAGATGTGTGAGATGCGTGCGATAAATTTCTGAACTCCGAAATACACAAAAACACCAAAGAGTTTTACATTTCCACGATTCTGGAAAAAGTATTTTCTGATTCCCACTACCGAATTACCTATTATTTCACCAAAATCGAACCAAAAAGATAAAAAAGATCTAGTATATAATCCAAAGTATTGGAAAAAAACTCTGATCTAAAAATGAATTTATTCACAACACCTAAACAATTTCATGTTTATTCTGAAATCACATACATCCTACCATGCATTAGGGGTTAAAAATTACCTATTCTCAGTTTAAAAGCGTATAATAGGAGTTTTTTTTAAATTATCACGTGACTAGCCCAGCTGTATATGAAAGTTTGATGTGTTCTACATACAATTAGGAAATTTTATGGTATTTTTCAAATACGCAGCTAACGATTTTAGATATTCAGCTATTTTTGCCAGTGGCAAGAGGTCCGGCCGGGACTTTCCCGCCATTTTCCAATTTTTTCTAGATTGCGGTATGAAATATGGATAGGAAAAAATTCACGAGTATTGAATAATCTCTCTTACGAGTGAAATTTAGGAATTAAAAATTTACTTTAAGATTTTTTCATTCATTTAGTTTTCATGTTTCCGTTGGTCGTAAAAATGATTTGCTCGGTGTTAGTAACAAGTTGTAATAAAAATGAGAAAACCTTTTCTTCTTGACACTTTTTGTGTAAATAAATATAAAAAGTTGTTTCTAAATGTCTTTCAATTATTACATTTTTGGAACCAGTTTAGTGTACTTTATTTGTTTGTTGTCGTTGTTTGTTTTTACAGCCGACTCACTATAACTGGAACCTCTTTTATTCGAATCTCTCTGTATTTCGAACTAAAATATTGGTCCCCCCTGTATTAGAATCTTTGTCTAATTCAAAAAAGACTTCATTGTTCGTTGAAGATCGAATCAACAAGATTCAACTCTATCTCAAGTCTGTCTCTTTGAGGCGGTAAAAGCCCTTAGTTCGGATTTTGATTCTGATAGTGTTCACGATGGCATCAAGTCAATAAGTAATTTCAAAAAGTGATGCACGTGGAGTATGAAGTTGGGAGAATGCTAATATACCTCAGCATCCAGACCCTAGGTTACAAGACATGTCATTATCAAGAGAATAGTAAAGTAAAAATGTGTAGGCGTGGTCAGGCTGTCTAACAATATAAGATTAAAACATTATGATAAAGAACACCTAAGCACGTAAACGAGAAATTAAAAGTAATTATCAAAATTTAAGACAGGGAAGGACGGGAACTATTACCATTATGAGGAAATTTGCTGCATAATGGAATACTGATATATACGAATGATATAGTCTGATTATTTTGACATTGATAGCAAATAGATCTTAATGATAGCATATCATTACTTCCCATAAA
The DNA here is from genome assembly GCF_902728285.1 of Clytia hemisphaerica. NCBI lineage: Eukaryota > Metazoa > Cnidaria > Hydrozoa > Leptothecata > Clytiidae > Clytia > Clytia hemisphaerica. Next base: position 54,240 of record NW_027104297.1, on the reverse strand, counting down.
TTCCCTGAATTAAATTTCATTAAAGAATCAGCACAGGTTTCGAAATAAGGCCGTTCAAGACCACGTTTTTACATAAGAACAAACTATATAAGAACATAAGGCTTCGTTGGCAAAAATTTTAAAAAAAGTTAAGAGCATTGTAAGGCTTTGCAGACTCTAAAACAGCTAATTTCTGAGGAAAATGGACAAAATACATAAAAATGGGGAAAATAAGAACATGTTAAAAACATTTTTAGGCTCGAAACCTAAAAGGTTAAGGAACATCCGAAGGCCTCAAAAATTTTGGATGTTCTTATAAAAAAATGTGTATCTCAATATTTATGTATAACAATTAATTAAAATATTCAGCTGAAACAGGTGTAAGAGATTATCTGAAAGGCATCATGAACTCAGGAAGTAGAGAAATTTCAATAAAGTTAATAACAAGAATGAAAAGTCATCATTAAAAATGATATTTAATATTCATCATGCATCATCATAATCATCAAATTTAACGATCATCAAAAATAAATCAACCAATCATTATCATTAATATTCCATAAAAAAAATCGTTTTATTTTTACCAAAAAACGCATTTTAAAGCGTGTGTCGATTCGCAATCAAGCACGTTTTAATTATAGTTTTTACGTATTTCGCAATATTATTTCTTGTTTTTGACCGATAATTAATTCTATAAACTCTAACAAAATCTGTCTCAAGATAACCTGGAAAGGAGACAAGAAGGCTGGTACTATGTTGAAAAAGATGGTTTTGTGTTTTGTGTTTTGAAAATCTATTTATGAGTGGAATATTAGGAAACGAAAAAAATGAAAAAATGTATAAAAAGAAGATGGAAGATATACCTCCGTACCACTGACCCGGTCACATCCAGGCCGTTGGATAACCTGGTGAAAAGAATTGTCGAAAATGGCCTAGTCTTAGGGATAAATAATTGAACGTAGTCGAAGTTTTCCAGCCCGGGAAGAATTTGGAAATACATCCGGTCATTAATAACACCCCTGTGTCACAGACCCGCTGGGATACCCACCCCACTGGAAAATTTGGAAAAAATTTCGTCTCCAGTGGAAAAAATACCCTAGGATTTTAGCCCCATTGGGGAAATTAGCTTGATTTCATCCCATTCCGAATGGCTTAAAAACAATCGTTAAAGAAGCTAGGTATGAGGAAATGAAAGAGAAGCGAGATCATGATAATCGATCGAAAAACATCATCATTCATGGAGTAACTGAAAATACGCCTGAACAAACAGAAATCACTGACAGAGCCTTTGTTGATACCCTAATTGAAACGATCAAAATACCAAAACCAAACATGAGAGCCATCTCAAGAATCGGTAGTCAAGCCAACGATAAAAAACGACCAATTAAAGTTGTGCTTGGTACAGAAAAAGAAAAGATGACAGTTCTGCGCAACCTATCCGCACTGAAAGATAACGAGGAATATAAAGGAATCAGCATAACGGAAGACCTAACACCAACAGAAAGGTCTGTCCTTAAAGAATGGACGGAAAAAGCAAAACATCTCAACTCCGAATCATCTGCAGTAGCACATAGAGTCCGAGGTGATTCAAAAAACGGATACTACATCAAGAAGTTTCCAAAAGCCAACGTCAGTAATATCTGTTACTGCAAACAAACCAATTAAAAAAAATAAAGAAACAACAAAAAAAGACGATACATTACCCGAACACAAAACATCACCAACAACTGATAACATACCACAAACCAATGACAAAGCAAGCACAAACTTTGACATCACATTGATTCACCAACCAAGACGGACATGAAAACAACGGACATGAACAACGAGACGTACAGGAACAGCGAGTCGGACAGGAGCAGCAAGAAGACAACATGCACAGGTATGATGTAGATTCTCCAATGCTTAATAGAGAGCTTGAACTTGAAAAACTTAAAGCTCTTCGTAAGCAAAACTGTAAGAAAATCTTATTGGTCAACTAAATCTCAACTCAATAAGGATAAAATTGAAAATTTATCAGCTATAGTATCAGAAATCTAGATATACTTTTGGTTTCTGAAACCAAATTGAACGATAATTTCACAACTAATCAGTTTGAAATAGAAGGTTTGAGGAACCGCATCGTTTGGATAGACCTAAAAACGATGGAGGTGGTGGACTTTTGCTTTATGTAAGAATTGGATTACCATCTAAGTTAATAAGATCTGAAAATACGTATGAAGGCATGTTTGTTAAGGTAACAATTAATAAACAAAAATGGCTGATATGTTTTCCTATAACCCACATTTAAATAACATCAACGAGCACCTAGAAAAGCTGCAAATTAGCATAGATGCGATAGATATCGATTATAACAACATTCTGGTTGTAGGAGACTTGAATTGTGAAATTGAGAATCAGCCTTTGGTTGATTTTTGTGAGGCGTTGAATCTCAAAGCTATGATTAACTCACCAACCTGTTTTAAAAATCCTGATAGGCCAACTTGCATTGACCATATGCTTACAAATAAGCCAAATCATTTTCAGAAAACTGCTTACACTATTACCACTGGAATATCGGACTTTCACAAGATGACTCTGATAATCCTAAATGAAAACTTTAAGAAATTGCCACCGAAAACAATCAGATACCGATCTTACAGGACATTCAACAGTGATACTTTTCGCATGAAACTAGATCTGATCATCAATAGTGATGACAGTGAATTTGAATCAAAAATAAAATGTATCATAGAAGAACTAGACAAACAAGCTCCTTTTAAATATAAAACGGTTAGAGGTAATAATATGCCTTTTATAAATAGAGATATGAGAAAAGCCATCATGATAAGATCCAAACTCAAGAACCTGTACTATAAGAATAAAACACACGAAAACAAAACAAAATACAACAGACAAAAAAATTTTTGCTTATCGCTATTGAGGAGGACTAAGAAAGACTACTTTGCCAACCTTAAAGATTCCAACATAACTGATAACAAAAAGTTTTGGAAAACTGTACAACCATTGTTTTCAAATAAAGGTTCAAACAATAAGAGTTATACCTTAGTGGATAAAGAAAAGATCATAAATGACGAGAAACAGATAGCTCAAATATTCAATGACTATTATGGCCAAATAATATCAAAACTAGACTTGCCTGAGCCTCCCTATGTTGCATTTGACGAAACAAATAATCATACTGAAATTTGTATTCAGAAATATAGACAACACCCAAGTGTCACTGAAATCAAGAAAACTGAGTATCTAAATAAATTTTCTTTTATACCAACAACGAAAGAGGAAGTAGGGAAAATTATCAAGGACTTAGTTCAAGGAAAATCACAGCCAAGCTCAGATATTCCAGTGAAAATCATAAAAGGATAATTGTGATATGTTTTCCGAGTTTTTTGTGCTCAGAAATAAATGCGTCATTCGAGTCAAACTCTTTTCCAAAAGAATTGAAACTTGCTGATATAACACCTGTGTATAAGAGAAAAGGTTCAAAGAATGACAAGGGCAACTTCAGACCGGTGAGTATTCTCCCAGTTCTGTCAAAAATTTATGAAAAAGTCATACATACCCAAGTCTCAACCTACTTTAACAACATTTTTGAGCAATAGACAATTTGGATATAGAAAAGGAATGAGTACACAAACTCCACTTTTAGTCATGACTGAAATTTGGAAGAAAGCTACAGATGAAAAGAAAAAGTTTGCAGCGCTACTCATTGACTTATCAAAAGCTTTCGACTGCATCTCGCACGAACTATTGATTGCTAAACTTGAAGCATACGGATTTTCAAGGAGTGCCTTAGGTCTCATAGCAGCCTATCTATCAGATAGAAAGCAAAGAACGAAAATTGGCGACCATTACAGTACCTGGCATAATGTTAAAGTAGGTGTTCCCCAAGGATCCATTCTAGGGCCGCTACTATTTAACATCTACATGAGAGATTTGTTCTACTTTCTTGAAAATAGAAATGTACTGAATTATGCAGACGATACAACACCTTTTGTGATAGCTGACTCTTGGGAACAGGTTGGTGAGGAGCTCTCGAATGGAGCTGCTATCATCTTTGAATGGATAACCCAAAATCAAATGAAAGGAAATGCAGACAAGTCTGAGTTGATAGCTAACAATACCAGCAAAGAAATCTTCATTACTATACAGAATGAACGCATCTTTAACAGCAACTCAGGCAAGATCCTAGGATTAACTTTTGACAACTGTCTGACTTTTGAGCCACACATTAACATGATTTATAAGAAAGCTAGCCAGAAAATCAGTGCACTTGCGAGGGTAGCACCGTACATAAATCAAAAGAAAAAACAAAGGCTCATGAATGCCTTCTTTCGAAGTCAATTCAATTATTGTTCGCTTGTCTGGATGTTTCATGTTCGCAGGCTAGATCAAAAAATAAATCACCTCCACGAAAGATGTTTGAGGATAGTGTATTCTGATCATACATCTACTTTTGAGCAGCTTTTAGAGAAAGACGGTGCCATCAAATTCCACCATAAAAATCTTCAGTTGTTAGCAATAGAACTTTTCAAATGTAAAAATAACATATCAGATCTAACTAAAGAAATTTTCAAACATGATGAAAATATCAAAGTAAATCGCAAAACGCCTTACTTCAGATCAAGAGAAATAAACTCTGTTTTTCACGGTTCAGAGTCACTTTCATTTTTAGGGCCAAAAGTTTGGGAATTAATTCCGGATGAGTATAGAGATATAGTTGATCTTAGTATTTTTAAGGAAAAGATTAAGCAATGGAGGCCTACATCATGCCCGTGTAGAAACTGCCGAACCTATATTGAAGGTGTTGGCTTTTTGTAATCACCTTACAAATTGTAAAGTAGCGTTGACTTTTATTAGCCTTTGTTGCTACCTGTTCGTCAACTTGAAATAAACTATTACATACATACATACATTCAAGATTAAATGTTTAGATATTGCACTCCAAAACCATCCACGCTGGGTTTTTTAACCTTGGCACAATAGAATTTTCATCCCGGTTGGAATTTCAGTAGACACACCGAGGCTATGAGACGGGGTGTTTAATAATTACATTAGGTAGGTCAGCCCGGCCAGATTTTTCGAGAAAAGCCAAGTAAAGTAAAAGTCTCCTTTAATTTGTTTTCAGTCTATTCTCCAACATAATCTTTTGTACCATTATCAAAATTTTTGCTTGCAGTACTTAAGCCAATTTTATTTACGATTGAAAAAACTTGCCCTGGTGAAAATCGAAGTGAGAAAAACCTCGCCCAGTGGAGTTTTTAGGCCTCAAAACCAAATCCGGATTACTATAGCACTTTTAAAACGCCAACAGATCACTGAGGTAAGAGGATAAATGGAATTTTTCAATTCATTAAAGACATTTTCTTTTAGCCCGTTTTGCTCATAAACACATTTTATACACGACAAATATGAAAATTCATTATGATCAGAGCCGTTAAATCCACGAAATCATTAAGAACATATTTTGTTTTTTCATGAACACTAATTAGAGCATGTCAAACCTCCCAGCTGGCACACAACGTTGTTTCAACATTCACCTTACTAACGTTATATTGACGTTGTGAACGTTAAGGCCGGCGCAAATGAATCCAACATTTGATCCAACATTATTGTTGGATCAAATGTTGGGTTCGTTTGCGCAAGCCATAAAATTGCAACTTTTTAAGAAAATTGTTGGAAATCATGTTGGATGAAGTTTGATCGCCGTCAAACTTTTCATCCAACATTTTTTAATGAGATTGACGTCACTTTTATGTTGGTTTCAATGTTGGATGCATTTGCGTAATCATGTTGGATGAAAATGTTTGACGTTTTTGCGCAAATGACTTTTCATGCAACTTTTCGAATTTTTCCACGTGACTTTTCGTCCAACATTTTGTCCAACAATAAATTGGAAATGTTGGATTAATTTGCGTCGGCCTTTAGATAAACGTCGAAAAAAATGTTGTGTGCCAGCTGGGCTTATAAAGTCATCATTGCTTCCAAAGCGTAGCCATAAGTGACCCATAATGTCAGTCGCTTCGAAGATTTTGTTTTCTTGTAAAGTAAAATATGGAAATTAGTATACATTAGATATTGCGAAATCTCGCTTCCTTTTTTCCGTCCACATAATTGACTTTTTTGGCATTTACCGGGGGGTTTTAGAATGAAAAAATGGAAGTGCATCTAAATTTAAAAATTGCTTTAATGTATGAGATCTTAGTGATGGTGACAATGTTTATGGACTTTGGAATATTTACAAGAAATGCTTGTTTTTTTTGTTAGGGATCATTTGAGATACAGTTAACTTTCTCTAATTCGATCTCTGAGGGACTATTTTTTCGAATTAGAGAAAGATTTGAATAGTAGAGAGCAATTTAAACCACTTTCGAGTTGACGGAACCAATTTTTTAGTTCAAATTACGGAAAGATTCAAAAGAGGAGAGACTCGAATTAAAGAGAGTTGATTGTATTAAAAACTGTAATAATCAAAATACATGGAATTCTTAGTTGATAATTTAGTCTTCGCACTATCGATGATCTGGATGAAAGAACTTCAAGGTAAAACTGGAAATTGAAATTGGTAATTTTTAGACAAATGTTTGGGAGTAAAATTCTATGCTGTAGATGGCCAATGTTTGAAGTTTTACTATTGACACTCTAAGATCGATTCCGTTAGTATTGGGAAATGCTGAGGGTGGTGCTGTCAAAATTTTAGAGTCCGTGAGAAGGCTTTTATCCAATTCCTAACAGCCACTTCAAAAAGCTGTCAATGAAACTAATTAATCACCTAGTTGGCCCATCAACCGAAAACACATAAACATAGTATTAACACTTCATTATCCCAACTCGTAAACATTCTTAAATATTTCAATTAAGCTCGTTAAATTTTGACATACATGTCGCTATTTTGACCCCTCACGCTTAATTAATCCTTGCGCGACGAATTTTTTACTTGTTTTGTGAAATAGTCTCTTTTACAGTCCTTCTAGCAAAAACATCAAGTTTCCATGTCCAAAGGTTAAAGGAACTGCGCCTGAACATTTTGCCTCCATAACTTGAACAATATTTCGAATGCCTGAACGAGTTTCCTCAACCATGAAATAACCTTCATAAAAAAATAGTTTCAGTGCGAGTTTTCAAATTATGTCATACTCATTCTACTATATTGCATTGTCACGGCTATCCAAGTTTGTCCAGGGATGACACTCGATCTGAAAACGGGTGCTGAAAACTACCGTTATGTTGCTGCAGACAAAAGTCTACTGACTCTCAAATTGGAATCTTAAAATGCAGAGAAAATTTGAGAAGATTAGAGCAAAAAAACAAACTTTTTGTCCACTTAAAGGCAAATATTTTCTAATCTTGCAAAATTTTAGCTAAAGACCAAAGCCTACCTTTAAGGGCTACACTTGTAGAATGCCTCCGGACTTGTAGTACATGTTTGTTGTACAAGTCATCATGGATACGATCATATGGGTTTGCTTTTCCAAGTTTATATTACAACTGCATTAATACTCACAGTATTCTTTGAATTAAAAAGAAATTAGAAGATTCTCGACAAAACTCCAATACATCTTTTCGACCGAAGTCGCACGGTCAGGCGCGTGTCACTTTATACCGCGCAGGAATTGGCGGCTACGGTCGAAAAGGTGTATACGAATTTTCCTTTTTTAGAGTACAAAATGTTGTTTACGCATGCAAATCGGTGTATATCCGCACCACGATTTCCCGTGTGCGGGAATTAAAAAACTATTTTCTGTGGATATGTGGGTGTTAATCACTGCCACATTAAATTCGCATTTGCTAAGTAAGAAAAGGAATTACAGTAGTTTCTTTGATAGAATTTTTGTTTATGAATAAGTGAACTTTAAAAAAATGTTGTTTTGGATACACCGTTTCAATCGTAGTCGCACGGTCAGGCACGTGCCACTTAATTATTTAATTATCCCCTTAAACTCGATCCAATCCTTTTTTGACACATTTGTCTATTGTCTTTAGGTGCAAAAAAAGGACTGGGACGGTTTTAATGGGATAAAAAGCACAAGAAAATACCCGCGCGGCAATTGGCGGCTACGAATGAAAAGGTGTATTAGTCAGACTTTTAGAAAGCCATTTTTGCCCGTGTATATCTGTTGACGTTTTCCTAAGAGGTAACCAGATCGAACTTTAGTTCAAAAAATTCCTTTCATTGAAATTTTCTCAATTTTGGTTACTTTTCAAAGAAAATCCAAAGTACAAGGCTGTACCTTTTTATCCAAGGAAAATATGAAAAATCTAAATGTAGTTTTTCACTTAATATACTCTAAAAAGTGTCTGGCCACAGTAGAAAACTCGGTAGAAAAGTCTTCTTTTTTCGTCTTCAAATGTGGAACTCCTTAGAACTCCTCTGTCCTCAACAATATGTTTCCAACAGTGTATGTATTTTTGATATTGGTAGTCAACATTGAGGCGCACACCCTTAGTACACTCACATTTTCTTGTCTTTAAAAAATTAAAGATTTACTTATTGATATCCTTCCAATTTGAATTCTATATCAATTTTGGCACTACCTATATGTTCTATAGTCTAAGTGTTCTATAGTCTAATTTGTATGTCATTACCTAATTCTATCTGAAATGCATTAATGATACCCTTTTTGATTTCAGTTTTACACCAATTTTCGAAAAGAATGCTTTTGAAGTTCATTTTTGATGAAATTAAAAATGCGGGGTTTTGCGGGTTTTGAAATTATAATTAGTCCTAATTATCGAAATACGTGTTTAAAGATCAACTGTTTGAGCTTTGATGTGGCAAATGGATATCCGGTAGCCTGCTACTTCAGGAAAATCTTTGTCGATAGAGAAGATGTTTTATAACACTTCCAGGGTGATTCATAACAGCAGTGGATCTAAATAGGGTAGACAATAAATACACCTTTTCGACCGCAGCGCCAATTGCCGCGTGGGTATTTATGTCTGTTTTACCATCCTAAAACTGTCCCAGTCTTTTTTTCGCGCCTTTAGATAATAGAAAAAGGATTGGGTCAAGTTTAGGGGGATACTCAAAATAATAAAGTGGCACGTGCCTGACTATGGTCGAAAAGGTGTATTCAAAGAAAGTTATGTTAGGACTTCTTGACCTTGCTAGAACTAAGCTTTTGACAAATAATAAGAATCATTGAAATTCTAATTATGCATAGAACCCGTCGGGAAGGGAGACAAACAAAATGAACTTTCGGAAGAAAGGTAAAAAGAAATAGATCTCTATGTCACTATACTGTTTACTGTTTGAAAAAATATTGAGAATTTTATTCAAAGATTTCGAATCATAAATCGATACTATTGCAAATAAGACTATTGAGGACACGGAGAAGCGATAAGAGAAATAATTTATAGAGATGCTCAGGGAAAGAATACTACTAATCTATGATGAACTTTCCAGCTTGGATCATGATGTTCATTGCAACACAACGTTGCCTTGAACAACATTAAAGATTTAGATTGTGAGACCTTTGGTAAAATTTGGTAAAAATATTTTCCATTTTCCCTAATCCAAATAAGTTTGAGTTTATCGACCCAGTGATATTCATATTGGAAGTTTATCGTGGCTTGGATCACGAGATTTACGTTTGGCTACGTTTCGAGAGATTCTTCTCCCATTTTCCTGTTTGCATCAAAGGAAGGGGTGTTAATTGTAATATCCTTACAGTAGCTTAAATTTTTTTAAATTCTTCAACGTCACACATAACGATTTAGTAAAGATATATGTTGAAGAACATGATCTCGTGACCGATAATTAAAAAAACTTCCCTGTTGACTGGGTAATAAAACAGGTTCGATTTACAGAGCAATGAAGGTCCGAGTTATAGAGGTGCGAGTTATAGAGGTGTGATTATATAGGTGCGAGTAATAGAGGCCTGAGTTATAGCAGTTCGAGTTGTGAAGGTTTGATTTAAGTCATTTAAATAAAAGAGTTTCGAGTTTTGAGTTATAAAGATATAGAAATCGAGTTATAGAAATTAAAGTAATAGCATCCCGAGTAATTCAGAGTTGAGAAAAAGAGGTTCGAGTTGTGAAAGATCGAATTATTGAGATTCGATTTATGAAGACTCTATTGTATACAAACAACAAACAAACAAAATTTTAACGGAAACACAGATCGGACACGATCATAATTACAAGGAAAATAAGAAACATCATCCACAACAAAAAATCCTTTTCGCATAAGTAACGGTCAATTTTACATAATCCCTTCATGATCCTTTTAAATGACAGTGCTAATATCATAAAATAAGGCTTCATATCCGCGGCGTGGGATTATACCGTATAATAATTCTACTATACGTTTTGTTTATAAGAACATCCATAATTTTTCAATTTAAATTTTTGAGTTTTAAGCCTAAAAATGTTCTTTAACATCTTCTTATTTTCACCATTTTGTGAGTATTTTTGTCATTTTCCTAAAAAAATAGAGGTTTTAGGGTCTGCAAAGCCATAAAATGTCTTATGCTCTTATATAGTTTGTTTTTATAAAAAAAAACATGTAAGCGGTGTCGGCTTACTGAACCAGTTTTAATTGGTATACTCATTTGCGCTTCCAAGTGTTCCCATTAAGTCAGTATTAAATGATAGGATTAAGATACTTGTACAATTAATAAGTGTTAAAAGACAGCGGGTGATCGAAATTTTTGAAGGAGTTATGTGCCCGCCTTTATGAGATAAGTTTAATCAAAATGGCAACATTCTTTATTCATGATGCAGGATTTAAACCGGTACGGGCATATTTAATAAGTTATAATAAGTTATTTTTATTGCATGACTTAAATCTTAAGTTTAAGAAGATGCACCTTTTTGGAGTTTGTTTTCTGCTTTATTTTGTGAATGTTTCGGCTGGTAAAGGATTGGTTAGATGCTTCAAAGTCTGTAAAGCCTTAAATTGTCCTTGAATTGTCCATAATATTTTGGCCTAAGAAGACCGAAGAAGAACGATGTTCTTTAATAGTTTGTTCTCATATAAACATATATTGAATATAACTTTCCAAAGGAAACTTTTGGATAGGTGCTCACCGAATATTTATGTATGATGCCGCGACTTATAAATTCCATGCAATACAATCTTTGAAAAATGTCCTTCAAGGGTTTCTTAAAAGCAAGTTACTCGGTAAAAGTTAGGTAATGACAAGATCCTTTAAAAATCTAAAATGGTAGCTAAATTATGGGACAGAGACGTGGTTGGAACCCCGAGGTGGGGGGGGGGTGCTTATGCAAAATTGAGGTCAGGTATGTGTAAGCCCATAAGGGTCCCTTTTTCGCACCGTCGAAAGTCCCTCAAAAGGGTACAAAACAATCAAAAGAAAATTTTGGCTAAAATTTTGGGGAAATTGTCTCTCTGAGGGTCGGTTTTTGAACTTTGACTAGGACGAACGCGTCATCTCGCAAATCCCAGGTTGGAGCCTTTCAGAAGATACGGATAAAATGAAGGAGCAAATTGCCAGGGGAAGTAAAACATCCTGTTTTTGGTGAGTAGGGGTTTTGAGCATTACAATATTTGCAATGGTGATGAACCAACAGGGTATATTTTTCTCATCGAACGATCTTCTGACACAACACAACACAAAACACAAAGAGGAAAGAATAGATCAAAAACGCATTTAAATGAAAAGAGTTATTTCAATCGATTCCAACAAAATTATGAATCTCAATTATCCTAAATGACATCCTATGCTTGGTTTACAAATTAAACCGGTTAAAAATTACAGGAATAGGAAGATGTGTCATTTATCTCATTTATTCCAATACAAGTTTTCGTTTTTTTGTATTTAGATTGACCATTTCTTGTTGTCCTCTATTGTCGCTTTTAAATTGCTACAACCAACGCACAAGGATATGTTATGTGCTCTATCTAGAACTACAATCATGGTTGTAATATTTGAGAAAAAAGGGAAATCCACCGGGAAGTTTTGAAACCACAATCAGTTTGTAAGTGCTCTAAAGTAGGTTGGAAGGGTAGAAGTTTAGCTCTGAGTTTTAACGTGAGACTTAAGACTTAGGAGGAGCTTAGTATCTGAGGATCCGAATGTTCAAAAAGGGTCCAATAAGGCATAATACAGCCTGGAGGTCTATAAACCCGAGCCAAATTGAAATATCCGATTAAATTTGAGAGATAGCCCAAAATCGACTTTCTCGCCCGAACTCCAAATTTCGAAAAACTGAGGAAATAAGCTTAATTCTCAATAGTTTTCGACCATGATAGTAGTCATGTCTTTTGTTTACAAAATGAGTATTTAAAGCTCTGAAAGAAACACGGTGACATGGTAATCAATTTATCAACACTGGTGAATTAAGATAGCTATGCATGTTTAAAAAAACCTCTTTTCAATTGAAAAATTCCGTAAAACAGCATTCCCATTGAATTTGGAAGAATGAGGCCGGAATAACAATCCGATTTTTAGTGACTGTAGCATGAAGGTATAGCATCCAGCTACGGTGCGCAAGGTCGTGGGCTCAATCCTTAGCCGGATCATACCAAAGACTCCAAAATGGTACTTGATGCCTCTCTGCTTGATGATCAGCAATTAAAGAGACGGATCGAGGGTAAGTGAAGAAATCCAGGGAAAGGAGTGGCGCCCTCCCCTAATTTGGGTAGACAGCTAGAGAAAAGGGAGCCTTCGGATCACCCTCGACTGTGGTCGCAAACTTACAAACAATCCAAAACATTGCATTTGAAGGTGAAAACAATAGAATAAGAGATTCCGTTTGAATTTCGACAAAGATTTTCTTCCTCGTTGAGCAAGAAAAGTTTGATTGAGGCAAGAATTTATTATAGACACTGGATAACCAACGAGCTATATTTTCATTGATTTCTCATGTTCTAGCCTTGTCCGCAGTAATGACATTATTGTTCACTCTCCTTCCTTCATTAAACGATTTTTCGTAACATTTTAATCATTTTTTTCATCTTAACACAGTCATTTCAATTCCCAAATAAAAACTAAGTTTTCCTTAGAGAGGCGAACGCATCAAAATAATTGCTAATTACGTGTCGTTATACCGTTTCAGTTGCAAGAAAGATACGAAAAACATGCTATGAATGAAAAATTGAATGTCGACACCAGAAATTTTTCAAAATTTAACCTCAATAAAACCACCGATCCACCACAAGCCTCCAAAATATTTTCATACCACGGTTAACCGGTTAAGCCAAGACACCCAAAAGTCTGATATAATATGAAGAAAAATGTTAGAAAGATATCGCCAGCTTAAAATTCTGTGTCATTTTAGGCTCTTTGTTTGATTTTTCTTGTCTGATGATGTTTTTGACACAACAGATTTAATACATGTATCCGTTAAGTATTTTAGCATTTATTTCCAAATTTTTGGCGAGTAAATGTACAAAAAGATATAGATAGAGGACTTTTTAGAAATGAGATAATTAATCCTTTTTCAAAATCAGAGAACTTCGAGCCGCCATGACAGTTGTCCTTTGCGGACAAAGCTAGATCCTCGATTGTTTTTTTAAACAAAAGAAAGACAATGGTTCGCTCTCCACCGTTTTATACGTTGTTTATCCAGTGTCTATAATAAATTCATGATCGAGGCACTATAATAAATGAAGGTTCCCTTATAGAACATTATAAAGCTTCCTTGTTTTAAAGCATCTTCCATATATCTAATACAACAAGCATGGGCAAATTAGTTTCTAAGTAATTATATGGCCATTTTCCACTTAATTCTAAAAAGTATGATACAAGATGTCACATTGCAGATGGAGTAATCAGAGCGTAGATGCCATTTATAGTACACCTAGCTATTTTCAGTTTTTTTTAAGTGTTCATAATTTTTTTATATGGAAATAATCAAGCTATAACAAGAGGGTGGTTTTGCAACTAATTATGAGGGAATGTAAATTATAGAAAATACTTGAGCATGTTGGAAAAATCACTTTTGATACAATCTTGTTTTAGTTGTTATGTTTTGTCGGTTTATTTGATTTGTTTTTTTGGATTGCCATTTTAGAAAATAGGGTCAAGTGTTACTAATTTCTGAAATTCTGAAAGATGAAAGTTGACCGCTATTTGGTTTTTGTGAAATCCAGTTTTCGTGTCAAGAGCTTTGTTACTGATTTGAAAGTGTCTTTAACCAAGTAAAGAATATTAAATTGTCGTTATGTTATGTTTTACTAGATACCATTAAAGCAAAGGTAAATCATTCGGCAACGGTGCCCAATGTTGTTGGTTCAATCCTTGGTCAGGGGTCATACCAAATATTTTGCACTTAGTACATAACCGGTACTTGATGCCTCTCTGCTTGATGTTCAGCAATTAAAAGATGGATCAAGGGTAAGTGGAGCAATTCAGGAAAATTTTGGGTACTGTAAATAGCTATCGAAAGAGGAGCAATCGCAGACTAACTTTATTTGTTTATTTGCTACGCTTTAAATGATCGTCTTAACAATTCAAGATGACTGGAATTCGATGCATATTGTTTACAATATTGTTATGGATATTACAGATATAGGCAGGTTGAGCAAAAGGTAAGCGTTTTTTTAACGCTTGCAGTTAAATGAGGATTACAATTTCTTCAACCAAATTCGATGAAATCGAAAGTAGTGATTTTGTGGGCAGTATTTAAAAGCATGTGGTAATACAATACCATGCCGGAGACTGACCGCTTTACTTTCTAAATCGTCTTTATCGAAGTTTTTAAATACAGTCAACTCTAGGCTGAATCACAGACCTTTTCGCTAGAGGATGAGCAGAAGCCTAAGCCAACTCTCTCTAAATTTGAAAACCGACGAGTCTGCTAAATTACGTGGGTCGCGTGGGTGTCGTGGGTCCGTGGGTTACGTGGGTCCGTGGGTTCGTGGGTCGCGTGGGTTCGTGGGTTAGAAAAGCGCGTGGGTTCGTGGGTCCGAAATGTACGTGGGTCCGTGGGTTCGTGGGTCAGAATTTTTTCTACGTGGGTTCGTGGGTATTTTTTTTACGTGGGTTCGTGGGTCCAATTTTTTTTTACGTGGGTCAAATTTTTTTTTACGTGGGTCAAATTTTTTTTTTACGTGGGTCGGAATTTTTTTTACGTGGGTCTAATTTTTTTTTACGTGGATCAAATTTTTTTTACGTGGGTCAAAATGTTTTCTAGAAACATAAGAAGAACAATTTTTTTGCAAGCTCTGTGTGAAGTAAAAAGAATTAGAAATATGCAGGCAGGACTTTTGTAAAGAATGTACATACTGAAACAATCTTTTTTATAATGAAACAAGTGAGATTTAAAACTGATTAGCTCTTTCTTTTAAAAATGAAAACAAAAGAAATATATGAGTACGCTATTCATATTAATAAAAGATTTATACGTTTTCTAATCTCTTTATCACCAGATATTAGGTATATATTGGTATATCGAATATCTATCTATATAATAAGTTTATAAAGAAGTTGCAACATCGACACCGAAACAACGGCGGTTAACAGTGGCAGTTCCAGTCATAAAAGCGCCCACCGCCTGCGCCCATTGGCTTCTCCTGGCAGTAAACTGACTTATAAAAAGCGAATCGAAGTGAGATGTAATATTCCGAAGCGATAAAGAAAAACAAATGTGCTCTGTAACGTAGTTGATCAGCGGAGTAAAAAAATACTGTTATGACAAAAAGTGTAACTCAAAAAGCAAAAGATAAATTAGTAAAAATTAGAACGGCAATGTCGCGAAAGAAGATGGCTTTCGCCATACACGTTTTTCGCTAAGAACAAAGTATATAAGAACATTAGGCATCGAGTTCAAAAATAATTAAAAACAGGTTAAGAACATTTGGAGGCTTTGGAGAATCAAGAGTAAAGAAATAAGAACATTTTTCATTTTTGATTATGTACACATGAATTAAAAGACTTTAATTAAGAACATTTTAAGGCTTGAAACCATTAGAAGGCTTCTTCGAATTCTGATTTCCTATAAAAAAAACGTGTATGGCGTCTCTCTTACATTGCTGAAATATATGCATTCGTGTCATATATTGTTTCACTATACGAACAAATTTCATTTCGCTTTATCTTTTAATAGGCTATTGTTAATTTTATCAAAAAATTGTTTCGGCTTCTCACCTGTTTTTTTTGGCTTCCGCTCATTTTTAAATGAAAAAGAGAAAATCAACCAACAACCAACAACCAATGACAACCAATCAGGCTCTGAGAGAGTGGTTTTAGAATGATGAATCTAATTCATTATTTTGTTGAATAAATGAGCGTGGTTTACAAAAATAATGACATAATCATAAAATATAAAATATAATGCATTTCTTATTATGCTCCCATTCTTTAAAAAAAATCTTTTTGACCAGCTCGTAAAAAATTGGACCCACGTAAAAAAAATTCCGACCCACGTAAACAAAAATTGGACCCACGTAAAAAAAATTCCGACCCACGTAAAAAAAATTTCGACCCACGTAAAAAAAAGTTGGACCCACGAACCCACGTAAAAAAAAATACCCACGAACCCACGTAGAAAAAATTCTGACCCACGAACCCACGGACCCACGCACATTTCAGACCCACGAACCCACGCACTTTTCTAACCCACGAACCCACGTGACCCACGAACCCACGGACCCACGTAACCCACGGACCCACGACACCCACGCGACCCACGTAATTTAGCAGACTCAAAACCGACTGTTCAAATCTTTCTACTAGTGATTTGAACTAACTAGAATATGGGTCCTTTCAGCTGGAATTGCGTGTAAAACCCCCTCTTCCATTTTGAATCTTTTTCTAATTATAAGAAAAGCTTATGGTCCCTAGAAGAGTGATTTAAAGAGAGTCAACATATGAAGTCCTAGTCAGACAATAACAACATATTCTGCAGTGATCCAGCTACAAAGTATTATAGCTTAGCAACGAGGAAAAATTAAGCAATAAACGATGACGTAATTTAATAAGCATTTGGTAAGACTCCAAATAAACACGTTTAAAAGTCGTTTTCAAAATGACTTTTGTATTGTTTCATTGCAGACAGAGACATATAGTAAATTCGGTGCAATTTAAATGGAAAAGAAAGGCAATTACCAATTTCAGCCAATAAAGCAATAAAGCAAAAAAGGAAAGATGCGAGTTGATTTTGCCAAGAAAGTTTCATTTTTTGATGTGATACATGTTTATGTGATTATTGAAAGGTTCAGTCGATTGTAGAGTATGTGTGTGGTGATTTGTGTTAAGTTGATCGAATTTTTGTTTGTTTTGGTAGATTTTTTTTATGTGAAGGATATTTTTTTTTTCATTACCTCTGGTCGTCTAGTTTGAGCCTTCCTATATTCAATTGCGAATATCAAGACCTTGTAAGATACAACGTTTTTTCTCATATTAGTTCATTACCGAGTTTATGTATGTGTGTTTTTCTGCGACGGAGACGGTAAGGTTCTAATTTAGCTAGATCCTAACCAGCCAAGGACGACGGTAAATCAGCACTTTTACCGTCCTCGATTTGCGGGTCAGAACTGCAGGTTTTTCCAAAGCGCTTCAGTCACTCTACCGTCCTCAAAAGTGCAAATACATAAACTCGCTATTATTAGTTTCATGGTAGATCTGTATATTATTCTAGACTGCGCTGCCAGATTCTAAGAGAATTACAGTTCATCTGGGGCTCATTCAGGATCACTCTTTTAGCGAATTTCGGCGAAATGTTGGGTACGCTAAGTTCATTTTCGAGCATTGAAATAACGAAATAACAAACTGTTTTATAGTATTTTCCTTTTACTAATCTTTAATTTCCTTCAAAAGATTTTATTCTAATAAATCAAACTTTCGATTTTGAAGAAAATCGTCATTACAAAAAAGTACAATTAATCACAAGTTCACACTCGAGAGCAATTGTTAATCTAAATGCAAACATTGGCAGATAGTTGTTAAAAGGTACTGATTAAGAGTGAGCTATGAATTCCTTTTTGAGGGATTGGAATTAAGGATTTTTTTCCTCCTTTTTAACGACTTGGGCAAACAATCGATGTTATCTTAGTTCGTCCGTATAAGGAGTAGTGTGTTATATATGAAGATTCTTTTTGATAATTTTATAGATGTTGGGTTCTATTTCAGAGTTTTTCTTCTGGAATGATTTGTCAAACCCCCTGAATGGTATCTCGAGAGAAATGCTTACGCGATCTGCAAAATTTTTCTTTTAGATTTCATTAATTTCAAACTACGAAAAACATTTATAGGTATCTATACCAAGAGAAGTCAAATATCGTTGGATCTGTTGAAAATTTACAATATTCTCTAGCTCTTTATTTATCCTAGAATTCGGTCAGATCACAAAAGATCACAATAGAGACGCGTTTACTTTGCTGGTTAAATGTGAATATTGATTGATTGATTGATTGATTGTTGATTAATTATTGATTAATAGATGATTAATGATATGGTCAACTATTCATTGTTTGATTGATTGATTATTGATTGATTGATTATCAATAAGTTCATTACGATTGTTATAATATCACCTTGTCGTAAACGCTTATTAGGGAAAAATCTTGATATAAATCAACACTTTCCTTTCTTAGGAATAATTCGTAGAAGATTTCAATTTTGCATTTTCGTGTGTTAACACAGGAAATATATTTGATGATGTGCTATGGTAATAAGTTAATGAAAAATGAAAATTAATGACATTTGTAAAGCTTATAATTAGTAGAGTCTTAACTAGTCACTAATTCAGAAATGACCTGCAATAATGGTATTTCCCACACTTTCAAGAATGTGTACTTATCAGAGTCGTCGGTTTTCTCACCCGGGAGGGCAGTCAGGCAAATTGACCGACGGGTATGTGCGGTGGTTAAGGGTATGTTTTTCAAAATATCAGAAATGCACTGTATGGGTGGACTTTTGATAAATGCACTGTAAGGGTGGAAATTTCGGCAAATCTGGGAAAAATTGCAAATTTTTGCTCGAAAATTTTGATTTTTTTTGCTCTAAGAGAGTTTTAAAATTTGAAAAAATGCACTGTAAGGGTATGAATTTCACCGATTTTTTTCTACACTGTAAGGGTGCGATTCTAAAAGCCATTTTTTTCGCCGCACATGCCGTCAGTTGGTAAACCCACTGCCCCCCCAGGTTTTCTCATTTTGAATCTTCTCTATAATTTATTTTTTTCCAATGGCTCTGGTGAAAGGGAAATTAGTTTTTTGAGAATCTTATATACTTGGAATTGTGATTTTGCTAATTTGTCAAACACAAAAAAGTTTGTGTTTGGCATCGTTGGCAAGCTCTTTTCAAGATAAATGTCTCAAAAAATTCATGCTGGAAATATTTTTTCTTTGTAACCATTTGAAGTAATTGCACTAAGAATCGAAATACTTGGCTTATCATTGCAAGTTTTCTGGACCAGACTACACAAAAAGAGATTGGTTTGATTGTCGCGTGAGAGTTTATGAGGAACTTGCAATGAAAGTGTGGGCGTGGTTTTTGCAACTTCCTACCAACATTGCTTCAATATTGGCATTATACTTTGTGAAACGGTATTTTACGCATAATTTTATAGTTTCTAAATGTCTTGCAATAGGCTGATGCCGAAATGAAGATACGGACAAGTTCCGTCAGTGATTACTTTAAAATAACAAGCTGATCTCTTTCCCAATTTTGTGGCTTTTTTGATTTCTAATTAGTAAACTTTACATTGTCTAGCAATAGGAACCTTTGCTTTAAAGATTTTTTACCATTCGACCTTGCCTATTTCAAATGGGACCAGGTTCTGTGAGCGCCAGCTGGACGAGACAGGGGTGTCTCATTTTGCTTTTCGAAGTCTTCTCCTTTCTATTACCGAGTTTATGTATCGGAGGATATCGAGGGCAATGGTAAGTGAAATCAATACAAAACAAAGTCGATAGTTGATGACGGTATCTTGGTGTTTTTACCGTCGTCGAGCAAAGTATACGGCGATTTCTGCCCCATGTCAGCTTTGCTTTTTACCGTCCCCCTCGATTTATTTCGAATACATAAACTCGCTACTGATTGAAAGAGGACAGCGGTTATCGTTACTTTCTCGATTCCTTTTCAAAAAACATATTGAAATCAAAGATTCATATATCAGTAACCAGAATCTAAATCACATTTCTCGTAATACCTTGCACTCTTACACGTATAGCAATAATCTGACTAAAAGAAATTCCAGCAATACTTTATAGATTTAGATACACATGAGAACAAGAGAAATATTTTCACTTTTTAAATCGTTCGATTGAAGAAGTTTTGGAATTCCTGCCTGTCCCTTATCTTCTGTTATTACTAACAGGATATTGATACAGATGACACTGAAACGTGAGGATATAGAGCAGGATTGGTAAAAAGGTAATCTGGATGGTCGAAGAATTTGTTTGGAATGTTATGATAAGTTTTGTCGTACTATATAGACAAGACAGAGTCGTGAGGAAGTTGAGTAGATTGAAAATAAAGTTATTTAGTCTGTTTTAGAGAGGTTATATCATATTGTAAGTGTATAATTTCGTTAGCAACTTGCGCTAGCAAATGCGAGAATCAGCTGATGCATTTTGATATACGCAGCTAGTCCGGCTCAACATCATCAAAACACGGCAATGAGTAGAAAATTTAAGAAAGTAATTTTGATGTAACTTAGATGTGGATACATCACATTATTTTATATTGTTATGGAATTACTGTACTTTCATGGGCTGGAAATGATGCTATATTTTTCAAATATAACCAACCAGATACTTGATAACACCCCTGTCTCACTGCCCCTGGTGGAAATCTTTTCCTCAGTGGGGATAAAAATTCCTATTGAAATCTCAATGGGGATAGAAATTCTATTGCTCCAAGGTGGGGATGGTTTTGGAGTGCAATTTGGAATTACTGAAAAACCTACCCTCAAGGGCCGCACATCCGGTAGGTCACTTACCTGGAGTGCCCCCCCCCCTCCGGGGGAATTTCGAGTGGGGATGAAATCAAAATCAATTTCCCAGTGGGGCTGAAATTCAAGGGTATTTCCCACCGGGGACGAAATTTTTGCCAAATTTTCCAGTGGGGCTGGGGTTCCAGTGGGTCTGTGACACAGAGGTGTATTGTTTTGGAATTACTGTATTTGATGGGCTGGAAATGATGCTATATTTCCCAACCAACCAGATACTTACTATCACTTAGTGTAAAATATTGTGATTTACAGAAACAGATGACCTAATAGGTCTATGGCAACGGAAAGGGAAATAGTTTGTACATACAAGAAAGAGACGTGCTCACAAAAATAATTCGTCTCCACTAAAACAAACAAATAGGTGGTTAAGAACCCGTCCTTTATTAACCACAAATCAACAAATACATTGTCATTCAAAAACAATCCACGAAGCCTTAAAATATTTTATCCTGATCCATCAATCAATTTTTATAACTCATTGAAGTTTTAAAACTGGTTTACTGTTTATTTTATTGGTTGTTATTACTGTTAAAGTGTGAGCGTTGGACTGTTTCAGAATGCCATTGCGCTGAGAATACCTGCAGGAGAAATCTACGGCTTTTCTAGGAATTAAACAATTTTAAGCGTGTATGTTGGACATACTATAGAGTAAAAGATACTTAACTTGATAGAAGAGTTGAAAGCTTTAATACTAATGTTCTGAAACTCATAAACCTTGTCAAATTGTTGGGTCAAATAGTCAACCGACTGCTTTACCGAGAAAAGTTTTGTTGGGTAAATTCTTTTCACTTGTGCAGATGAATAGGATATTGATTTTTAAAAATTATTCTTTTTTTTACGCATGTCTCGACCGCGGTCAGGATGATAATATTAATGATGAAACAAATGTAACATTTGAAATAATTACCGTACAGTTACGCAAAAGACACACATCTCCTCATGTTAAGATCAAGGGGAATCTTTTAGGTGAAAGGGGAAATAGTTTTGTGTAATTAAGGTCGCGGGTCCCGATATATTGAGTTTAATAATATACAAAACAAGATATGTCGGTATTTTGGCTTTGAGAAGATTTGCGGGACTTTCAATCCGCATTATAATTATAATTGAATAAGTTTTTCTATGTGTGAATATCTTCAATATCCATGTTGGTTATTACATATATAAACATCATAAAGTAATTTGTTTTAGTTTGAAATTAACTCATTTACAACTATAATCAAATTAGTTAACTGGTTTTGATTCGATTTTGATATATCTGGTTAATAGTTATTTTTAATTGATTTTTTTGTTGTTTATCATACGTTTGTTTATTTTGGTGTTTGTTTACATGAGAGAATCTTTTAAATGATTGACTTGAAAGTCAGTGGATTTCAGTTTACGTTTATTGATTTTGTTTTTCGATTGGAACTGAAGAATTTGTCAAATTTTTGTAACTTTTAAAATAAACTGTTGAGAAATTTAGAACATCTTAAGGAGTTGAATACACTCCTGTCTCACTGACCCGGTGAACCAACATATATCCTTAGTTGGAAGGTTTTCAGTGGAAAAATTTGCCAAAGAAGGGCGACAAGAAAAGTTATCTTAAAATCAAATTATTAACTTTCTTTTTTAGATTTTGTTTAACTTAAAACAATTTATTCCTCCAGCGAGACAGAGGTGTAACATTGACCCAACTCCAATCAATTTGAAGTTTTCTTTATTCAGTTCTGCAGTCAGTACTTACTGAAACCATTGAAATTCGACCAACCATAGAAATTTGATTCAATCAAACAAAAATTGATTGATAACACTTACAAGTGGTATTTTACAAGGAGTGAGAAAATAAGTACTTAAATTTTGACTTTTACTTTCACTAAACAAACAATTTATTGTATACTCCTACACTTGTAAAAAATGTTACAATTTTCCCAACAAAATATTACAAGTACGAATGAAAGAGCTGATTCGTGATGTCTTGACAAAGAGCTGTATACCGCAACATTGCATAGAGCTTCTGTTTTAGACCTGCGACATGTTATTTCTGGACAGTGCCAACATATCAATGTATTACTTATCAGCTAGCTTGGAGTAATCTCTGTTGTAATTTTGTTATTCTGTAAAGTTAAAATGCAGTAGGTCAAGTATTGATACTTTAGGTCTTTCAAATGATTACATGACACAATCAAAATGGTGTTTGATGGATAAAGATGGGTTCGATTTGTCAATCTCTCATTTTTAATGATAAGTTAAGGAATGGTAATTTTGACAACTTCATGACAGATTAGCCTTCAACACCTTCAAGCCACTTTTACCGCTTTTGACCAGAGAAAAGAGGAGTTAAGATAACTGAAATGGTACCTTATAAGAACAACCATTATTTGATCAAGATAAGGAGGTTAGGAAAGTTTAAGGTTTGAAAACATGTCTAGACATCGTTTATATTGATCCATCAATGGAATAAAACGCTTGGCGGACTTTCGTGGACTTCCTACAAACCCTACCTCATCGAATAAAAATGTAAGTAGCTTTCATAAGCAGGCTCAAAGTGCTTAAAAAAGTGAATACATAGAAAAGATCTAAGATCTTGACGTGATGGCCATCAATCATTTGAACGCGTTAAAATTGCTACACACAGCTCATCAAATTTTCAAACTCGTCAAAATTTGAACGATTGTTTTCGTTAAGAGAGCGCTACAAAAAGAGAAATAATATACAGTAAATGTAACGTATCATCATGTATAATTTCTTGAGAAACTTTAATGCTCTTACGTTCAAAAGCCTTCAAAAATCAATTACTATGTTTTGACTTTCTTTTGCTTGAAAGATACACAAACACACGCTAGTGAAAGCTTTAATACTGATTGAATTTGAAAGGAGTTTTGACTGGGAATCAAATATGCAATATATGGCTTGTTTTATGGTGATATATTAAATTCATTGTCAGTTGAGTGTTGTTAATGCTGCAGGGCTTTGACGTTGAAATTTTGGAAAAGGTCCAGATATTGAGGCATTTGGACCATTGATGATTTGAGGCGTTGCGATTGCAATATCTCTTGCTGCAGCAATCAAATGAAAAAAATATGGTGTGATTGGTAGGGGATGTGGTACCTACTCCACTTGACACATTTTTATGCTCTTTTGGTGCAATAAGGATATACATTTATTTAAATGTCCGCGTGGTCTAGTTAAAGAATATTGAGCTGTATTCAATCATTAGTAGTCGTGACATACAGTAACATTTCTTCGCAATCCTTAATGAAACGTGGTATTATATAAATGATCGCAAATTAAGTATAAAAATTTACTAATTCGCTAAAAAAAGGAACACAATGAAAGGTGGATATAAAGAAACAAAGGTAGGAGGAAAGGAAACAATAGGACATAACT
Organism: Clytia hemisphaerica; assembly: GCF_902728285.1. Taxonomy (NCBI): domain Eukaryota; kingdom Metazoa; phylum Cnidaria; class Hydrozoa; order Leptothecata; family Clytiidae; genus Clytia; species Clytia hemisphaerica. Next base: position 30,030 of record NW_027104297.1, on the reverse strand, counting down.
TTTGAAACAGCATTTTAATAGCATTTCCACTGTTCTCTATTAACAGAGGAACGTCTTTATGATCAATTAAAAGTCATTAACAACCATTTTAGACAATAGCTCTTAATACTAGAAGAATAGTTATTGGCTAACTAATATAAAAGGAAGTTTCATTCTAAATTTTGTGACATTTGCTACTGCGGCTCACTGAATTTGGTTCATACCCACCACATCTTTTATCTTACTGGTGAAATATTCGAATATAGTAGATTCTGAGTTTTTACTAATACATTGTTTATTTTTTCAGTACCATAGTTAAAGAAGAAAACAAAAAGAAATAAACAAAGCAACAACACAGATTTGTTCAAAGAGATTTTGAATAGTTTTGGTGATTTTGCCGGATTCGTTGGTTTATTTGTATTCATTGACATCATTGTTGGTGAATTTGCAATTCTTGACGTCTTTTTTTATTTTTCAATGGATCTGTTGTAGTGATATATGCATACAAACATAAACAAACCGTACCGTTTTGCAAACTTTGGAAAAATGATGATTATTCTACGCTGGCAATGGGTTTTACTTATCTTATTACTAACAATTGTACAAAAAGCATGGACTGGGAAACGTACTAAAGCTCTATTTTCATTGCGAGAGTCCAAAACCTCCGATGGAAAACAAACTGACGTTCTATTAAATAAAGACAAGGAGCTAGACTCACTTCTACAACAAACGAAAGAGAATTTGATTAAAGCTTTCGGGCTACGTGAAAATATGATCTCCAATGGTGACAAAATACAGAAGCGTGAACCTCATAAATATATGAAATATATTGCTCAGAAATACAAAGACAATTATAAAAACGGTATCCCGTTGACGGCAAATACAGTCCGTGGATGCGTCGATATAGGTAAGTCAAGACAGTTTGAATTTCAGTTGTGGATACCAGGGCGTAACACTATTGATAAATGAAGTGTTTATTTCATATATCAGATAACTAAAGTTGACGCTCTTTAATTCGACCTTCTACCATTCGATACGCTCCATTATTCGATAATATTGAAAGTATCACCGCCAACAAGAAACTCCCATAAACGACGTTCTGCTATTTGATACCCTCCCTCATTTGATGAAAATGAAAATCGAATTAGAGAGCGTCCACTGTATAGCCCTGGTCTTTACAATGACTTTCAGTGTGGCAACAATTCTTATTGAGAACTGAACGAATTATCTGGTATTATTATCAGTAGGTGTTTACGCATGCTTTTCTTTCTATTTATCGTTCGTAGTACGCACATTACAGAGGACTGTCATTTAGAAATTATAATGATTAGAATACTCTTCACAATAATTATATGTACCACGCCTCTAGGTTTGTTTACATTACCGTGCGTAGGAGGTGATGCCAAATACAGCCCGTAAAGTGTTCATAGTTGTTTTAAAGTAAGAAGCAGAAAATTAGAGTATGATTTAATTCCTTTTACTAAGTAATCGTCCCCCGAGAGCATCGAGCTTCATAGCACATAACTTGAATGTCTTCCAACTCTCTTTGAATATTATGTAGGTGAGATTAACGTCACTTTCAATTTTTGTCGACAATCAAAATGTACGTTACGCATGAACGCAATATCGTCACCATAATCGTTCTCAAAAACGTGCTAGTGGCGTATTATCCACTACGAAGCCATGGCAAACTCATTGATAGTACACGAGTAAAAGAAGAAATGAAGATTCGAGAAATTATCTAGTTTAGATTCCCAGCTGACACACAACGTTGTTTTAACGTTCATCTAACGTTATATGGACGTTGTGAACGTTAGATAAACGTTGAAACAACGTTGTGTGCCAGCTAGATTAGAGTGTACTTCTTAAAGGAAGAACCAGAGTATTATAGAAAACGCTTTTGTTGTATGTGGGTGTTATAGGACGTGTATCCTGAAAACGATTCAGCAACTTTTTCGAAATAGTGCAATTTTTTGTTAAGAAAGAAATTGGACGGAATATCCTTGGGAAATACACACCTGCAGGATCATCATTTTGATAAATGCGACTGCTGTAATGAAATGCTCTCAAGATACATCACAATATTCTAAATTTGGAGCGTCATCAATACCTGAGTCTATAGCAATACAGGTGCTTCAAATAGGACTTTGCAGCAATCTTTCTTAAATATTTTCTGATGTACACAAGAGAGTAGCCTATCGATTACTTTGAAGTGATTAGACATTAAGCGCGTCTGATTGTTTGTGTATATAAGGCTAGCCAGTATGTCTTCCACTCTATAACAACGACTTCCTGTTATGTTAAGTCCAATTGATGACCTCTTAAATATCATGTTTGGGTGGATTAGCAAAGGATTCTTCATTAACTGAGGAAATGATGCATAGCGAGAATTAACTAAACATTCTAGATCCTGATCAAAGTTTACAGTTTCTTTTTAGTAAGTAATCAGAGTCATTATAATCTTTATCCTTTATGCTATTGAAATAGTTGGAATAGATTTATATATACGTCAATATTTGAGTTTTTAGTTACTGTAGTAGCAAAACTATATAAGAGATTTAACTGCATGATCTATCTGTCTTGACCTTATGTAATAGCAAACTATAAGGCGGTCTTTTCATTTCCTTATCTTTTATAATTGTAAAGGAACTTTTAATAGAAATCTACTTATGAGTACTAAAAATGAGATGAAGAATAGCCTATGTTTGTAGTGCGAAATTTATCATTTTTAGTTACACTTGGTATATCTAAATAAAATATTCTTTTGTAATTTCCTTTGAAAGACCTGGAGAAGTGAAAAGTTTTTAGTCAAAGTCAAGTTTTGTACAGCAATTAGCAAGTCTGTATAATTGACAAGTATTTTGACATCGGTTTAAGAGCACTCTGAGATCTCAAATTAAAGATATAATTATACTGTCGAAAGGTTTAGAAGTTCTCTTCCTTAACTTATGATATTAAGATGAGCTGAAAAGATTAAGGCCCATTACATCAACTTAGAGTGTAAGGGTTATAAGCAAAATGGAGCTTTTCATGGTGACGTGTGGTTAGAGAATTTCAATGTGATGAGTATGATAGAAAGAAAAAGAAATCTTTTCGCTCTGAGAAATAACTGAAGCTTCACTTTGCTGTCAATTTGTTTTGCTAATTGATTCAATCCTTTAAAGTGTTTACGTAAAATATTGATTGTTGACATTAATAAATTTAGGGCTTTAGGGGTCTTCACGAAATCAATCTTTTTGTACTTAAGTTTAATCTAATTTAAAGAAAAACCGACAAAATATTAATTTATCAAACGGTTATTAGGAAATTTCAAGGGAATGACATAACCTAAAAGTGACATTAAGATTCTCTAGCAAAGTAAATCATAATGAATGGAAATCAGTCAGTCAATTCTTTAGATTTAAGGCTCTAATCTGTTCTAGTGCCCTTTCTTCTTAATTACTCAAAAAATATTATCGTAAAACAAAGAAGTGAACAAAAACAAAAGTATTATGTCAACTTCGTAATGCATCAAAAATCAAACGTCACTTGTTCTTTTCATGTGAATTTTATGAAACCATTAATGGGTATTAAGCAAATTTTATTACTTGATCTTTATTGAACCCATATTAGCGCATTAAGAAAATCATTAATTTCTTTCCTCCATTTAACCGCAACTTTTAACTTCATCAAATCAAATCACATCATCTTGAAAACAGAATGCCAGAATATCAGATTGTTTATTGTCATTGCAATTTCCAATTTGGACAAATCGGTCAAGTAGAGGTACTATCAGTACTGTAAAAAGTCACATTAAAATTCTCTTCGAGGATCTATAAGTTTAAGATAGAATGACAGTACTGTAAAAAAGATTCGAACTAAAAATTGTCTTAAATTTGCTTTTTCAGTATGACATTTAGAAATGTCTTTGCAATTTGAACAAATTGGTCAAGTAGAGGGCCAGTAGCGTAGACAGAGAGCGCAAAATTTGTGTAAGAGAGCAGATTTTTATGACACAGTAATCATCTATTCATAATATAAAAAGGGTTACTGGAGGGTTACTATCCGTACTATCAGTACTGTAAAAAGTCACATTTGAAACTCTCTAATCAATATCAAATACTGAAACACCCTTCAACGTCCGTTTAAACAACCACAGAAGCAATGCACTTCATCCGAAAGAAGACACCATCCCAGCGTGCAAACACTTCAACAAGGAAGGACATAATTTCAATAGAGATGCTAAATTTACGATCATTGAACAGCTAAGAAATATCGAAGGAAATGAAAGCCAGCTGAAAAACACCATTCTATCACGAGAGAACTTTTGGATCAACAAACTAAAAACCTTAAAACCCAAGGGTTTAAACCAAGAACTCAATTTGATAGCGCCTTAAGTCTGTGTTTACACGTCCATTTTTTCCAGATCACTTACAGACGGCTCATAAATATACGTCACAAAAAAGCGTTTATTTGACGTCAAAAAAAATTTTTTTTTTGTTAAAAAAACTGAATTTTTTTAGCTAGAAATATACCTTGAAAACGGCCCTGGCCGAAACATGTTGGAAATTTCTAGCATCTAATGGTATTTTTGTCTCGATCCTCCGTCCGATATAAAATACTGATTATCTATTTTCCAAGGCATGGCATGAGCCCTGCAAGAAGCTAGAATTCAAAGGACCTTGCTAAATTGGAAAAGTCTATAATTTCAACAAGCTATATACTAACAAAAAAAACGACAAATACCAAAGCAATGACAAGGAAATATACTTGCTTTCAACAAGGGATTGCTTAACAACTACTCAACTTTCGTGGACCATTAAAAACCACAATGGACCTACTTAAAATGATTTATTTGACAATATTTGGAATAAAGTATCTGTTAAAGAATGCTCATCATTTCCCATTATTGGTCTTTATTACTATCATTAAGCGACTTTGACCTTTCATATTGCCCTAGTCCATCATTTTCTGGAACGAAAACGAAATTCCAAGTATCTATCAATCGAAGTTTAAGAGATCGAAATCGAAATATTGTCAAATTGCCAATGCTTGATTAATTTTTAAAGCTCTTTAAAATACAAATCGTATATGGTATTTTGAAAATGTTCCCTTAAGTTCTATGAGGCGGCGTGAACAGAAAAAATCATTACAGTAATGTATTAGCATTTCACGTGACATAAATATTGACAAATTGTATTAAATTGCACGATAAGGCTTAATGCTCTTAGAAACACCTCAATCAGCTTGTTTTACCCAAAATTGATGAGCTGAAAAGGGGTTGGAATAATCATTTGTCAATCAAATTATGATTATGATGAATGGTGATGATGTCATCAAGCAATATTCATTCCTAGCTTAGTAATTAAAACACAAATCTGCAAGCTCAGTATTACAACCATTTTAGCACAATTTCAGAAAATATATTAAATGCACGTTTTATAATTTAGATGATAATATTTCAGGTCCTATTATCTGATATATTGGTGATAATTATCTTTTGAAAAAGAAATTGCGATATCCTCTGCATATGTTATACAGGCAGTAGCAATTTCTGATCAAAATAATATAATGTTCCGGCCTTTAATGAAATTTTCTTACGTAGATTGGAATCATAAAATGCAATCATGTCATTCCTTGGAAAATAGATAATCGCTATTTGATATTGATTAATGGACTTTAATTGCTTTCAGATAATTTCACTGTATTATTACAGGGTACTTTGGCCTGTCAAAATAGAAACATTTTTCGTGACTTTTCCTCTGAAACGATTTCTAAATGTCATACTGAAAAAGCAATTTTAAGACAATCTTTTGCAATCTTTGGTTTTAAAAATCGCTAATCGTGCCTAATAACATGCTGAATAGTGTCTTATAATGTTATGATATTATGACATATTATATGAATTTTGCGTTACCATTTGTGGTAACATATTAATAGGTCGTTAAAAAGAAAATTCAGGAATCGTAAAATGCATTTTTAAACTATAAATATACTGGTTTGAGCAAATTTTTGATCCTAATTAACTTGATGACGTCATTCGGAAAAGTTAACGTCACGGGTAATGAGTTTTTTCTCAAGTTTTTCTTCCATTTTCTTCCAAATTAGTTATTGTATACAAATACAATGCGGCTACATATTTGGGTAAAGAAAAAAATCGGTCAATTTTTGGTCACAACTTAATTACTTATCTATCAAATTTGGTGCCACTGCAAATTTCTGTTTGCGTTGTTTAGTTTCAAAAGCACGAAAAGCAAAGAACAATGTCTGTTTACCGCTGTCATACAGTACAGTCAACGCCCTCTATTTCGACTTTATAATCTTCGATACACTATATTATTCGATAATATTGAAAGTCACCGTCGACAAGAAACTCTCATAAACGACATTCTACAATTTGATTTGATACGCTTCATAACCTTTTTGACCGTAGCCGCCAATCGCTGTGCGGGCATTTTTTTGTCCACTTTATCCCACTAAAACCGTCCCAGTCCTTTTTTTTTTGCATCTACAGACAATAGAAAAATGTGTCAAAAAAGGATTGGATCAAGTTTAGGGGGATAATTAAATAATTAAGTGGCATGCACCAGACTGCGCGACTATACGGTCGAAAAGCTGTATTATATAATGAAAGTCCAATTTTTGAGAGAAAACCTTACGATCTAACATTTTCGTCAAAGGAAATAAAGGCATTTTCAAGATACAAGGAAAAGTGAAATTAAAAGGATAATCTAAGAATCCTGTTTACTTCGTGTCTCAAAAAGTCAAAAATTTATTTTTTTCGCTAATTTGAATTTCCTTTTTATTCTTTTCACTGACTGATTAGGTAGAACCGCATGCAAATTCGGAAAGTAAATGTGGGCTTAATAGATATGGAAGTGGTTAGAAGAAAACTAAAGTAAAAAAACAGGATAATTTAGTCAGCATTTTTAACCCATAGAAGTATTAGTGAAATATTTTCAGAAAATAGAACTGTCGTAATTGATTAAGAGGACGAATTCCAATTTAACGAGGCGTGGTACTTTTTTCGTTCAACTGAAATTATATGTTCTTTTGTAGATTATAGGAAATTGTATTCTTACTCGTAATTTGTGTACTTTTTGTTTCATTGAATAAACTCACAATTTTTTTTTCATTTTCTTTTCAGATCACGGCGATAAACGTCTTGCAGATTTCCCTCACGTGTCATTCAAATTCGACGTGTCCGAGATTCCACAATCTGAAATACTCATCCAATCCGAATTAAAAGTATTGATGAAACCGGACTCATTCGGGATCCGATCAATCCGAAACGGTTTCTTTCGAGCCACGGTTCTTGGAGTCGTAGCACGTAACAAAGCCGAAAACAAAGCTAAAGGACGTCACGTCTATCCAAAGCTCTGGGAAATCACTTCGAAAACCATCGCAATGGTTAAAGGACAAACAGAACATTGGGTTACATTCGACATCACAAAATTTGTGAACTACATCATAAACGTGCAACGTAAGCACGTGAAACTTGTCTTACGCGTAAAGCCACTAGGTGGCACATCAATCGATCCTAAACTCATGGGGCTTAACAATCACATTAAACTTGAAACAGAGAAAGGACTATTAGTAATTTACTCCGGCGAAGATGAAGCTCCGATTGTCAAGAAAAACAAACGTAGTAAACGCCACGTCAGCAATACATACACGGAAAAAAGCAACAAGAAAAACCGTAAAAAGAACAAGAAAAATAAGAACAAAAATAACAAGAACAGACGGAAAGGCAAACGCCGTAGAAAAGCTTGTCGACGTAAGGACATGGAAGTTGACTTTGATAAGTTTGGATGGTCAAACTTCTTAATTGAGCCGTCAAAACAGAACATTTATTACTGCCACGGACATTGTAGGTATCCATTACCTCACTACGTACCGGCAAGTAATCACGCTACGATACAGTCTATATGGCATGAGATGCATTCTTCCGTTCCGCCACCGTGTTGCGTACCAGATGAATTTGATATGCTTCCGGTACTATCTTTAGACGGAAACGACCGAGTTGTCTTCAAAATGAAAGAAGGACTCATTGTCAAAAGTTGCGCTTGTAGATAGAAAGTTCAGCGTAAAGTGAAAAGTGAGCCAAGCTTTAGGTGTAGAGCATAAATTAATTTATTGGGTGCGGAACAGAGACTGGAAAGTTGAACCAACTCGAATGTATAAAATGTCATATCCTTTGCAAACAACTTTCAAATTTTTACCGCAGAGAATTCCCGTAGAATGGAAAATTGAGCAATTTTTTTTCAAAAGCTTATCAGAAGGAAACTATTGCAACAAAACCAAGTGGCACTTATAATTAATCATGCATTCGAATTGAATACCAAACGAAAACTTTTAAAGTTTGACAACAAAGAAGATACAATGCCAATACCATTCCAGACAGATCGAGGAGACACACCATGATCCAATTTTTATCTTAAATTATGGAGAGCTGGGTCTCACCTTTCTATTATGCCAAAGAAAGAAAAACAATTATACCCAAAACTTAAAAAGAGACATCTAGAAAAACAATACTAAGAGGGGGGACGTATGATATATTCCCCCTCATATTTTCAACCTTAACTTATAAATATGTTATAAATATGAAAAAACTATATTTGAAGCCCTTATAAATAGTTATATTAAGAAAGAATCATTATATAATTTGTGATATAGCAGTTTTAAAGTAAAGAAAAACAGAAGAAATAATCCAAGTTGCTTGTATGTATTTTTCTTTGCAGAAATTTGGCCTCAATTTGGTGGTGTAAGGGTATGAATAGACTATTTTCTCTCAGCGGGAATAAAATAGTGAATAAAGTACTCATTACTATAATTTCTAAGACTTTTGTTCACACGTTACTGTTCCGTTTCACTCCGGTATGATTCTCGTTACGGATCGAGTGTCTTCATATTGGTATCGGAACGTTTCGGAGTAAGAAAACGGAGCAGTTCCGTTCCGATGAAACAAGTGGAGTGAAATCGTCTCGATCTGTTTTGCTTTGTAATGTCTCCTTTTTTGACGTTTCGAATTTTGAAGTTCACACTTGTTTTGGAACCGTTTCGTTTTAGAACGGAACGGAACCGTAACGTCTGAACATGGTCTAAAAAGGCAATGAGGAAATGCTAAAATTAATTTATATAAGCTGATTTAAGGTAAGGGGTTAGTGATGTTAAAAAAATGAATTGTACGGATCAAAAAATAAGATAAAGGAAATAGACGAGAAAAAACACGCCCATTGAAATTATGAAGTTCGTCTGAAACACGTAAACTGACTTCTGTGGCTGAGTATGCCAAAATATTATAAAAATAGTTCAGGAAAACGTATACTAATTGCATTCGATTAAAGGGTAATTAATCATAATTTAACGCATTTTTTATCGCAAATTTCCATAAAATTTTGCGGTAATTTTGAAATGTTCAATGATAGGAAATTAGCGTAGGTTCGATGGTTTACTAACGTCCTGTTACAGATGCCTCAAAGAATCAACTCCACTGTTTTTATAAGAACCATTTCATAAGAACAATGAGGCTCAAAATCGTCAAAAAATAAGAATAATTTAAGAAAAATGCTGAACTTGAAATTACTCAGTTTCAAGCAATTCATCGGTTAAAGTAGTACGAATTGGGTGTAGCGTCTAAAATACTTCAATTACACCCTATATAAATAAGAACAGGATAAGAACAATTTGAAGCTCAAAGTGCCAAAAAAAACAAGAACAGCCGAGCCTCAGAAAAATTTTCAGCTTCTTATAAAAACAAAAAATGTAATATGACCTTTAACTCTTCACAAGTAAGCTAAATCTTATTTGGAATCTTTTGACCAAAACAAAACCTAAAACTCTTGAAACACCAGGGAGTGATTGAACTTAATCATAACTGCTGTAGCCGGGTATGTGCAGTGGACCTTTAAGACCAGTTTTAAGACCTTTTAAAGTCTAACGAAACTCATTCTAAGATTTTTTGCCGAAATGAAAACACCCCTGTTTCATAGCCCCGGTGGAACTTTTTCCTCAGCAGGGATAAAACTTCCTACTGAAATCCCAATGGGACAGAAATTCTATTGATCTAAAGTCAAAATTTCCAGTGGGAATAGTTTGGAGTGCCATAATGAAACATTGAATTTCGAATGGGGTTGAATTCAAAATAAATTTCCCAGTGGGGCTGAAATTCCAGGGTATTTCCCACCCGGGACGAAACTGTTGCCAAATTTTCTAGTGGGGCTGGGGCCAGCGAGTCTGTGACACAGGGGTGTATGAAAGCTCCCAGTCTGGTGGTTTTATCCGTGCATACATGTAATTTACACATTGTTACATTAGGCTGTCCTGGACTTGAACCCCCTACCCTATCGGCCCTATTTACACCGACCCTTATCAGTGTTATCATCATATGGTTAGATCAATGAAAACCATTCATATTTTCTATCGTGAGAATCACAGTTGGTTTTTCGTGAATTCAAACTGTGAGGACGAACTATAAGAATTCAATCACACATGTATTAGTACTAGCATGAACATATAAACGACTGGACATCTATCTTTTATTGTCTCTTTGACTTTGTTTAGGTAAAATGATTGATAGAGCTTGAACATTACTCCTAATGCACAAAAATATTATTTTCAAATTTTTTCACGAGTTTGCAATATATTTTATCAACATTTTCAACTCTGAAATGCAGAATTTCAACTGCGGGTATACTTTTGAATCCCTTTTGTCACTCCAATAATTTTTTTTATGACTTGAAAAAAATAGCTTGCCAAATTTGAGTGCCTGTGTCATAAGAATATCGAAATTAGAATGTGACACTCTCTAAAATTATTGGACACTTTTAAGTCAAAATTTGGAAATATTAGTCGGAGTTTTGACAAGCTGACGATGATTTTGCCTCTGTTATCTTTGTTATGATATAGATAAAAGACTTGAGAAAAGTAGAACAACAAAGACTTTTGTCGAAATTTTGACGTTGTTAGCAACCCAGCTGGCACACAACGTTTTTTCAATGTTTTTCTAACATTCGCAACGTCCATATAACGTTAGATAAACGTTGAAACAACGTTGTGTGCCAGCTGGGAAGGTATTCCCAAGAGGTATACCATCAGAATTTATTGTTTCATTTGATGATTTTAACGAGGCGGTAACGAAGCTAGCAGTGTTATCTTCAAAAATACAAAAGAAATGGATGTCCAGTCGTTTATGGTCGTGTTCAGACCAAGGTTTAAAGCAATTAGGTCTACATGTTTCTTTTATTTTCCTTTTGTATTCAACGGCACGCTCCTCATTAGTTAAACCAAAGTTTAAAAAGGAATCACCCTCTGGTTTAAAAAAAAAGTTTTTACGATATTATCACAGTTTTCTGAATAGACGAAATCAGAATTTGCAAGTGAAAAGCATGCTCCTTTTGTAAATTATGAAAGGAGAACGTGAAATTTATGACTTAGAGACGCTCGGAGCATCTCTAGCAGTAATGGCTTCAACGAACACGAATTAGTGTTTTGCAGAGGGATTCCCTGAAATCTTTTTTGTTTCAAAGTATCTCAAGAGAGAAGATGACATGATTTCAAATTAGGAAAGGAGATTCCTCGAGATCGCCAATCGATGATGACAAAAGAAAAGTGATTATAATTGAATTCCCATATCAACAAAATACTACTTAAACCTTAAACTTAAACTTTCAGGTCTGAACACGACCTATACAGGGTGTCCCTAATAAAAGTATCGAGTTTGAACATGCGATTGAGTAAAAAAGTTTGTGTGTGTTATCGCTAAAATATAAGAACGTTCTCCATCACATAGGCTCATTACAAAAGGTAGTTACAACGTATAAATTAATCAATAGCCCTTTTACTATTCCCCTGTTGCATAAATGTACGTCTTTAAAAATAAAAATTGATAAAAATTCAAATTCCCTCATTTTACTTTTTTATTGTTCCATACATTCCATTTTTATTATTTTCATAGTTTTACATACGATTCTTTACAAACATGTTTTAATTGTTGCGTTTTTCTCATGATCGTAATTTCGTTGCATTTGTAAACAGGCAGAGTATGTTTTTATTGTTACGTAATGACAAAGAAAAAAGAGGGAGAGCTTAAAATACAATTTTGTGAATACACACTTAAAACTTTCTACTCAATCGCATGTTCAAACTCGATACTTTTATTAGGGACACCCTGTATGTTCATGGTACTAGTAATCTCATGGTTATAAATTTTCAGGATCGTGCTGCCACGATCCTGAAAATGCAACAATATGGCGGAAATCAACGAAAATTCTAACAAGGAAATTCAACAAAATTATGGATATTGCACACCCAATAACTGTTTAACAAACACCATCGTAGCAGATAACGACACCTTACAATGTAGAAGATGTGATAGACTTGTCCATTATGCTTGCTCTGAGCTTCCGGCCTATCAGATTCAGCTTTGTCTGCAATATAAAAGCCGGTGCTTCGAATGTGGAAATTGTGTTACAATAACGCCACTCTTACTTGAGAGGATTAAAACAAGCAGACAAAAATCTCGCAGTAACATTACAACGAAGGAAGCAGATAAAGATGAACATCATCATGGATTGAAATTAGGTTTCAACGAGAGAATAACCTCTCTAGAAAGAAAAGTCGAGAAGCTAATGAATAAAAAAGACGTCAACAAAGAACAACAGAACAACAAACGATCTGAAACACAGCTCAACAGCACAGAAAAAAAAAAAATCATATGCAGAAGTCACCAAAGAAGATCTACAAAAACAAGAGGTGACCATTAAAAATTTCATCAAATCAGTGAACGAAGAGGAGCGTTGGCTCAAATCAACCAAGTGCAACATCATGGTGCATGATTTAGGTGAAAACAAGCACGAAAACGAAGAAGAGCAACGAGTTGGTGACAAAGATTTTATAGAAAGAACACTGAAACAACAAATGGGTTTCGATGTGACGATAATCAAGGTAGAACGCATAGGTGCTCGTAAAGATGAAATGTATACAAATGAACGATGGAGACCATTAAAAGTTATTCTCAAGAGTGAAGAAGAAAGGATTAGAATACTTGCATCAGCCCACAAACTAAATAAAGACGATGATTTTAGAGTATCAGACGATTTTTCAAGGAAAGAACGCGAGGTTATAAAACAATGGCATCGTAAAGCAAAAGAAAAAACATCGAAAGAAGAAGACAAGAGTCTTATATGGAAAGTGAGAGGTAGTCCTAGGACTAAACTCTATTTAAAGAAATTTACGACGGAAACAACATGATTGTAAGAAGAGTGGGTTAGATAACAAGGTGCCTAACTGTAAAACAGAATTGACAAACGAATGGAATGATAAGATCTATAAATTGTAAAGATGTAAGATTGTTTCATAGAGGTCAATAGACCTGAGAAATACACTTCTATAAATAAAATAAATAAGGGAAATTCGAGATAAATTTCCCGAGGTCAATTTTGAAATTTTTTGAAATTTCCCGAGGGCAACGAGGGAAATTTAAAACATTTCAAAATTTGACCGAGACAAATTTTGAAAGACGTCAATTTAACATTGGAAATCAATCTGAAAATTTAAAAAGAGGTCTCAAAAAAGTCATAGAAACGCGAATCGAGTTTTAATTGGATAGTATTCCATTTACTTAAGCCTTTGAAGTTAGTAAGAAAGTCGAAAAAGGTGATGAATTTCCAAACGATGAAAATTTCACTTTTGCGGGAAATTACAAAAGCTAGGAGGGAAATAGCCTATACTAGACGTCACCCGCGTTTTTTTACGCAATTAACGTCTATTCCACTTTGTGACTTTTTCGAATGTTTTGAGCCCAGGTTTTCGGGCTCTAAACATTCGATTTTTTGACGTCACTTTTAACTTTCGAAGCTCCTGCAATAGCAAAATAATCGAATTTGCGTCAAAACACTTGAAAGGCTTCTATTTTTCGAAAATTGTCGGTTTTTAGTGAGGTGCTCGCTAGGAGGGAAATTACAAGTTCACGGGAAATTACAAATTAACGTAAGCAAAAACGTCAATCGAATTTCAATCAACCATGAGATTAATTTCATTATTATCTGAAGAACAAAAAATGGAGAGCTTTCTATTAGTCTAGTAAAATTTGCTCAAAAAAGAGCCCTAACCTTGAAACAAATCATATTTGGCTGAAATTTGGCACATAGGTTTCTTATAGGTCCAAGAACCACAGAAAAAAACGGGTAGTCGATTCGAAAAGTTTTGGATGTATTTTAGATATTTTTGACAGCGTTGATTTTGTCATAGAAAAATAACTTTTAGAGCATGAGGGCTTCTGCCAGAAACAAGTAATAATTCAGTCTTAGGTTAGCCATATTAAGGACTTCTTAAAATCAAAACTTATCTTATCAAAAAGACCTCTCCCGTCGTATTGCTTTCGTAAAAACCCTCCTGAATAATTCAGAAAAATTTCAAAACAATCTTGTTTGTCTAGCCCGAGTTATTTTTTTATTGTAATATGTTCTCGGGACTACAAAAGAAAAAAATATGACAAACAAAAATCCCCTAAAATGCACCTGTCATTACCCAAAACTGACATCCCCTTACTCAAATGTCATCAATAGAGTTGACTGAACTGACAGAATAAAAAATTTCTTATGATTACTTTTGAATTTGATTTATTTTGGTTTAAACACGCAGATTTTGAAGTCACTTGCGGGTATGAATCTAACAAAGGATAGAATAATGACTTCTTTACAACCTGAAGAAGAATACCCTATTTTACCACAAGCCAGTAAAAACGTTTTAGGTCTTATCTGCATGCTGACTCTTATTATTGGTACAACAACCAACGTTGCGGTATGTTACATAATCGGTATCAAGAACAGATTCGCTAAGAGATTTGATGTTTTCTTGGTCTCATTAGCAACGACAGATTTGCTTGCGTCAGCATTTTTACCGATAGTTACCATCCATGATTTGGTTACAGACGAGCAATGTTGGTATATATTAGGTGATGGTGGATGTAAGATATTTGAAACAATGGTTCCCTTCACTGCAATGGTATCATCAATGATGTTGGTATTGATAGCGACTGGCAGATTAAGGTAGACTGAACGAAAACCATAATATTTGATGAATTGACTCTTAACTGCTGTAATTCACTTCTGGAATCGTAAAGTTTTAACTTTACGAGCCTTAGGATCTTAGAATCTGAGGATATAAAAGCTCAAAATTGTTGTAATAAGGCTGAGGATATAAACTATAGGAGCCTCTAATTTCTCCAAAATGGAAATATCCAATGAAATAAAGTTGAACTATTGAAATCACAATTCTCGCCTACTGAAAACGCTCAGCCAGATTTTCCCTTTTTCCAAACCATGTCGTGTTTGACTTATTTTTGTTAGGGCAATAAATCTAGCAAGATCTTAGAGTGAGGGTATCTTGGGTTATTATCTGGGTTATCCGGGGATCATTGTCCAAGGAATCATGTCCTAGGAATTCTAATACTGATGTTTGGCCTTTATATTAATAGGGCAATAAGAAGCAATATACCTTTACCACAAGTTCGATGTCAAACATTTACAGAAACATTGCTCGTTTGGTTGTTCGCTTTTCTTATCACCGTGCCACGTTTAGCCTTCATGAAAGTTCATAACAAAAGATGTGTGGACCCAAATTGGCATGAAAATTATATTTACTATATAACCACCGAGTCTTTGGTAAGAAACATTACACGGTTGGTATTCATTGGATGGTATGGAGCAGTATCCGTATCAAAAATGTCCAGCTTACACACAACAGTCGATGGTTTACAAGTGAGTGGGTGGGTTGGTTTAAAAGGCAATAGGGTCGGTTCGCAAGGTGATCGGGTTGGTTTTAAAATCGATTGGATCGGTTTAAAGCACGATTGGGTCAGTTTAAAATGCACCGACCACTGTGTAAGCTGGACATTTTTGATACGGATACCGCTTCATAGATAGAATGTCTTGAAGCTCCCATCCATGAAATTCATGACGCGATATACAGATGCATCCGAAATATCCCTGGCTTTTGCCACTAGTTGATGCCAACGTTTTACAAATATCCGGTCTTTTTCGGGTGCTTTCGCTTCCTCGAAGTCCGTGTATATGATAATATATTTCAAACCATCTGTCTTTTTTTAGGTTTGTATTTTACCGCTTTTCTCTATGGTCATCCTATACGCCTCATCATGTATTGTAATCACACGACGCATGCCAGCCGC
This sequence comes from Clytia hemisphaerica, assembly GCF_902728285.1. NCBI lineage: Eukaryota > Metazoa > Cnidaria > Hydrozoa > Leptothecata > Clytiidae > Clytia > Clytia hemisphaerica. The sequence goes on along the minus strand of NW_027104297.1, from coordinate 13,883 downwards.
TAACCGAATTATGTCAAGTCGTCGTCTACAATACAAGAAGATGAGCCGAATGTTTACCGTTCTGGTCATTGTTTTTATCACCTGTACAGCTCCTCACAGCATCTTTATATTCGTTGTCTATAGTAACCGATACAAACAACATGGCGCAGAATATACGTTCAAAAATTTCAGTACGGTAGAATTATACCTTGAGAATGGTTTTCGTATTCTGTTAGCCTTGAACCATTGCATTAACCCCTATATTTATGCTAAAATGCATCAAAGTCTTGGTAAATATTTGAAAATGATAAAAAGAAGATGGTACCTATTAAGACGTATTCCAGATGAAGATGAAAATCGAGGAACCCGGGGTTCGTATACTCAAACTGTCGATCACGCCCTGGGTAATATTGTAAGTAGCCTAACAACAGAGCCACAGTTTTCTCTTACAAATATTGGAAACCAAAGCCCGGTTACTCCGCAAGTGAACACTTATGGCAGATTTAAAGTGACTAAGACGCCGTCAAATATGTCAACGAACTCGTATATGATGTATTGATCTTATTTGAGTCATCCCAGCTGGCACACAACGTTGTTTTAACGTTCAAATAACGTTATTTGGACGTTATGAAAGTTTTGAAAGCTAGTTCAATTTACGATATCCTTATTAGACTTAAGCTAAATTTGCTAAAAAAAATTCCATCAAGTTATTAGCAAAAATTATTTGATTATATGATAAGAAACTAGCAAGGTATTTTTATATATCAGTTAAAAAATTCTCAAAAAAATATTTATGTATAATGATGCGTAGAAAAAGATATTTTTACAAAATACAATAACAGAACAGTAAGCCTCAATTTATAAACTGAACGAATAAAATAAAATTTTTACCAGAGTTGTCAACAAGGATCTGGCACCAAGGAATTACAGATGCTGTTGACTGCACACATAGTCAAAACAATTGTCCATAGAAAAATTCGTGATATTCATGTCTCATTGATGGCGTGATATTTTATACGGCAGCACCCAAAATAGACCGGGTGTTTGCAAATAAATAAATATTTGATAAATGCCTATGCTACTTTGGGTGCTTCCGTATAAAACAATATGTCATGTCAAGCGTGTCATTTAATATTCTTCTTTGAAAGGAGTGAACAATAGGGCTCATTTGGAAGAGCTCAAGAAGCCATATCCAGCAAATCTCACATCTTCATAGCGATAAAGTATTTTAATAATAAATTCTACGTTGATCTTATCCCAGTTAAAAATACAAAATGCATCAATTTTTGAACTCTTCACAGAGCATATCCAGGCCTTTGAGAAAGCTCCATATCTTTTTTATTTCGTGCAGGGCTTTGATCCCATCCTTTCATCTGTGGGGGAGTGCTTGAACCACTCGGCTCTTCTTCCCCGATGCCTGAAAATTTATGACATTTATTAGAATCTATCAAACTCGAAAATGGTCTGTTAAGTCGCTTCAATTATTATGAAACCCCCATATCACAACCCCGATAGAGCCCCCTGTTAAATAAAGTATAAGCCCGAAGGGCTAGAATTGAATCTCCTTGGTAGGATTTGAAGCTTACCAAATCCTACCAAAGTTGCGTGGTCTAGCGCGGTCCGCCTGGTTTTTACATAAATGACAGATTTAAACTAAAAATTTACACCTAAACTTCAAAAAAGATATCAATCGAAAACAAAGGCATCGTTAGATTCAATCCATCGTCAAAAATACGGCGCATATTTTAAGGCTTCACTTTTTCTTGCCTGAGAAAGGTTAAAGATTCAATTCTAGCCCTTCATTGCTTCTGTCGTTCCTTGGAAAATCCCCACCGGATTTCCAAAGAAATATTTCTATCCCTGGTGCAATTCTACGAGCTGCTGAGACAGGGGTGTATCATTGATCTTGATTGTAATTAGAAAGACACGAATATGGATGGATGAATAGACGGATCGATGCAAAATCCAGTAGGGAAAAGCCTTCAACCAGAACTCAAGCAAGCTGCCTAACGGACATAAATTTCACCCACAAAATAAAAATAGTAGACTATGCGCAGGTCTAAACGGGGAATACTTAAAACCTTAAGCAAAGCAAGGTGTGCGACTATAAATCACCCTTTAAATATCTATCATATGCTATTCCTCATAAAAACGGCTTATCAATGGTGAAATGCAGAATTGGTCCATATAGTCGACTCTCTCTAAATCACCCTCCTCAGCTAGAAAGTGGCATAAATTTATATCTCTATAATTTGAACAAAAGATTTTGTACCTTGAAGATCGAATCAAAAAGAGGCAGCTACACTTACTGATATCGGCAGTAAACATATCTCGAACTTCACCATAAACTCCAATGTTTTGTTGTTTCAAGAAAACTAAGTAATCCCATTGACGAGCTGTCAAATTGCGAAAGATCTTCTTCGATTCTGGAGTCAATCCAATTTGCCTGTAAATTAGAAAAGTTTTTGATGAAATTCATGCCTGACCTAGTGCTCAATACAACAACAGATTTTAACCAAAAGATCTTCTACAAATACGAGGGCTTGAATAAGAAATGCATTTCTTTATCAGAGCAAGAACATTTTTGGCCATAAATTTCCAAATAATTGTCGTATAAATGAAAAGTTTGGTACCGTTGGAAAGATATTTGAACGGGCTTATATTTCGCATCAATTTCTTTTCCAAAATTTGTTCAAGAAAGTGAAGAAGAGTCCTTCTTGACACAGATTTTAGAAGGCTGTCTCAAAGCCTTAGATATTCCAGGGTTCTCTTAAGGGATTTTGATAGACTGAATGGTGATTAAATGGTCCGGTAGAAAATGGTAGTTCTTAATTTGGAGCTTTTGCTTTGGAATCTAGGTTGCTTTTGGATGGTAAGAATAGGATTAAGAAATGTTTTTGAAAGGGTCAGATTTTATAAGAATATCATATGAAAATAAGGGGCGTGTTCAGCGTGGAGAAGACTATGCTATAGTCTAAGACAAATCATTATCTAAGAAAATAAGCCCAAAGCCGAAGAAAATTCGCAAACGGGTTTTTTTTGTCAAAAAGAGTTTACAGCCGATGAAGTTTACCAGTCGTTTCTTCAAAACTTTACCACCGATTTTAAACTCCGTGCGTATATCTCCCCGCCTTTATTATCACTGTAATGGACAATAACATCGTCTAAGCCAGGAGTAGTCTCTAGTCTAGGTCATAGACAGCTTAACTAACCAACGCGTAAAAATATTTAATTTGGTGCATTCCACCCATTGACTTCCAAGCCCGAAGGGCTAGACTCGAGAGTCCTTGCTGGGAAATGAAACCACTTATTTCCCATCCAGAACGCCCGTGTGTGGTTTTTACACAAACACTGGATTGAAACTAAAATCTATTGCTAGATTTAAAAAAATGCAGTCCTCAAAAACAATGGAACCGCTAGATACAATCCGTTGTCATGACTGCGGCGCGGCGGATTTTTTTTCCGTCAACGAACGAAGACCTACGCTAGCGGCCGAATACCTTTAAAACTTTAATGTGCGGTTTTCCAGCGGCCGAAGACCTACGCTAACGGCCGAAAAGACCTACCAATTTAATGTGCGATCAGTTTTCAGCGGCCGAAGACCTACACAAACGGCCGAAGACCTGCAAAACTTAGAAATTTGAGAATCTAAATCTGAGCCAGCGGACGAATACCTTTCTTTGCCGCATGAAAGTTTTTCGCACCAAGCTGCCGTTCAAGCAATAAATTTTTAATATTTCGAGAAATAAATTCTTTTCGTGATAAGTCACATGAAAACATAATGGTACTCTTGTAAACATGGAGAGGAATTTGATTGCTGATATTTTTGAGGAAATTGAATCAAAGTACGAAATTGTTACATTTTCTTGTGATGGAAATCATGAAACTGATATTGAGATAAAATGTGATATATCTTTCAGCACAGATCTCAAAAATTTTATCGAAACCTACTCAAAACACACGGGTGAAACCTTGAAAATTAGGACCCCAAAAAAGAACACTGAGAAGAGTATCTATTCGGAGCGAGTGTTTTATAGATGCTACCACGACACAAGGTACGAAAAGACAAGAGATGTCAAGTCAATATTGGAGAAGAAACCAACCAAAAGATTCAGGAATACTTTTTGTCCCTTTCAGATGTCGGTTAAGATACTTAAAAGTGATTCTAATGAACAACCAACTCCATTTAGATGTACCATAGATATAGAGCATAAACACAATCACCCCGTGAATTCTCTTCATGCTTTAAGCTTTAAATTGATTTCAGAGGAAACGCAAAATTATATCAAAAAGCTATTCAAATCTGGTATGACTCCATCACAAGCAAGCATATGCTGAGTTTCTAGGTGAATTTCGTAGGAAATGTGCTACCGAGTACCATTATGTTGTCATGTGACTTATCACGAAAAGAATTTATTTCACGAAATATTAAAAATTTATTGCTTGAATGGCAGTTTGGTGCGAAAAACTTTCATGCAGCAAAGAAAGGTATTCGTCCGCTGGCTCAGATTTAGATTCTCAAATTTCTAAGTTTTGCAGGTCTTCGGCCGTTTGTGTAGGTCTTCTGGCGCTGAAAACTGATCGCACATTAAATTTGTAGGTCTTCGACCGCTGGAAAACCACGCATTAAAGTTTTAAAGGTATTCGGCCGCTAGCGTAGGTCTTCGTTCGTTGACGGAAAAAAATCCGCTGCGGCGCGTTCTAGGTGCCTTACTGAATGGGAAATAAGTGGCTCCACTTTCTCTTGTCTGAGAAAGGTTAGAGATTCTACTCTATCCCTTCGGGGTCTAGCCCTTAAATGCAATGATTCAACCTACATACCTCATTCCCATACAAGCTGAGAACACTTTAAAGAAGCTGACAATCAAACCAATAGCGGACACCAAAATACCAATGACGATCAATAACCATAACAAAATAAAAGTATATTGGTAAAGAACGTGTTGTGAGATTTCGCAAATCACTTTATGTCTGTTGGCGTGGGTATCACGAATGTCTTTTGCTGATGACCAGATTTCACAGTAACCGAAAGGTGGTAAAAGCTCATTAGCTAAAACAAAAAAAACACGAATTAGACACCAGACTTCTTAAAATCTATTACCAAAAATTAGTATGAGACTGCATATCCTGCCATGCGAAACCTAGGAAAAGGGAAAATAGCCAAAAGGAAGGTTGTAAAAGGTCCATTAGATAAAATTAAAAAAAAATCGAAGTTAAAACACCAAATCTTAATAATTAAGTAATCTCTTGCTACACTGATTGGTGTTTTCCACGGACACAGCACCGAGAAATAGGGAAAATAGCTTTTGAGTCATGATAAAGGGGCCTAATGAAATTATAAATACCATAAACATGTGCTTCTTTTCATGATATTCTTGACTTAATGTTTTCTACGGAAAGACCCCGGTTTCGCCAGTAGAGGCAACTTTTGTCTAGTTTAAATTTGCCACTACTGGTAAAAACCGGGTTTTTTTCGTGGAAGACATTACGTCATGAATATCATGAATTACCTGGTTTAGGGAATTCGGAACCACCCATATAATCAAATCGATCTGTATTCTCTAAAGATGCCCAACTATACCAATTACTTCCAAAGCTGACGAACAATCCATTCAAACAACTGTCGAAAGACAAGAATGTTCCAATGTTGACCACCAAGTATGTTAGCTTCACCAGGATGATGAGAATTTGACGGTGCATGACTGGCGTTTGACTTAATACTTTTCCTGTGTAGTGAAATTAAAAAAGTAAAGTTTAACTTCTAATTTGCAATAATATATGAAGAAGAGTTTAGACAAGATGATAATATAGACCCGAAGCAATGACATTTAGACAAAAAGGGTGGAAAGCGGCCGCCCACTCACCAGGTCTTGGCGCTGAGTTGGTTATCAGCTAAATTACAGTGAATTCACTCGCAAAGTTACGGCGGCGTAACACAATGTAAATTTAACACACCAAATAACCAAATAAATCATTTGCATTTCATGTATCAATCAAAGAGTTTGAACTAATGAAAACTTTGATGCTGAAAATGGCTTTCAGACAAAAACTTTAGTACCATTAGAGCACTATTAGCCTCAGCTTACTAAAAGTGACAAGAGTTTTTCGCTAGATTAAGCTCTTTTAAGCTATGACTAGCTAATGGAGGTTAGATAAAATGGTTTTTGGAACAACATTAAGTACTGTAGAGTGACTAAACCTTCTCTTTCCTGGCAAAATTTTCCTATTGACCACTATAACAGAAAAAGACCAACACTTTGTGCAGGTTCAAAATAAGTCCCAAGAGTTATTGGGGTTTTGTTAGGAGTTATTATTGGAGTTATTGGAGTTATTGTTAGGTGGTCGATCTCAAGGTCGTTGCGTGTAGTCATTTGTACGCAGCAAAAAACTTATTTCTGCCGGTATACCTGGAAACATGCCAGGAATGCTTCCCCGGGAAAGACAGAGTACACCATTTTCTCACAGACCCACTGGGAACCCTTCCCACAGGAAAAACTGGCCAAGATATCGTCCCCGGTGGAAAATTTCACTCTTATTTTTGTCCCCACAGAAAATAATCATAGATAATCCGATCCTCGCTGCAAATTATTGTGCTATTCTTAACATCCCCACTGACCACATTTTCTTGCTCAAAACAAAGGAATTCAAATCCCCAGTCATGAGAAAAATGGTAATATCAATCCAGATTGAGTTTTAGTCCGCTATTTTTACCAACACTGGCCGAAGAAATTTTACCGGGTCTGTGAGAAGGGGATGTCAAAGTTTGAAAATCCTATGGTAGTTGGAGTTATGTCCAGTACGCTGACATATTGGAAATGGACATCAAATGACATCCAAAAGAAACACTTATTGGAAATGGAGACTTAAGCAAGATCTACAGTATATCAAAGTACAAGTATAAGGGAGATAAAAACAACCTATACGGGACTTAATATCTGAAGAAGAACTGAAGTTCGTATAATGAATTCAACAAATGGAGTCCATTGGATTTTAAGAGTTGTCATTTGAGAACGATAAAAAGAGGGTAGGATGCTTGGAAATGGGGATTTGGTGGAATTCCACAAATGGATTCACTTAATTGGATTTAGTGGAATTCCACAAATGGAGTCCATTGGATTTGAAGAGTTGTCATTTGAGAACGATAAAAAAGAGGGTAGGATGCGTGGAAATTGGGATTTGGTGGAATTCCACAAATGGAGTCAATTGGATTTGAAGAGTTGTCATTTGAGAACGATAAAAAAGAGGGTAGGATGCTTGGAAATGGGGATTTGGTGGAATTCCACAAATGGAGTCCATTGGATTTTAAGAGTTGTCATTTGAAAACGATAAAAAGAGGGTAGGATGCTTGGAAATGGGGATTTGGTGGAATTCCACAAATGGAGTCAATTGGATTTTAAGAGTTGTCATTTGAGAACGATAAAAAGAGGGTAGGATGCTTGGAAATGGGGATTTGGTGGAATTCCACAAATGGAGTCCAATTGGATTTGAAGAGTTGTCATTTGAGAACGATAAAAAAGAGGGTAGGATGCTTGGAAATGGGGATTTGGTGGAATTCCACAAATGGAGTCCATTGGATTTTAAGAGTTGTCATTTGAGAACGATAAAAAAGAGGGTAGGATGCTTGGAAATGGGGATTTGGTGGAATTCCACAAATGGAGTCAATTGGATTTGAAGAGTTGTCATTTGAGAACGATAAAAAAGAGGGTAGGATGCTTGGAAAAATGGGGATTTGGTGGAATTCCACAAATGGAGTCAATTGGATTTGAAGAGTTGTCATTTGAGAACGATAAAAAAGAGGGTAGGATGCTTGGAAATGGGGATTTGGTGGAATTCCACAAATGGAGTCCATTGGATTTTAAGAGTTGTCATTTGAGAACGATAAAAAGAGGGTAGGATGCTTGGAAATGGGGATTTGGTGGAATTCCACAAATGGAGTCAATTGGATTTGAAGAGTTGTCATTTGAGAACGATAAAAAGAGGGTAGGATGGATGCTTGGAAATGGGGATTTGGTGGAATTCCACAAATGGAGTCAATTGGATTTGAAGAGTTGTCATTTGAGAACGATAAAAAGAAGGTAGGATGCTTGGAAATGGGGATTTGGTGGAATTCCACAAATGGATTTTGGTGGAATTCCACAAATGGAGTCCATTGGATTTTAAGAGTTGTCATTTGAGAACGATAAAAAAGAGGGTAGGATGCTTGGAAATGGGGATTTGGTGGAATTCCACAAATGGAGTCCATTGGATTTTAAGAGTTGTCATTTGAGAACGATAAAAAGAGGGTAGGATGCTTGGAAATGGGGATTTGGTGGAATTCCACAAATGGAGTCAATTGGATTTGAAGAGTTGTCATTTGAGAACGATAAAAAAGAGGGTAGGATGCTTGGAAATGGGGATTTGGTGGAATTCCACAAATGGAGTCCATTGGATTTTAAGAGTTGTCATTTGAAAACGATAAAAAAGAGGGTAGGATGCTTGGAAATGGGGATTTGGTGGAATTCCACAAATGGAGTCAATTGGATTTGAAGAGTTGTCATTTGAGAACGATAAAAAAGAGGGTAGGATGCTTGGAAATGGGGATTTGGTGGAATTCCACAAATGGATTCACTTAATTGGATTTAGTGGAATTCCACAAATGGAGTCAATTGGATTTGAAGAGTTGTCATTTGAGAACGATAAAAAAGAGGGTAGGATGCTTGGAAATGGGGATTTGGTGGAATTCCACAAATGGAGTCAATTGGATTTGAAGAGTTGTCATTTGAGAACGATAAAAAAGAGGGTAGGATGCTTGGAAATGGGGATTTGGTGGAATTCCACAAATGGAGTCCATTGGATTTTAAGAGTTGTCATTTGAGAACGATAAAAAGAGGGTAGGATGCTTGGAAATGGGGATTTGGTGGGAATTCCACAAATGGAGTCCAATTGGATTTTAAGAGTTGTCATTTGAGAACGATAAAAAAAGAGGGTAGGATGCTTGGAATGGAAATGGGGATTTGGTGGAATTCCACAAATGGAGTCAATTGGATTTGAAGAGTTGTCATTTGAGAACGATAAAAAAGAGGGTAGGATGCTTGGAAATGGGGATTTGGTGGAATTCCACAAATGGAGTCCATTGGATTTTAAGAGTTGTCATTTGAGAACGATAAAAAAGAGGGTAGGATGCTTGGAAATGGGGATTTGGTGGAATTCCACAAATGGAGTCCATTGGATTTGAAGAGTTGTCATTTGAGAACGATAAAAAAAGAGGGTAGGATGCTTGGAAATGGGGATTTGGTGGAATTCCACAAATGGAGTCAATTGGATTTGAAGAGTTGTCATTTGAGAACGATAAAAAGAGGGTAGGATGCTTGGAAATGGGGATTTGGTGGAATTCCACAAATGGAGTCCATTGGATTTGAAGAGTTGTCATTTGAGAACGATAAAAAGAGGGTAGGATGCTTGGAAATGGGGATTTGGTGGAATTCCACAAATGGAGTCCATTGGATTTGAAGAGTTGTCATTTGGAAACGATAAAAAGAGGGTAGGATGCTTGGAAATGGGGATTTGGTGGAATTCCACAAATGGGTTGAATAAATTGGATTTGGTGGAATTCCACAAATGGAGTCCATTGGATTTGAAGAGTTGTCATTTGAGAACGATAAAAAAGAGGGTAGGATGCTTGGAAATGGGGATTTGGTGGAATTCCACAAATGGAGTCAATTGGATTTTAAGAGTTGTCATTTGAGAACGATAAAAAGAGGGTAGGATGCTTGGAAATGGGGATTTGGTGGAATTCCACAAATGGAGTCCATTGGATTTTAAGAGTTGTCATTTGAGAACGATAAAAAAGAGGGTAGGATGCTTGGAAATGGGGATTTGGTGGAATTCCACAAATGGAGTCAATTGGATTTGAAGAGTTGTCATTTGAGAACGATAAAAAAGAGGGTAGGATGCTTGGAAATGGGGATTTGGTGGAATTCCACAAATGGAGTCCATTGGATTTGAAGAGTTGTCATTTGAGAACGATAAAAAGAGGGTAGGATGCTTGGAAATGGGGATTTGGTGGAATTCCACAAATGGAGTCCATTGGATTTGAAGAGTTGTCATTTGAGAACGATAAAAAAGAGGGTAGGATGCTTGGAAATGGGGATTTGGTGGAATTCCACAAATGGAGTCCAATTGGATTTGAAGAGTTGTCATTTGAGAACGATAAAAAGAGGGTAGGATGCTTGGAAATGGGGATTTGGTGGAATTCCACAAATGGAGTCCATTGGATTTGAAGAGTTGTCATTTGAGAACGATAAAAAGAGGGTAGGATGCTTGGAAATGGGGATTTGGTGGAATTCCACAAATGGAGTCCATTGGATTTTAAGAGTTGTCATTTGAGAACGATAAAAAAGAGGGTAGGATGCTTGGAAATGGGGATTTGGTGGAATTCCACAAATGGAGTCCATTGGATTTTAAGAGTTGTCATTTGAGAACGATAAAAAAGAGGGTAGGATGCTTGGAAATGGGGATTTGGTGGAATTCCACAAATGGAGTCAATTGGATTTGAAGAGTTGTCATTTGAGAACGATAAAAAGAAGGTAGGATGCTTGGAAATGGGGATTTGGTGGAATTCCACAAATGGATTCACTTAATTGGATTTAGTGGAATTCCACAAATGGAGTCCATTGGATTTTAAGAGTTGTCATTTGAGAACGATAAAAAAGAGGGTAGGATGCTTGGAAATGGGGATTTGGTGGAATTCCACAAATGGAGTCCATTGGATTTGAAGAGTTGTCATTTGAGAACGATAAAAAGAGGGTAGGATGCTTGGAAATGGGGATTTGGTGGAATTCCACAAATGGAGTCCATTGGATTTGAAGAGTTGTCATTTGAGAACGATAAAAAGAGGGTAGGATGCTTGGAAATGGGGATTTGGTGGAATTCCACAAATGGAGTCCATTGGATTTTAAGAGTTGTCATTTGAGAACGATAAAAAAAAAGAGGTAGGATGCTTGGAAATGGGGATTTGGTGGAATTCCACAAATGGAGTCAATTGGATTTGAAGAGTTGTCATTTGAGAACGATAAAAAGAAGGTAGGATGCTTGGAAATGGGGATTTGGTGGAATTCCACAAATGGATTCACTTAATTGGATTTAGTGGAATTCCACAAATGGAGTCAATTGGATTTGAAGAGTTGTCATTTGAGAACGATAAAAAAGAGGGTAGGATGCTTGGAAATGGGGATTTGGTTTGGTGGAATTCCACAAATGGAGTCCATTGGATTTGAAGAGTTGTCATTTGAGAACGATAAAAAAGAGGGTGGTAGGATGCTTGGAAATGGGGATTTGGTGGAATTCCACAAATGGAGTCCATTGGATTTTAAGAGTTGTCATTTGAGAACGATAAAAAGAGGGTAGGTAGGATGCTTGGAAATGGGGATTTGGTGGAATTCCACAAATGGAGTCCATTGGATTTTAAGAGTTGTCATTTGAGAACGATAAAAAGAGGGTAGGATGCTTGGAAATGGGGATTTGGTGGAATTCCACAAATGGAGTCCAATTGGATTTGAAGAGTTGTCATTTGAGAACGATAAAAAGAGGGTAGGATGCTTGGAAATGGGGATTTGGTGGAATTCCACAAATGGAGTCCATTGGATTTGAAGAGTTGTCATTTGAGAACGATAAAAAAGAGGGTAGGATGCTTGGAAATGGGGATTTGGTGGAATTCCACAAATGGAGTCAATTGGATTTGAAGAGTTGTCATTTGAGAACGATAAAAAGAGGGTAGGATGCTTGGAAATGGGGATTTGGTGGAATTCCACAAATGGAGTCCATTGGATTTGAAGAGTTGTCATTTGAGAACGATAAAAAGAGGGTAGGATGCTTGGAAATGGGGATTTGGTGGAATTCCACAAATGGAGTCCATTGGATTTGAAGAGTTGTCATTTGAGAACGATAAAAAAGAGGGTAGGATGCTTGGAAATGGGGATTTGGTGGAATTCCACAAATGGAGTCCATTGGATTTTAAGAGTTGTCATTTGAGAACGATAAAAAGAGGGTAGGATGCTTGGAAATGGGGATTTGGTGGAATTCCACAAATGGAGTCCATTGGATTTGAAGAGTTGTCATTTGAGAACGATAAAAAGAGGGTAGGATGCTTGGAAATGGGGATTTGGTGGAATTCCACAAATGGATTCAATTAATTGGATTTGGTGGAATTCCACAAATGGAGTCCATTGGATTTAAGAGTTGTCATTTGAGAACGATAAAAAAGAGGGTAGGATGCTTGGAAATGGGGATTTGGTGGAATTCCACAAATGGAGTCCATTGGATTTGAAGAGTTGTCATTTGAGAACGATAAAAAGAGGGTAGGATGCTTGGAAATGGGGATTTGGTGGAATTCCACAAATGGAGTCAATTGGATTTGAAGAGTTGTCATTTGAGAACGATAAAAAAGAGGGTAGGATGCTTGGAAATGGGGATTTGGTGGAATTCCACAAATGGAGTCCATTGGATTTTAAGAGTTGTCATTTGAGAACGATAAAAAGAGGGTAGGATGCTTGGAAATGGGGATTTGGTGGAATTCCACAAATGGAGTCCATTGGATTTGAAGAGTTGTCATTTGAGAACGATAAAAAGAAGGTAGGATGCTTGGAAATGGGGATTTGGTGGAATTCCACAAATGGATTCACTTAATTGGATTTGTCCACAAATGGAGTCAATTGGATTTGAAGAGTTGTCATTTGAGAACGATAAAAAAAGAGGGTAGGATGCTTGGAAATGGGGATTTGGTGGAATTCCACAAATGGAGTCCATTGGATTTTAAGAGTTGTCATTTGAGAACGATAAAAAAGAGGGTAGGATGCTTGGAAATGGGGATTTGGTGGAATTCCACAAATGGAGTCAATTGGATTTGAAGAGTTGTCATTTGAGAACGATAAAAAAGAGGGTAGGATGCTTGGAAAATGGGGATTTGGTGGAATTCCACAAATGGAGTCCATTGGATTTTAAGAGTTGTCATTTGAAAACGATAAAAAGAGGGTAGGATGCTTGGAAATGGGGATTTGGTGGAATTCCACAAATGGAGTCCATTGGATTTGAAGAGTTGTCATTTGAGAACGATAAAAAAGAGGGTAGGATGCTTGGAAATGGGGATTTGGTGGAATTCCACAAATGGAGTCAATTGGATTTGAATTCCACAATGGAGTCAATTGGATTTGAAGAGTTGTCATTTGAGAAACGATAAAAAAAGAGGGTAGGATGCTTGGAAATGGGGATTTGGTGGAATTCCACAAATGGAGTCCATTGGATTTTAAGAGTTGTCATTTGAGAACGATAAAAAAGAGGGTAGGATGGATGCTTGGAAATGGGGATTTGGTGGAATTCCACAAATGGAGTCCATTGGATTTTAAGAGTTGTCATTTGAGAACGATAAAAAAGAGGGTAGGATGCTTGGAAATGGGGATTTGGTGGAATTCCACAAATGGAGTCAATTGGATTTGAAGAGTTGTCATTTGAGAACGATAAAAAAGAGGGTAGGATGCTTGGAAATGGGGATTTGGTGGAATTCCACAAATGGAGTCCATTGGATTTTAAGAGTTGTCATTTGAGAACGATAAAAAGAGGGTAGGATGCTTGGAAATGGGGATTTGGTGGAATTCCACAAATGGAGTCCATTGGATTTGAAGAGTTGTCATTTGAGAACGATAAAAAGAGGGTAGGATGCTTGGAAATGGGGATTTGGTGGAATTCCACAAATGGAATTCCACAAATGGAGTCCATTGGATTTGAAGAGTTGTCATTTGAGAACGATAAAAAAGAGGGTAGGATGCTTGGAAATGGGGATTTGGTGGAATTCCACAAATGGAGTCAATTGGATTTGAAGAGTTGTCATTTGAGAACGATAAAAAGAGGGTAGGATGCTGGAAATGGGGATT